>NC_038242.2:1246921-1579509 GCF_000004515.6 Glycine max | reverse complement strand
TGTTTCAAGATATGAAATTTCATATGCTTGGAAATAATAGTCCCAAAAACATGTTTCTGTAATTTCAGGGAAAAAAATTATTTAATTAAAAAAATGGAATAATGAAGTGGGAATAGATAGTTATTGTAAAAAATAACTTCTATTCTGATGGGAATCCAATATATCCACCCTTTTTCGTGGGAATAAGAAGCAAGATAATCATGTGTATTTTACATCCAATTACTCTTGAAAATATTTTTATAAAACATGTATCAAACATGGGAACGTGATATTCTAAAGTCCATATTCCCAGGAATCTTGTTCCATACCTTAAAACAAACACCTCTTTGGTGTAAAAGAACCGTTTCCCGCAAAAAGAACCCTTGGTGGTTTTTTCGTTGGCTATCCTAACAAAGCTAGAAGTGTAAGTGAACAATTTTACATGAAAAAAAAAGAGAGAAGCTTACCGTAAAAGAACCCTTGGGGGTTTGTCATATTCTTAAGAATGGCCAATTCAGTAGGAGTGAGAAATTAAAAAAAATAAAAATCATGAAGATGATGTTTCTTTTGCTATATTACAATCAAACAACACTCGGAGACAATAAAATAATATTCAAAACTCACATGATAAACATACAATTATTGAATCAACAATGAAAAGTCACAAATAAACAAGTCATGAAGAAACACTAGAAAGATAAATGCCACTCATACTCTCTTTTCAACACTTAGTGATTTTTTTTATAGCCAACTCTCTTAATGATTGAATAAAATTAATTAAAAATGATTTATTTTGACGAGTCTCACTAATAAATCTTAATGATCGACTAAAATTAATTAAAAAATATTTATTTTGATGAGTCTCACTAATAAATCTAATAGTATTGATTGCTTGCCAATGCCGAAATGAATTTGTACAATGTGTCTCCTTTATAATTCCAGGATTTTAAGATGATATCTTTTCAGGTCGCCCTTCTTATCCCATTTTTTGGTTGTTGTCCCTGATAAGAATCAAAATGGCTGAAGCTAATTCTCTACCCTTACTGCCTAAGTACAACTCTTTATTTTTCTCCAATTGTCGACCCAAATATTTTTTTGAAGGACGCGATAATGGGGACTTCAATCCCGTACAAAGCATATAATTCAGAGAAATCCAGTGAATAAACGGGAATCAAATACAGAATAGGTCCGATAACAGAATAACACCCTAGGATTTAATAATACCTTCAAATAAAATTGACAATAAAAAATAAATTCTATAATAATGATTAAAGTAAATAAACGCTCCTTTGAAAAAATAATAAAATAAACGCTACGACTTCAGAAAATTGTAAATTTGATTTTAATAATTGTAACTGCAAAACTATCATTATACCACACATTATAGTCATATAATCAAATGAGATAGACTATAATAATGACATAAACATGGACTATTTAAACGAAGAAACAACACATGGTTGAATAATAAAAATAATTACACGAACACTGGAGGGGGGAACTTCTGTACAAACTAAAAAAATTATTGTTTTTCTTACTTCTGTGAAATATAGCACATTCTCAAAAACTTATCTATGACCAACATACCATCCTTTCACTATGCTAAATTGCAAATTTATCTCTACTTGTATTCAACACATCACTCCCCAGTAAATTGCAAATTTATCTCTACTTGTATTCAACACATCACTCCCTGGTGAGCCTCTTACCTAATAGACATATTCGCTTGAAAACTCTACAAGACTAAAACTCAGATCATTAACTGAAAGTATTCTTTTTTCCCTTGGCAATGCCAAAATTGTCTATCCATGAGAAAGAGAAACCAAATGGTTTATTCTACAAGTGAAGAAAATGCTGGCGCACCTGAGCAAAGGGGAACATCACTAGGTAGCATAAAAGGTGAACATGAAATGCACTGAACTTGTGTTTATCCAATCCAAAATGTGATGAAATACTCACCCTGTACCACGTTAATCCTGAAAATATAAAATGATAAGGTGCTCAATGATATCTGACAAATATGTGAACCGAGGTTCAATGATCCACCAATAACAGTAAGGTGCTCCAGTGTGTAGTGCATGACATTTCATATATGATGTGAGAGATGTGTACAAAACAAGGCTAAATTTTTTTCAGCTGAAGTACATCTATTTTCAAAAGAACAATAGGCTCAAGCTTAGTCTCTAGAAGTACCTGTGCAGTTGATGGGTCAAACCTTGTACTCACGAAGATGCATCCACTTTGTTGAAGACCATTTATTTCCTTTAATTACTGGGCAACCACCTGGAAGCAAAGATAAAATTTTAATTAGCTTTACCAATCATGTTCTTCCTGGAACCAAAAGAAATTGTGAGTATAAAACAAAGTGCCAGGTGGCTTTTAATTTCCATTGATAAGAAAAAAGTATGGAATGACATGGAAACAATACTCTCAAGACAAGTTCCATATTGCATATTTATTATAATTTACCCAGAGCGCTTAAATAGAGCAAGCATGCATAAGATTAAAAAGCAGTAGTAAATACATGGATCAATCTGAATCTAAATGTAGAAAGATAGCTCATAATTAAATGTGGTAAAAAATGGATAAATGTGCACTTCACATGCTATAGGAACAAAATCTGTATCTACAGCTAATCTGGTGACGATTTTCAACAGTTTCTAACCATGTAAACTAGATGGATCTAGTGTGGCATCAGGCCTCATGCTCCAAAATAGCAGAGCATCACCCATTTTTGGTTTCACTGAGAGACCCTTTCTTGCACATTGGGATAAATCATTCCACCAAGGCACAGAACTAAAATTTGCATTGGCAGCCGGAAATACAGTCTCACCGCCTTCTTCAACATCTGAACTGCATAAGCAGGAAAAAATGAAAGGGAACTATCAAGTTTCCATCCAAAATCCAACAAAAAATACAATGCAAGACCATAATTTGGAAAGAGAATGTCAGCTTACAGGTACATAAGAACTGTAGCAATACGTTGGCCTCCATTCTTAGTGTTGAACTCATCAAGGAAGTAATCATAGTGAGGCTCATATTTTTGTCCTACTTCGTAGTGAAGAATTTGAAGTCCTTCTCCATTCTCTGAATATGTTAAATTAACCGTCAGCAAATGATAAAAAATAA
The DNA here is from genome assembly GCF_000004515.6 of Glycine max. NCBI lineage: Eukaryota > Viridiplantae > Streptophyta > Magnoliopsida > Fabales > Fabaceae > Glycine > Glycine max. The sequence continues at coordinate 1,576,401 of NC_038242.2, read as the reverse complement.
GTATTCAACCATGCCCATGGATAGGAAGTGCTATTAGAAAACAAAATATTTTGACAAATACATAGATTTTAGAGCTACTTGGGCATTGATGCATAATGTATCGATACATGTCCTAATAAATGGGGTTCGGTGGAGTCCTGTGTTTCCCCTTCCCTCCATGGACCTCCCTTGTCATTAATCTATAGATTAAAAGATTTACTCTACCCCACGCAAAAATATTCACCCCGCGCATCACACGGGACAGTGCACTAGGTATAACAAAAAATAAATGTACTGATACAAGCCAGGAATTAGTTGCTTGTGGTAATTCCATTAATTTAAATCATCACCTTTATTATGACATTCTAAAATACTCTAGTTCTCTCTATCCCCTATAGACAGATCAATTTCCTTTTGGTACAATATCATCCTACTTTTCCACAACAAACATCCAAGACATTAAATAAATTCTTTAAAAGAGAAAAACCTACATGCTTTTTGAAATTTTCTTTTTATTGGGATAATAATTTAGGGAGCTTAAAACAGTTAAAATTTGTTACAGACCCAGACATAGAATATGAGAATTTAGAGAAAGAGAGAGATGCAAAGACAAAAGAGAAACAATGCTTCTATTATTGAATATTGAATGACAACAAAGAAGAGGAGAAAATTCTTCTCCAACCAAGGTTTTCCCCTTTCTACAACAAATCTCAGTTCCCAAATGCTAGCTAGCATATTTGAATACATTTCCTTCTATCACTCTTTCTATTTAAGCAAAGCCCTTGCTCTTCCACTATAACCACCACCCAACTAATTCTATAACTACTAGGTAAATAACTCTATAACTTCCCAACTTCATGAATTCATCACCCGAAACTTAACCCCCTTCTGAATGGGGAAAAGTAGCAAAAATGCCAGATAACATGAAAACTCATCTTAAGATAAGTTTGACTTTTAGGTATAATAATGAAATATGCAAATTGTTTGAAGAGCTTTTATTAAAAATTATACTTCTGCTTAATGTGAAATGCAAGCAATTCATATAGCTTTTGTTGGGCTATTGAACATATAAAGCTAATAACTTAAAATTGATGAATAAAACTCATACCTTCAGGTATGAAGGTAAAGTCAGCAATTCTTTTCTCTATATTCTGGACAATTTTGTCCTTTCCTCTCTTCAAGAACATTCCTGAACTGGTTCGAACCCTACAGACAGAGGATATCCAGAATAATGCATTGCCACTAGTCTCTCAAAACAGTGTATGAACAAAAATACAATCCACAATTATTGGATCCATTACAAAAACACATGCCAAAAGTCAAACCTGCTTTCTGTACTCTTCCCAGTCTTGCTATCAACAACACTTGATTTTACCATTTGAGGTTTGGCAAGTTCAATCAAGTACTCACATTCTTCTTTTGACTGTTCCAAATTATAAGCAGAACTAACATTTGCATACAATATAAATTTCAACAGTTTGCTAATGCAAGAATTTACAGCAGTAAAATAAGATCTCTCACTCAAAAAAAAAAAAAAAAAACAGACGCTTAACTTCTAGCTATCTCCAAAAAAAAAAAAAGATCGAGGAGAAGCAGATGAGCCGATCATTAGTAGATAAGGAAAACTGACCAGAAAATTGTGATAGATGAACGCTCTAGGCTCCCAGGAGAGAATCTCGGTCCACTGCTCCGGCGGATTTTCCACCAAACTCTCGGCACTTCGCGAAACAACGATTAGCAAAAGATTAAACACATTTTCAGCTAAACGGAAACCAAACGGATCATAATGAATTTATATAATAGCACCTTTGAGAGGTCTTGCGCCTGAAGGCGCTGAGATCCGTGGTTGGAAAATCGTCGTCGGTAGTTGGAAGATAAACAATGCCGAGAGCAAGGAGCACGACGAGGATGAGTGTGAGGAAGAAAAGCGCCCACAGAACCAGCGAGAACGTTGACCACTTCTTCCCCTGTGCTCGGGTATGCGTATGCTTTCCTTTCGCCATGTGCTTGGATTGAAGTAACGCTGAATTGAATCTGTTCCAAAACCCTAAGCAATGCTAATGGACGAACGAATTACGATATACTCAGTCGTAGTTAAACAAACAAGTCCTTCGAATGGTGTCGTCACGATTTCGTTGACTCCAGCCACTATTCTTTTCTTTACTTACCAAAATATTTGCCGGTGTGGTGTGACTGTGACCGGTGTCTCTGTCTCTCTACTAACACGGCATTTCCTTCGTTTTTTGTTTCGTAAATAAAAACTCGAGATGCGGAAATGTCGCCTTGATTTTTTTTATTCTCTTTTTTTTTTAATGTCTAGGAAGAATTTATTTTCACTTTAGTAACGTGCGCAATCATTTATATTTTTAAAATTGTCAAAAAAAAAGTAAAGGTGGAAAACCGACTTGTTTCAATTAAAAAAAAAGATACAAGTATATTTTATCTGGATTCATAAGCAAAAATAACTAACTTTATATTAATTAAGAAATTAATTTATATCATTTAATTTTACTTTCTTACATAAAAAATAAGATTATAAAAATTTTAATATAGGAATTCTAAAAAATTTCTTATTAAAAATGAAAAATAGAATTTGTAAGAGAGGAGAGAATTGGGTAGGTTCGGGAGCCCAATTTGCGGTTGTATTGGGCCAATGGCCCTAGTCCACAAGTATCTTCTTCTCTCCCGGTCGCCGCCGCCGCCAACACGTTTCATTGCTAGTATAAGAACGCCTACTTCACTTCAAACATCGCCACTCATGGCCTTCATAAAACCAAGCGCACGCTTCCGCCACTCACTCTCACCCCTCCTATCCCCCACTTTCAAGCCATATTCTTCTTCAGCTTCGGCCTTAGTTCCCGAACTTGATATTCAACCCGACACTCCCCAGAACCCTAATCTCTCCCCCGAAGAAACAACCTTAGCCGACAAGTTCCACGCCGCAATTAAAGAGCACCACCGCAGAAACCCCACACCCAACCCTAACGCCCCTCCCCCAACTCCCAACCTCACCATCCCCGACCTCTCCCTCGCCTTTTCCGCTATCTCCGCCGCCCACCCAATCTCCCCCTCCGTCGCCCACCGCGTCATCGAGAAATGCGGCGGCGTCCGCCACGGCATCCCCTTCCTCCAATCCCTTGCCTTCTTCAACTGGTCCTCCTCTCTCGACGGCTTCCCCGCCTCGCCGGAGCCCTACAACGAGATGCTCGACCTCGCCGGAAAGTTGAGACAATTCGACCTAGCCTGGCACGTCATCGATCTCATGAAGTCTCGCGGCGTCGAAATCACCGTCCACACGTTCTCCGCCCTCGTCCGCCGCTACGTGAGGGCCGGATTGGCTGCTGAGGCAGTGCACGCGTTTAACCGTATGGAGGACTATGGCTGCACCCCTGATATGGTTGCATTTTCAATTGTAATTAGTAGCTTATGTAAGAAAAGAAGAGCAAATGAGGCTCAATCGTTTTTTGATAGTCTTAAGCATAGGTTTGAGCCTGATGTTGTGGTTTACACTAGCTTGGTTCATGGGTGGTGTCGTGCTGGTGACATATCTAAGGCTGAAGAGGTGTTTAGTGATATGAAGATGGCTGGAATTAAACCTAATGTTTACACTTATAGCATTGTGATTGATTCGTTGTGCCGGTGCGGGCAAATTACGCGTGCTCATGATGTTTTCTCGGAGATGATCGATGCAGGGTGTGATCCTAATGCGGTTACTTTCAATAGTTTGATGCGGGTTCATGTGAAGGCTGGGAGGACTGAGAAGGTTTTGAAGGTTTACAATCAGATGAAGAGGCTTGGTTGTCCTGCTGATACCATTAGCTATAATTTCATCATTGAGAGTCATTGTAGGGATGAGAATCTCGAAGAGGCTGCGAAGATTCTCAATTTGATGGTCAAGAAAGGGGTTGCTCCCAATGCGTCCACTTTCAATTTTATTTTTGGATGCATAGCTAAGTTACATGACGTGAATGGTGCGCATCGGATGTATGCTAGAATGAAGGAGCTGAACTGCCAGCCCAATACGTTGACTTATAATATTTTGATGAGGATGTTTGCTGAGTCAAGGTCTACTGATATGGTTCTGAAAATGAAGAAGGAAATGGATGAGAGTCAGGTTGAACCTAATGTGAATACTTACCGAATTTTGATTTCCATGTTTTGTGATATGAAGCACTGGAACAATGCGTACAAGTTAATGATGGAGATGGTTGAAGAAAAATGCCTAAGACCAAACCTGTCAGTTTATGAAACGGTTCTCGAGCTGCTGAGAAAGGCTGGACAGTTGAAAAAACATGAAGAGTTGGTGGATAAGATGGTTGCGAGGGGGTTTGTCACTCGTCCTTTGTAGAAGTTGCTTTATCCTTCACATCACATCTTTGAGGTGAATAAGAGAACTTCTATGTATGACTATAAAATGGTGGTATTGCTTGTTAATTGCTACAATTGAGACAAAACAACGGTTTTTTACTACCCCACCCCCAAAAAATAGCGTGCCTTATTATTATTATTATATTTTTTTTCATTATGATGCTCTAGCCTCGAATTGTTATTTATGTCCTAGTGTAGTATGGTGGTTTAGCTGATTAAGATCATGGATGGAGTTCTTTTCCATTTGACTTGAATTTGGATAGTTGATAGCCATGATTTATAATTTGGTTTATGGCCGAAATTTTAGGTGTTCATGAAGGAAATGGCACAAGTTGTTTGAAGCATTTCATTGAACCTGTAATTGATAAATGCTGTTCTTGTCGCTGGGAAGGATACTCATTCTCTAATTATTGCAAGTTTGTCACATTTTGTAAGGTGTGATGTCAATATGGGGCATTTATAATTCATAACCGAGTCTCTGAGGTTTCAAATTTGTTTCTGTTCTTATTATTTACATCTAACTACGGTTGCCATTTATTTTTTATGAAATGCTAAATTATGCTTTATAAGCCATGGACTGGTTTGGCAGAATGAAATGCTGTATGCTAGGCAAATGTGTTCCTGTTGTTCGTGGAGTTGCTAACAACTTACGGCATGTTCAAAAGAGACTGAGATGCTCTTACAAGTGGGAGGCGGTCTATGGATACCTCTCTCTCGAGACTTGCATCAACAGCATTTTTTGTACTGCCCGTGAATAGGAATATCTATACAGACATCAAGAAACTAGAGAAGAGAGACAGGTGTTGATATGATTAGTGATGTGATGTAATGAAGAGAAAAATAGGGAGAAATGAAGCGGGTCAATTATATATTTGGATTGTTTAAGTGTTCATAAATCAGCACTCCTAAGAATTCTGTTATTCTGTATGGTAATTGCGTTGTGTATCGTCTGATCATATTTTTGAGATGTTATGACTTGTGCCATTTCAATACGGCGGGAGTCTTGTTCTTTTTAGCGGATTTTGGAGGTTTGGGTTTGTTTAGGAATAACCGAATAAGGAACCACATTTGACGAATTGACGTCAAAAAAAATCAACAGCGCAAAACTAATATGACTTGGAAATCCATCATGCGGCAATAAAATAACTATTTTCAAAGTTTTATTTTCCTTCAAGAATATTATTTTGCTAAACAACTTGTCTCTGATTGTATTATATATTATATATTATATATTATATATTTTAAAACGAAGTTATTCTGTATTCACACTGTTACAGTGCAAAGTTCCACGAACAGCGTGGAAAATCGGCATCCACACGTGTTGCTTTACAAGGAAATGCACATGCTCAATTATCTGTATCATTGACTCATTGTATAAATCCAATAATTAGGGTTCAAAGCGAGTATGGTGACCTGAGATTAAAATAGTAAAATTTAGTTATAAGTCATCCTTAATACAGCGTTACTCATTTCTTTAAAAAGAATATAAAAGGACTTCATTGTTCCTACTAGTGAGCCTTAGCTACAATATTATATATTTATATCTGAAATAAAAACAAAGTGAAATAATAAAAAATGTCTTATTCAAACTCAAGTTAATGATGCTCGAAATAGATTGAGTGACATCAGAGATGAACCCCTACATGTATGAAGGTAAATTCTACTTCTGCAGAGAGATTTGTATAGACCTTATTTATATCAGTTAGTTAAATTAAATTAATTAATAACTCATATTTCATTAATTTTAAATTAAAACATTATATCACACAATTTTTTGTAATTATATTATATAATTTGATAATTTATCATATAAAAATCAGTTTAGGTGATACAATTTATATAGTACAAAATAACACCCTGGAGTAGCAGTATTTAACAATCAGACAATTTATGTATATTTTGTCCATACTTACCAGGTGTCTAACTATTGTCCTATTTTTTCGTTTTTGAATTTGGATATGTTTATGTGGTTAGAGTGCGGCTTAGTGTAGTTCAAGTGACAAGAAATTCGATCCATAAATATAGAGTTGTGGATTAACGTTTGTAAGAAAAATTTAATTAAAAAAGAGAGTTTTGTTTCTTTAGACAAGTTCACCAAATCAACTTGATTGTTAGGGAATCGAGATATCAAAAGTTTTAAAGAAAAAGTGACAGATGACAGAGTTGAACGAGCCTGTTTTAATTTGACTTTACTTTAAAACTTTGTTAAATGTTCAAGTTTTTTTTTAAGGGAAAACTGTTCAATGTTAAAATGAGTAATTATTTCATACCAAATGGTTATAAAACATCTAATGATTAATGAACAAACTAATTAACATTGATTCTAAATGACGAAAAAAGTCGAGTGACTGAAGATATTTTCTATGAAAGTATCTTTGTATTTAACTCTGATTATTAGTACTTTATTGTTTTATGACTTATATATTTATATGCTGAGTATGAGTATTTCAAAAAGTTTCACTATAATACTAATATTTTTCGTACTATATATACCAATAATTTTTTCAACATTGATTACTTCTTTTTTAAACATGAATATAGATTTTATCGCGTTTCAAATGTCGACAACTGGTAATTTAAAATCCGATATCAAACAATTTTCTTGTAAAATCCACGTTTATGTAGTGATTTAGTTGCCTTATTTTACTAAAACGTCGTCTTCTTCTTTAATTTTAAAAACCACCTGCCGCGTTCAATGATTAGATCAAAACTTAACTAGTCAGAAATAGACGTAATCAACCCAAACGACACAACAAAAATTTATTCCGGACACATGAAAAAATTTATGAAATTTAATTGTAATGGTTAGTGTTTGTTTGGACCTCCACTAAGTGAAATAAATTAGTACTATTAATAAATTAATATATATATATATATATATATATATATATATATATATATTAAAACAAATGTATACCTACAATAAAAAGTTATGAGATTATCTCCGAAAAAGTAGAGTAGTATTAGTTAAGGAAAAATTTATCTCCTCACATTCTATTAACATAATTAAATATCCAACTGTCATATGTTTAAACTGCTCAAAATCTCAAATCACTTGTCATTTGTATCGCACTTTATAAGTAAATAAAAATAATAATTTAGTTAATATAATTATATTTTTTGTAAATGACGAGTATTTACTATAATATTTTTTATCCTTGAACATAATCTTAATGAAAAATTATTTTAAAACATATAAGAAATATAAAGCCATGTTATTTTTACAAATTTTCGATATAAAATTTAAAATAATATGATATTTTGACATTTATAAATAACAATAAAACATTTTGTTAAACCGTAATGGCCATTTTCTTATTTCTACAAAAAACAAAAAAGCATAATTTTTAGACGAACAAAAGGACACCCACTACTTCAACGTACTGCAAGCTGTTTCAGTGTTTCTACTTGATGGCTCCAACAAAATCCTCAAGCCGCTGCACGTTTTTAATAATAATAATTGTGGTTATCTTGTAACTTAATGATAATAATTGTAGTTATGTAGCTTACGTTTATTGGCCGAAGCAAACAGCTACTGTATTACTTTGACTAGTGACATGCATGCTGGTTTTCTTTGACCAAACCCTTTCTCTGTTTCCCAATTCCTACCTTTCTTGACAAAATCAATCATTAATTAGTTATTAGTAAGACTAAGAACAACCTTTTCTCTAGTTACTAGTTCCACCTTCAACAATCCAAGGTATATAAGGAGAGTCCACCCTATCATAACACACAGGATATCAAAATATCAAATTCCAACTCTTGCAAGCTAGCTTCTACCAATCTTTCACAACTCTTGTTCAAAGAGAAACAGCTTATAGGATGAAGAGCAAAATCTTGAAGGCACTGCCAAAAGCAGTTTCAGCAGTCACGGTGACATTTCAAAACCATCCATTCAGCCCAGGCAGGGACCACAAATCAAAGCCTATCGTATCCATGATTCCCCATGAAGCTAGAAGAAAAACCCATGATAGAGGCAATAATAACGACATTGATGAAATTTATTCTCAAGAACCCACTTCACCGAAAATCTCCTGCATGGGACAGATCAAGCACAAGAAGAAACAAATCGAAAAATCAAAGTCCAAGAGCAAGTCCATGACAAAAGAAGCGAGGAATGTTGCTAGCAAACAAACATCCTCAGCTTCCAGAGACATAGAGGTAAAAAATCACGTTTCGACGTTTCAAAAGATGTTATTATTCCATGGGACAAAGCCAAAGTCTGATGGAAGGAAATCCAACGCTTCTGCGCCTGGAGATATTAACAAGGATCGTGCTCTTGCTGACGCAGCACGTGCACCGCGCGTGAGTCAGATGAGAAGGTTTTCAAGTGGACGTGACGCTCTTGGTGATTTTGATTGGAAGGTGGCTCAGGTGGCGCCAGATGAAGAGGAAATTGATTACTATTCGGATCATTACAGAGTGGATAGTGATGGCGATGAAGAGGAACAGATTATTATCCCTTTTTCTGCACCCCTTTTGGTTGGTGTTGGAGTTGGTCATGGGGGTGTGCTTAATTTGAAGCCACGAATAGAAATTAACCTGTGGAAGAGAAGAACCATGGCTCCACCTAGGCCTCTTCAATTGGACAGAGCAAACTGATTATTTTGTTCATTACAAATGAAGATTAATTTGTTCTTTCGATTTTTTTAATGGCTATGTTTTTGGTTTTGAAACATTTTCGGTGCCAAACTGCAGATTGATTTAATTAGGTACAGCAAAAAAAAAAAAATGTAGTTGGCAACATGTTGTGATAGGCAAGTATCGTATTGTGAATGAATATATTAGCATCAAAATTCCGATCTGTATCCTAGTCAAATGCCATTCATCAAAATTACCTCCATGAGCTTAAGTATAAGGGACTGACTGACTATACTTTTATTTGGATTTTTAAGAGAGGTCATTCTCTGCATTGGCCAAGGAATTTTATCTATGCTACCAACCTTGTTTGGAACGAAGAAAAGATTTCATATTCTCCAATTGTTGGCTGCCCAATTCTGCTCTGATAAGACAAAACGATTATTTCCTTCGTGACATCACTGACATGCATCATATGGGGAAGACCTGTCTAGGCTTTTCAAGATGAAGAATAACTTCACCCTAATTTCTTTGCCCCATCCCCTTTGGGGTGGGTTAAGCTGGATACAGATAGGGCTTACTCTTCAACGGGATCAAGGGCTGCTTGTGATGGAATATTAAGAGATCATAATGCTATGTATATTCTGCTTTAGGATCTTGTTCAGTTGTGCTGTTTGAATTTAGAAGAATTTTGGTGGAAACAGATTCTCTTGTGGCCACTCAATTGCTCAACAAAGGTTTATCTCCCTAACACCCATGTTATGCCATAGTACAGTCTATTCACTTAGTTGTCCGCCAAGCTAGAGCCATTCTGTTCATTCATTGGCATCATGTTTTTAGAGAGGCCAATGCTGCTTCGGACGATTTGCCAAACATGGTCTCAACATGTGTAGGGGGATGCAAATGTTTTTGGATAAATGATAATTTTGGTTTTTGAGAATGTATAAGTGGACAATTTCGTTTGATCGATCATTCGGTTTGTAAGAGTTATTAAGTTATAATGTTCGTAAATTATATTTTTTGAAAATGAATTTGTCATGTAGTTATCGTTTCTCATATTCAAATATTAAATCAAAATTTTGATACTTTAGACACTGAATTGTGGTTGATTTTCACTTTCAGGACCTAAAGAGTTATTTGCTCTTTTTTTTCATTTAAAAAAATGCATTAATTTTTCATTACAAACAGCATAGTTTTTTTTAAAAAAATAATTAACAGGGCATAAAAACCCCAAAACGGACACTTTTGCCAAACATGGTCTGAACATGCATCATGGGATTCAAGTTTTTGATGTTTCCCCTGACTTTGTATCTTTGCATCTGCTAGCGGATGCTTTGCTGTTTTGTTTGTCCGCTAGTTTGTTTTCTTTTGGGCTTTTAGCCCCTGATAATTAAGAAAAAAATGATATTTGAAATGAAAAAATTACATTCTTTAAATATGTAATCTTAGGTCCCATAGCACTATTACTTCTTTCATTTCTTTATAATTGTCTAACTTTAAAAAAATCCTATTTATATGTCATTTCCAGAGTTAAAGATAATATTAATATATTTTTTTCAATTATACTTTTATCTTCGTTAATTATTTTATATATTTTTCATAAAATTAGATAATAAATAATTGAAAAATCCACGGTACACTTATTTATTACCTATTGACCAAAACTTGGTGAATGGTTACTTTGAGAAAAGTTTCTAGCATACTCCCAAAACATATTACTTAATTCCCAATTCAAGAAAAATCATTATAGTTCATGTAACCATGGATTTTATTTCACGAGAGAAATCATCGAGTGACTTCTAATATAGAATATGATTAATCCATGTAGTGGGGAGTGGATTTGACCCATTTGGGGGATGATAAAACTATAAAACAAACAAAAAATACAAAAGTAAAGAACTTATTATAAGATCTAATTAACTCAATCACATAGATTAAAGAATTTTATTTAGTTAAAAGTATTATATTGATTTTAAATTAGTATTTTTTTTTTCAAAAACATTCTTATAAACAAAACTAACAAATATTAGAGGATTATGTTTTCTTATTATCACGTCTTTCAAGAACTGATGCTAATAAAAAAATAATGCATAAAAAATTATAAATTAAATCTTCTAAAAATATCAAGTTATAAGGAAGAGAGAAAGTATAAAACTACTTCTGAAAAAAATAAAATAAACAAATGATTTTACTTAAATTAATTTTATAATATTAAATTCAGCACCTAAAACCCAAATTTTCAATCTTCGAAGGCGGATTATAATATTATTAAATTAATTTTATAATATTATCGTCCATGAGTCATGAGTACTCATGGCCATACTGGTCATCCCCGTGCCTTAACTTTCCACAAAGAAAAAGAGGAACCTCAATTTTTCAGAGATCAAGATCGGAGATCCTTTCCAGAGAGAAAAAGATACCAGCCCTATAATAAATAGTAGTAGATCCTTTTCAGAGAGAGAAAGATACCAACCCTATACTGTAATAAATAGTAGTAGATCCTTTTCGCTTGATGTCCACGTGCCCGTCTAAATTCCATTAGGTGACAATTTTTTGTGATAATATGATATATATTATGTTTGATAAGATATTTTAGATAGTTTTTAACTTTTTTATTGAATGAAAAATTTATTTGATTTTTTGATAAATAATTTTTTTTTAGTAAATTTTTAGTAGTTTGTAATTTGAAAGGTAATTTCAAGTAATATTTTTTAAAATATTTTTATTTTTATATTTCAATATATTTATTCATTTTTTTGTTATTTTTTTAAATAAATCATAATATTATTATTTTTATGTCATTTTATATTTTTCATTACTTCTATCAAACACTTCTAATTTAATAAGTTAATTTTTCAGTTTTTGACTAGTTTTTCCATTAGTTTTGTCAAATATAGCCATAGTAATTAAAAAATGAATGATTAAAAATAAATTAAATTTGAAGAATATCAGTATCTTTTTTAGCATTCTTAGAACATTGAAATTACAGTGTTTGACTCATGTTTTGCACCTAATTTGGCTTTGATGTTCTTTGTTAAACCTGTGTCTTAGCGACTTGACTTCTCTGTTGTGCCTTTTCAAGTTGGTCCTGTGTTGTCTCTCCGAATTTTCATAATTTTTAAAATTGAATCACAATTATATATTAACACAACTGTTATGTGACGTCGTTTTGAATGAACAACACAGAGACAGCTTGGAAAGGAACAGCACAAAAGTCACATATATGTTTTCTGGTTCTTGTTAATGCCACAGGCGTCGTTCGTTTTAGATAGTTTGTGTTTTCCATTCTTTTTTCTTTTAGTTTTTCTACTCATAAAAAAATTACAACTATATTGGGAGTATAAGTTAGTGGATTTAGGCTATGTTTGAAAAAAATCACTAAAAAAGTAATTAAAAGCCGGTAGCTGAAAAAACATATCAAATTATAAGTGTTTAGTAATTTAATTGTTAAAGTAGTTAAAAAATATAAAATGACTGAAAAAGCAATAAGACCATGATTTATTTAAAGAGGATAAGCACCAAATTTGATAAATATATTAAGTAAAAAAAAAGAAAAAATATACAAAAAATTAGAAAAGAGTGATCTAAAAATTGCTACTTTAAGAATATATTTGAAAAGATATTCCTAACTATTTTTACTAGCTAAAATAGTTAAAAAAACTTGTTTGAGTGTTGATAAAAAGTTTTTATTAGTAGCTTCTTAATAATTTTTAATATTTTTTAAAAAATTACTTGAAATAATGTTATAACGTTAGCTTTTGGGTTTTTATACTTTCTTTCACTTTTATTATTAATATATTTATTAACTTTTCGTGTTATCTTTTTTAAAAATTTATTATTTTTTTATTTTTTTATTATTTTATATTTTTTAGTTACCTCAACATCTAATTTTATCAAAAATTTATATTTTAATAAATTAATTTTTTAACTCTTTAGTTACTTGTCATCCAAAAAATCCCAAATTATTAAAAAATTATAAAAAAAATCTTAATTATCAAAAAATCAAATAAATTTTTTAACTAATAAAATAAACTAAAAACTAAAATAAATATTTTGCCTAACATAGTCTCATCAAAAGTTTTGGTTGAAATTAATTTATAAACTAATTCATAAATATTAGTAAATGAAATTAAACGACATATTTAAAATAATTTATGATTTTACTTTAAATTAATGTCATAAAATAATTCATCATCAATATATGGATTGCAATGTATGTCTTGTCCATCAGTCATTTGTCATGACAATAGTACTTATCCCCATGCCTCAATTTTCCAAAGGAAAAAAAGAACCTCAGTGGGTCCTCATCCTCATAAACCCAGGTGGGGGTTGTATGAAATTAAAGGTATAATTTTACATCACTAAAAACATCATTCCCATCAATATTAAGAAATTATTTTAGTATATTTGATTCAATTTTAAATTTTAAAAATATTTTTAAAATTCAAAATAATTGAAATAAATGAATCAAAAAAATATGTAAAAAAACTTTAAAAAAATGTGCTATAAAATAACTTCACATTTTTCATAAGAATATCACTTTTTTACATTTTCACGAGAATAACACTTTCTGGATGCTCATGAGAATGATATAAAAATCATATTCCTACTTTCTCAAAATCAATAATACTCAATTTTTTCAAAAATTATATCAAACATAAGAATATTCCACTCAAATTTATATTTTTAAAAATGAAGTTTTAATCGGTGAAACAAACTGTCACTATTATTATTATTATTATTATTATTTCAAATTTGTGGCAAAAATTGCATCAGTGAAGGAGAGCAGAGCAATAATCTAAATCCGTGGTTTTAGTTAAACATTAACTAGTCATGGGAGCAAGTACGATACAAGTGAGTAAACTGATTTGCCAGATCTAAAGCAAGTGCGGGCCAGATGTCGGGGTACGTGTGGCCGTTGGGCCTTCGGAAGTAAAAACCCACGCGCTACGTGACAAATAGTAAAAGCAAAAAAGCATCAAGGCCAGATTCAGACGCTGAAAAATCGAACATAAGCACGTTACGGTACAACCAGGCTTAACTTATCGTTAGTGCCAGTGGTCTCCACCTAATCACGCGCTAATATAGCCAATCTAACATGTGTTGTACCTCCGACCCCCCTTCTTCTTCAATTTAATTATTTAATAAATGCATTCATTAAAATACCCTCCATCAGCATTTCACATATGCCACTTTGATTCGATTCGTGAATCAAATAATTAATTCGCCGAATGTGAAGGCAGCTACTTAATTCTACTACTAGTAATTACCATTGAAAACAAAAAAATAGACATCCTTAATACTAATTTCCAATCAATACCTTACTCTATTCTAAATACTAGTAATTTCCATTGAAAACAAGAAATAGACATCCTCAACTCAAAGATCAACATTGCAAACTAAAATTAAAATTGAAAAGATCAAAATCCAAATTACACCAAGTTCATAGTAATAATAACTAATAACAACAAGTTAAACCCAGGATAATAATGAGAAAAAAGAGTACCGGAAAGAAACAAGGTGGCGGTGGTGGTTTTTGTTTTCCAATTTCCAAATGAAACGAAACCCTAACCAGAGTTTTGTTCGTCCTTGTCATGGGGCTTTCTGCAGAGGATCATGTGCATCGGAGAGAAAATCCCAGAGTCACCCCCTCTGGTCAAATAGTCAGCGGTCTTGAAGAGCATCTCATGAACATCGACGGTCCCCTTAGGCGCGATTCCCAAAGCGGCGAGAACAGTGACCACAATATGGTTCCGCCAGTACGCGATCCTACCCATCTTCAATCGGCTCCACCAGGGAAGAGCCGGCGGCTTGGCCAGATCCCGCTCCTTCACAACAGCAAACCCTACCTTACGCGCCGTTTCGGCTATTTCGGCGTAGCTTCTGAGGCCAGGCAACGCGTCACCCCTCTCAATCCCCTGAATGACCTCCACGTGTTCAGGGTCATCGCCGCTGTACTTATCCGTCGTCACCCACTCGTAGGAAACGTAGAGCGCCCCCGGTTTCAGAACTCGGAAGATTTCGGCGTACACTTCTTCCAGCTTGGGAGCGTGACACGTGGCCTCGATGGAGTACGCTCCGTCGAAGCTGTTGTCGACAAACGGCATCTTAAGGAAATTCCCACACACGACCTCGCAGAGAGAGTCCAACCCAGCCTTCTTGTTGTGCATCCTTGCTCGATTGACCTGGTACTCGTTGATGGTGATGCCCACCACGTTCGCGCGGGAGTGGGCCGCGATGGCCCGCATGGGCCCGCCCACGCCGCAGCCCACGTCCAGGATTTTGTTGCCGGGCTTGGCCTCGATGAGATCGACGGCCATCTCCTCGTGGAGGCGCGTGGCCTCGCGGTGGGACTTACCGGGGATGGAGGGGGAGAAGTGGAAGGACTGGCCCCAGCCCCACTCGTAGATGTCGGTGACTAGATTGTAGAAGGTGTCGACGAAGTCGGGAACTTTGTCGGCGGTCTCGATCTCCTTGGGGCGGCGGAAGAAGGACCAGTACTGCTTGTAGTTGTCTTGGACTTTCTCGGCGGAGATGGAGCCGCCGGATAGATCGGTGGCGCGTTTGCCCTTCTGCTCGGCGGGGCCCAGAACACAGACGAACCAGTAGAGGCCGCCGGCGAGAAGGGCTCCGGTGCAGAAGAGAGAGAGGGAGTCCATTGTGAGAGTGAAACGAACAAGGGAAGTGAGCAAAGAACAAAAAAGAGTGTGTTTGTGATTGTGAGGTTTTACTTATTTTGGGGACTGGGCTATTCAACGACTGGGCTGCGTTAAGTTGTTATTAACTAGTCTTTAATTTTTTGTTATTTTTTTACAATTAAATGTATTAATAATTTTTTATATTCTTTCTTTAAATATTAATAATAATATAAATAATTGATATATTTAACATAATTAAATTAATTATATTTTTTTTAAAAAATAAAATAAGTCTTTTTTATGCGTAAAAATTGAATATAATATTTAAAAATTTACAATATCTGAACCAACTTAACTAGACCTTAATAGAAAGGTTCTTTTATAATTAGAGTAATTAGTTAATTTAAGTGGGAAAACCATTGGTCCCGACTCCTTGTTTTATTCGTTTCTATCTTTTGTGTTGCGGAACGTGGATCGATCGCTGCTGCTTCCGGTTCACGTGCTCCGCGCGTGAATCCTGCTTCAGTTGTTGTTTCGATTAAACAATGCAAGTAAACACACAAGACAACAAAAGCCATCATAAAATATAATAATAATAATAATATAAAGTGATTTAATGTATGTTGTAAGGTCATTTGATAATGAATATTTATTTATGTTTACTGAAATTTTAAGTTATTTAAAAATAATCTTAAATAATATTTTTTAATCACTGTAATTAAAATATTTGACTTTTCAACGGCACCTAGAGATATTTTTTAAAAACTTCAGTTCATCTATAAAATTAATAGATAATAATTTTTTAGGAATTTATTTTTTAATAGATAATAAATAATTATACTAGTAATAATTATTTTTTAAGACTAGATATTTTTTAGGCGTTTATTTAGTATCTGTTACGACTTAAATATGAACTTTATTGTTATTTTAAGGCAAAATTAATAATTTTAACTATTATTTTATTTCATTTTTCAGTTTGGTCTTTGACTATTTTTTTTCTTTTTTTCTTTTGTAAATTTTTTGGGTTTGTCTTTAATTCTTCATCTTTACATTGTTTGATAATTGATTATTTCCGTTAATTTCATTAAAGTCTGTTAAATAACATACTAACTTTGTCTTTTTCCTCTAAAAAACGTGTCTTTTAATTAACTAGAAAAAAAATGCTAGCAAACACACAGTTTAACACACATAAAATTTTGATGGATTTTAAGTCTCAATTTTTAATATTAGTTCCGTGGCCACCACAAGCATGTGTAATAGGAAGCTTCTAAAAACTTGTCCTAAAGAGATCTTGACTCATGGAGAACTAGTTCACAAAAAAACTAACTATGCTAAAACATATTAGTTCTTGCTATAACTTAGACAATCAAGTACCATTACAATGTTGAAAGAATCAACCATCCTTTCAGTTAGTTTAGATCTTTATAAAAAAAATACAATAAATAAACCTAGAGAGTTATATTCTCTTCACGTGAATTGTATTTGTCTAGTCTTTTTTTTTTTTAATTTATAGAATACTTAATAGCTTATAAAGTCTTATTAGATGAAACTTTAAATAATATCTAAGTAAAATCAGTGAGTGTGTCATGCACCTGACGAATCTAGGATGCTAATTTAGCGAGAAGAATTTAAAAGGTTAAAAAAATAATAAATATTATTAGAACATATATAAAATAAATACATAAGTATCTTATGGGATAAGATTGGTATATGTGAATAAAATTAATATTTTACACCAAATCTTGATCACTAAATTTAAATAATCTAAATGCTAAAATTGATTTATTAAAAAATTTAAAAATTATAATTAGCAAATAACAATTTATAATTTTGTTATTTTTAATTATATTAATTGATCAAAATAAGTAATGATAGCATTAGATAATGTTTGCTTGATATCTCATAGATAAGATTAATAAGTTATTATAATAATTAGATTTCAAGAAAATAAATGATAAAATACACAAAGAGTTACTTTTTATTTAAGTTGATTTTTCTTTTATATATATATATATATATATATATATGAGTTTAATATTTATATATTAATAATGTAAAATAATTTTAAATTATAATTATAGTTTGAATTATTTTAAGATAATTTTAAAAAAAAATTAACAAATTTAACGTACATTATGGGTTGTAATAAGATTACTCCGGAAATTTTTTTATGTATTTGAGATTTCAACTTTGTCAACTTCGGTGTCCTTTTCAGTATTTTTGCATTTCATACCTTTTTGAATAAAAAAAAAGAAGATTTATAAATATGTGTGGTAATTAATGAAAAATTTAATTGAAATATTAATTTCGAAAATAAACCTTTCCTTTATTCTTTCAAGAAGACTATGATATTCCCCAGAACAGGTTTTAAAACAGGCAATGCAACAGTCCTCAAACTGTACTTAGGTTGCCTTCTTCTTTCTCTATATAAACGAACATGTCTTCCTCGCCCGACAGTTTCGTGAATCATATTTTCTTTTTCTAGGATATGTTTTCCTCTTCCTCTATACTTTTCATTCATTTTCCAAAAATGAAACACTTCCTTAATCCATTCTTCCTTCTTCTTCGATTATGTCCTAATTTTTTCTGTCGTCATTTGTTTTTTCTTTGCAAGTGATCTCATCACAAATCCAATGCATGCATTTAGTAGATCTTAGCTTGAAGTAAATTTGGTCTTCGATTATGTCTTGTTAATTTTATAAATTTGTGATTTTGATCGTAATAAAAATTATTAATTATTAAAAAAAATTAATAAAAAATTATTAATTCTAATGTAATATTATTATTGGTGAAATGCCAGTGCAGGTAGAAAAAGTTTTTAAAGAGAAGAACAGAAATACTGTGGTGTAGAAAATTAAGATTAATAATTTTTTAATAATTAATAATTTTAATTAATTTATAATTAACTTAGGAGAATCAAAGTGGTCAAATTTTAAGACTATAAGACTAAAAATTACAATTAAAATTTAAAGAAATCAAAATCATAGATTTAAAAAAGTAACGAGATTAAAATTATAATTTAACATATATCTATCTTTATCATAATCCAATATACACATCGGGGGATTGAAAATGATTTTTAAAAGCTTTTAGAATTTTGGGACGTTTCTTAATTTTCTTTCTTGCTCTCTATGAAAGCTGGCACGTTTTTTTAATAATTTTAATGTACTTATTATTTTAAAATATTTATAATTTAATTTGGTTTTTACAATTTGTCTCTTGAAGAAAATGTTAATAATTCTATCACTATTGTCTATTACCAATAAAATATTATTTCATATACTAAAGTTTATATACATTTTTTTTATCAATATACTAATATTTAATTTGATTTTCTTCAAAATTTATTGATTGTATTTTTTATCTTGTTAAAAAATCAAATGTTTTAGGTTTATTGTTATTGATCCATTACATAAGATATATCACATTTATCAGACAGTTTGTTCAATACGAATTTACGAAAGTAACACATTATAAAAATTAACAACCAATTGATAATACTTTTTAATCATATATTACATTTTAATTTGAAGAAAAAAAAAAGACATGAAATAAAACAATAGTTTCAATCTATTTAAAAAAATTAAATTAAATAATATAGAAAAAAATATTAAATGACCATATAATTTTAAAAAAAAAATTGAACTCCCCTTTTAGTAAGTTCTGTATCATCGCATCTTGGAACATACTCATTGATCCTAGGACTAATCCCATCTATTTGGTAGAAAAGAGAGAAATAAGATTGAAGAGAAATATATATATATATATATATATATATATATATATATATATATATATATATATATATATATATATATATATATATATATATATATATATATATATTAAAGGTGTAGTTAAATAGAAATTAAACAAATATGTAAAAAATAATACAAATAAACCCTACAATTTAGAAAAGTATTTCCATTTTCCATCATATCTCTGCTCCACCAAACAACCTCAGATATTTCCATCTAATTTCTCATCTAGCAAATAGAGGCTAAAAACTATGCAGCAAGCCACATATGTGACAACAAAAACACACACACACACACATATATATATATATATATATATATATATATAATTTTTAAAAACAAAATCATATAGCTAACGATTCTTAATAAAAACTTAACGAATTGAAAGTTTAATCGCCTAACTTATACGAGCTTTTGTCTAGTTAGATACAATTAAGATACTTAATCCATAAATTAAATCAACCATGAATTTAATCAGTGATCACGAGATGATTTTGGCCCACCTGCACGATGCTTTATCTGCCTGTAGAAAAAAAGGTAAACATAAACCTGCACACTTCAAGGCGTAAGTTGATCCTAGTTATTTGTATTATCTTTGACGCCATTCACCCGATTCAATCAACGGTTAGACGATTAACGAAATACTTGAAATAAATATTTTTTTAAAAAAAAAATCAATAATCAATAGCTCTTTATATACGTGACTAAAAATTCTTTATTTCACTGTCACTTATTTGAATTAGTTGACAGTTCACCATATTGCTCCACAAGAGCAAAAACAGTTAAGTTTTTTCCACCCTTTTTTACTTACTGCGAGTGTTTGATTGACCGACCACATGCACAATTGTGAGATACCACGTAAAGCAATCGCAAAAAGTACGATATATATATAGGGTGCTTTTAAGTGAAACTTTGTTGCACTTGTGGCTAAGTAGAGAGGTAGCTTTCCCTGTAAGACTGTTAATATTAAGATCTTACCAAGAATTCTAGCTAGTTAGTTCTTTTGTCATTTCAAAGAGAAACTGATTGAGAGAGCCATAGCTAGGGAGAATCATGGACAAATTGTACGGGTTGAGTCATCTCTTCATGGCAGTGTTTCTTCATAACTTCTCCATGTTCATGGTGGTACCAGCCATCACCGATGTCACAATGGCTGCTCTTTGTCCCGGACAAGATGAATGCTCACTTGCCATCTACATCACTGGTTTTCAACAAGCGGTGAGTTTAACTCCACCAATATTCCATACCATCTTCACTCATTCTGCCTTTTCTATCTCATGGTTTTGTTCCTTAATCAGTGATTATGTTTGTCCATGTATGATATTTGTTAGAGATTTCATATCCATGACCATTAGTGATATAGTCAAATTAAAGTACATTAATTAGTGTGACTGGAAATTGAGTTGATCGAGTCCGTTGTTCTTAATTAGATTCTTTAACTAACCTTTTGATATCAACAACCTTTTTTTGGGATAATCTAAGCTACTCTTGCTCGATAACAGCTTTTCAGTAATAAGCAACACACAAAACATACGTACGGTACAAGTAAGAACTGCTATGGAACTAAATGAAACTCATTTACCTCAGTATTTAACAACAAATTTAGTAAAGTCTATGCATTTTATTTTCATAGCTAGGCATCTTTAATTTCTATGTACATATAAATTTTATTCTTCGGCCGAAATTAAAAATCTGTGGCTATTGTGTTACCTGCGCGCGGTGCACGTCCTGGCATTCATCCCTCATGAGTTACACCATTTTATGACAAATGAGATTTAAATAAATTAATTTAATTTAATATTAGATAATAAAATAGTATGATATGTAGTTTTTAAGAATATTATAATTTTTGTATATTAATTATTAATTGTCATTCATCAGTTCATGTCCTCTTAAATTAAGATAAAGTAAGCATATAGCTAGTTTGTGATGTTTATTTCGCATTTATTTTATGTATGTATATATATATTGACCTAAGAAAGGCCTTTTATTTATTTGGTTATTAAATTAAAAAGATCAATTTTTATTTATTTGATTCAATATTAAAAAAATGTGGATGAAAAGCTTAATATGTGTTTCATAATAAAGAATTAAAATATATTTATTTGTGAATTAAATCAAATTAATTCCTGTAAAAAAAATCAATTTAATTTCTCTTCTTGTAAGAATAACGTTAATTATCTCTACACATTTACACTTTCTATCTCCGTTAGATCACCTATCTAATTACACAGTTTTTTTTTTTTTATCTCTCCTTTGTGTACAACTTGGTGTAATAATTTAAAATATAAATAAATTATTTTTTTGTAATAAAGCTAAGACTTAACAATAATTTTATACAAAATTATTTAAGCCCGTCACCATTTACTAGCCTTTGTAGATTAAAAAAAATACAAATTAAATTTACATTAAAAAATAATTAAAATTCCATTACATATCTGATTTATTTGGATCAGACAAGATTTTAAAAGTTGTTATCTAGATTGTTTATGATATTTTCTAATTAAACACAAATTGATTTTGTTGATGACTTAATGACACCTCCGTTGATTGCCCATAAATGATGATTGTTTTATAGACAAGCAACCTCAAAATTCAAAAACCCATCACTGGTGACGTTAAATTGTCACCAAGATAGCGTCCCTTCGTCTGTTTCGATAAGCCTGATCCACCACTCAGAGAAAGAAATTTCCCTGTGATATCGTGAGTCTTATAGGCTCCCATTTTCTTTAACTTGTTGCAAATTTACAACTGACTCCATTGGCCTTAGTGTGTGTGATGCATTGCTAAGCTTTTTCCTCGACTTGTCGTGGTTTTGCTCACCTTTCTATTGTCTCGTCGTATTCGGACTAATGAGTTTTTTGTTTTTTATCAACATCACTTTTATGTCCATCTTGCAACTATTTGTCATCCTCTGTGGCCCGTTTTAAGCTTTAAATTTGGATGAGTCTCCAACTGGTTTTTTTGGGCCAAATAGAAATGGGGCGGGCCTTGTTCAGCACAAATTCTAGCCTCCATCACTCGGTCCAGTCTACATTTGAAAATAGAAATAAAATATAGTACTAATATACTACTATCTATTATTAATCACAAGAAAAAAAAAACTTACCTTTATTGTAAAAAAAATAAAAATTTAACATCTACTATGACTCACCATTATGACTCACAATCACATTGTATCCAGCGTATATTGAATTTAATGCAATTCGTAAGCTCTTTAGATTTTTGTTACAAATAACAGCTGGGCAAATGCTCTGTTTATCACTCACTCTTTTCATTACAATTTACCCCCTTATAGTTCTCATAACCTTTTAATAATATCAATGACGAAGATTTTTTTTTTTTGGAGTTAATTTCTATGACAATGTGCAGTAATTTGTATCCATGTCCATATGGGTAAAAAGACGTGTGATTTATGCAGATGATAGGACTGGGCACGCTTGTGATGATGCCACTCTTGGGTAATCTTTCGGATAAGTATGGGAGGAAGGCCATCCTCACAGTCCCTATGATCCTCACCATCATTCCCGTAGGTACGTTTGCGTTCAATTTTTTCCCTTTGTTTAATTGATTCCACCTTTTTTAAAGTGTATATACATCTCTTTTAAATACAGCATACTATTCTTAAAATTCAATCTACGGCTAGCAAGGAGTTTTTCTATTATATTATTATTATTCTTTAATACATTATAGAAAGAGTTAAATTATAATATATAAAAGTTACAGTTATTTAGAAATTTAATATTACAAAATTAAATAACAATAATAGTAATACAAGATTTTTTACATATTATACAAATGATAAAATAATTAATTGAAATTAAATCGTTCTCCATAAACACATGACAATATCAAGTAATATATACTTGATTCCTTTTAAAATAATATATATAGTCTTAAAGTAATTTTACGGTGTTGTGAATGTTTTTAATTATAAAAAAATGTCTTCTACAACAAAATACCAATTGTCTAAATTTAAAAAATGCATGACATGAACTGGTGCCTTTAAATTGTCAAATTTATCTTTTAGAATGGACTGGTGGCTGTTTCGCAGGCATATTAGCTTACAGCAGGACGAAAAAATTCTTCTACGTCTACTATGTGTTTAAGATACTTATTTCAATGATTTGCGAAGGAAGCGTTCCTTGCCTCGGTCTAGCTTACGTGGTAAGTCTTCACTATTTCCCTCAAATGAAAATAACGTAGTTTTTTTTTTTTTTACAGCTAAAAGTAAGTGTAATTTTTTTTAGGGGAAATAAGTGTAGTTATACTTGTTTATATATGTAACTACATTAAATTGGGTTTAAATACAATGTACCAAAAAAATGAGTTAAATACATTTTTGGTTGGTTAAATAAAATAAAATCTAAAAAATAAATATATTTTCTGTCATTTATGAAAATATATTAAATGTGTTTATTGTAGTTCATAAAAAAATGTCTTTTCTTGTTTTCCCATTTATAGAAATAAAAATCACATATGATACATTTCAATTAATAAGAGAGTAAAAGAAAGTAATTTATTTTAGGACTAAAATTAAATATTACCCAATTTGTAGAATACAAAAATATATTTAACTCTATTAAATTTATCTAAATGTTAATTGTGGTTAAGTTTTAGGTTCTTTTTCTTTTTCTTTCTATTTTTTCTTTCATCATGAAAAACTCAAATTTGACGTTCTAATTCATTTTAAGTGTGAGTAAGATTCAAGTCAGATATATCAAAAGATAAATTTATTTTTATTATTACTCGATCCAAAACTTTGTTAAAGTCATTTGCTTGAATCCATATTTGACTTAAAAACTCATTAAATTAAGGATAATATCGGGTCAACCCTACTTATTATCATTATATTCTATATATTTACAATAAATATTTCAAAATAAATGAGCATTATATTATATTATAGAAAGAATCTATTAGAAAATTATCATTAAAATATATTTGTTCAAAACACTTAAATTTTTTAATATATATATATATATATATATATATATATATATATATATATATGTGTGTATAAGATGTTATAGCAGAGATCATGGCAATCAAAGCATAATTTAAACCATAAAATTTTACATTAAAAATATATTAATATTTTTTCATAACTTCAAGAGTATGTTTAAATATAAATTATGATTTAATTAATTAAACGACTAATACATAAATAAATAGCATATAAATAACAAACAATACTAATAATTCAGTAAAAGAAAAATAATACTAATAATTAAAACATACCATTTTATTGATAAAATTTAGGCAAGACTCATTAAGAATATATGTTTTCTTCATTATTTAATGAGTCTCATCTTGTATTCAATGGGTATCTAAATAAAATTCTACTAATATTAAATAGTGTGATATTTATGAAATAAGAAATAATTTAAAATTGTACTGACTACATGGATTTCCTCTTGCAGGCAGATAACATTCCAGAAAGTGGACGAAGCACTGCGTTTGGAATTCTTTCGGGAATTGCGTCTGCCGCGTTTGTGTGTGGCACCTTATCGGCTCGATTTTTATCTACTGCCTTGACTTTTCAAGTATTTTGCTTTATGCTTACACATCTCTCCCTAATTGCAATGCATCATAATCTCAATCTTATTTCCCTTAATTACAATGATTACACATCTTTCCTTAAATAAGGTTTCCACACTTATCGCGGTGATTGGAGCACTATACATGCAATTTTTCCTTCGAGATTCGGCCATTGATGACAAACACCTTTATACTCCGATCATTTCACAAGAAAATCCAATTATATCTAAGGTCAATGGAAAACTGGAAAGTAAGAAGCATCTTTTTAAAGCATTGCGCTCTATAGAGGACCTGACTTCTTTCCTCAATAGCAGGTGCTACAATTTTCCTTCTTATTTTCTAAGCAAACAAATATTTTTTATTTTGTGTCATAATTATACATGTATGATGTATACCCAAATTTCCAGCTTGACTATTACTCAAGCAGCAATTGTTGCATTCTTCAATAGCCTTGCAGATGTTGGTCTTCATGGATCATTGTTGGTATATTTTTTTTTCTCTCTTCGTATTTTTTTGTATCTTGTTCAAGTCCCAATTTTTAGTTTAGATATCATGTATATTATATATTTTTTTATTTTTAAGTTTCAGTGTTGGTAAAGGCTTGTGCACTTTTACATCATTGCTAGAACATACGTTGATGCTTACTCATATTTTTATTGGTTGAATTGGATTCTTAGGATCAAAGCAAAACATCTAGTATCCAAGAACATTGTATCTATATATATATATATATATATATATCTATATATATATATATATATATATATATATATATATATTTTATCATTACTAGTCGGAAACCGGTAATACATGTCTCAACTATCATTTTTTTTTGTTTAAATTAAAAATAAAAATAATTAAAAGATGTAAATAATTATCACATTTGAGAAGTTATTTTTTCTAATAATTATATTTAAGAAGATATTTTTTCTAATAACTATTTGAATCAAAGATAATTTTCAAAATTAGTTAGAAGACAAAATAATCTAAAAATATATATACACCAAATAAGGATAATTATCTTTACAAATTTTTTTTATTAATAATTATAAATATTTCTCTTGGCTATTTGAATTCATACTCTACTATATAGGCTTTCAATATCTTTAATCAGCCGTTATTGATGTTTAATTTCTTCCATTTTTTAAACCTTTGTAACGTGGAGTATCTATGTCCATTTGAAACTTATTATGTCGTTCTCTTTGACAAGTATTTGGTAACACTTTTTTTGTGTGCAGTATTTTTTAAAGGCTCAATTTCACTTTGATAAGAATCAATTTGCTGACTTGATGGTCATTTCTGGAATAGCAGGAACTGTGTCACAGGTATTTATTACAAAGTTATATTTTAATTATCAACTGATTGTCCTTTTATCCTTTTTGTAAATCTTCAATTTCTTTGAATTTATATATCGTGAATCTAAATATTAAACAATGATTGTCATAGCTTCTTCTTATGCCTATTTTGGCTCCTATTTTGGGCGAGGCAAGACTACTCTCAGTTGGACTATTCTTTCATTGTATACATGTAAGCATGTTTTTTCATAAAATCATAAAACAATATCTCTTTTATGAAGTTCTAAATTATTAAAATGATGGGATGCAGATGTTCCTTTACAGCATAGCATGGTCCTCCTTGGTATGTCTTTTGCTACTTTATTTATAATTACAAGTTTGTTTCTATTAATTATTTTTCGATATATAATATTTTATAAGGTTGAAACTTGAGCTAGAGCGGTAATTTAATTTTCACTTCTGTATATTCTTCCCGTATCCTTTTGTTGTCTATGTTTCCTTATTTTTATGTTGTTTAATATTTAGTGTGTGAATGTTGACAGGTTCCTTATGCTTCCGCCATGTTCTCAATTTTATTTGTCTTCTCACACCCTTGTGTGAGTTTACTTCCTCATTTTGTCTTTCTATATTATTCTTTAAACGGGTGATTTTTTTTTTTTCATTTTCACCCTTCAAATTAAGTATTTTTTTTTTTTCAAAACACAATATTGAATAATTTATTTTTACATTTTGCAGATACGAAGTATTGTATCTAAACAAGCTGGTCCCCATGAGCAGGTACAACGTTAATCATACAAACAATTTTTTCATACGATGTACATGCAAAGATTATTTCACCATTTCATTTTTTTCTTCTAACAAAAAAATTCAAAAAAATTATGAGGAAACTAAATTTTATATACAAAATATTTTGATCAGAATAAAAGGAAAAAAATGTTACACTTAACAATTTTTATTTGAAATCAATATTATTTTAATTTGAAGAAGATAAATATTTTATTATATTTTTCATGTTTATGTATGCTTATTAATTTTTTAATGGGTGTTAAATATATAAGTTTAAAGCAATATATAAGAATTTCATGATGCTACAAACTCTAAGGTTAAAAAAGTCACTATAGTTATGAAAGGCATATTTTTTATGATTTATTTTTGTTATGATTTAATATTTGAGGTAACATGGTCTATAAAATCTCGAAGGCAAAATCATCTTCTACATCTTCTACTTTGTAGCTAGGCACTCTTTTTGCATGAAGTGCGTCAATGCACATAGATATATTATTTATGAAAAAGACCATACTAAATTTTCTGTAACTTGTAATATAATGTATGATAAAAATTTACTTGTATGAACATTTTCTTGCAACATACATGAATTGAACTGATATTAATTATTGTTGAAGTAAAAAATGTCAGGTTAATTAAAAAATTTCGTCAACATATTAATAAAATATGTGATGTACCTAAATAAAATAAAATATGTGATGAGTTACATTTATAAAGAGGACTATACAACATTAAAAAAAATAAAAATTAAGATGTACTTGTGTAAGCTATAACTTAAAATACATCTCATTGACTGTAAAAATAGATTTGAGACATATTGACATATTATAAATAATTAATTTGGTAAGTAGGTTCTTAAGATTAATTTATTCTTACAGTCCAACTTGTTGGGATTATTATTTATTTTTGTATCTTTGTTAGTGGAATTGAATTTATATGATTTCTAAAAATTTGAATTTTGGCCTATGTAATAAGTAAAGCCTAATTTCAAATTGCAAAAATGAAAAAAATATCATGTTTAAATAATTTGGTTTCTATGAGACAGTGTTGTGTTGTATGATGTGAAGGCATCATTAGTAGAACAATAATTTTGTTACCTCTATTAACTATTGTCGTATTAAAAAATAAAATGCATGATTGTTGCTTTAATTAAAAAATGCATATGATTCCTTTAATTTCTCTTATTGGAGTTTGCCTGTAAAACACATTTTAAGAGATAAACAATAGTATAATTTATTTAATTTATAATGAAGGCAAAATGCAACTCAATTGTGTATACTAAAAAGCTTTTTGTTTAGTTTTATTTTATACTTTTGGTACATAACTTCAAATTTGTTTAATTTTTCTCTTCAATTATCTTCCTTTTTTAGGGAAAGGCTCAAGGTTGCATTTCAGGCATATGTTCAATTGCACATATTGTTTCTCCCTTGGTTTTCTCTCCATTAACAGGTAAGAGCTAGTATGCCATTATGTTTTTTTTAAGGATTTAGATTATCATTAAATTTTACTAACAAATACTTCTTCTCAATTGTCAGCTCTATTCCTTTCTGAAAGAGCACCTTTTGATTTTCCTGGATTTAGTATAATGTGCATTGGATTTGCTTCGGTAAGAACTTAACTTTAATGAAAATGTTCTATTTTTTCCCCTTAACATCGAAGTCAGTATTTCTTTAGTTTTGTCTTGTCTTGATGAATCTCTACTATTACTTATCAACTCCAAATTTTGATTACATATGTGGATAATAATTAGTCTAGGCATGGTATAGTTGATATGATGATTCATTCACATGATACAAAAACACATGAAAGATAATACGTAATATTCGTTTGGTGTTGAATTTCGTAATCTTCAAACCACGTCCAACACTGGACCTTAGATATCAACATTAATAGGTAAATTGAATTATAAACCTCAAAGTTTTATAGTTATACATTACATGTGGTACATATCTTGATTTAACTCATCTATGTGAGATTATCTCATATAGATTTTTATTAATAAAATTTAATTAGCAATTATTTTAATTTGTTTTGTTTGAAAAGAATTTGTTCTATATATTATTATATTTCAGTCAAATTTTACTTTATTTTCATTGACCTTTTATATTTATATGATTCTTTGTGTGGTTGAATTTTGCTTTACAGATGATATCTCTTGTTCAAAGTATGATGCTCAGAGTGGTTCCTCCCATATTGAATTAGGCGAATATAAATTAGTTAGAGTCTTTTAATTTAAAAGGAGTGAATATTTATCGTGCTTTAGCTAATCCTCATATGTACAAGCTCTGCCTTTAATGGTGCTTTTGATGAGGAAACAATTAGTTGTATAAGTTCATTCCTAGTAGGCATTTGATAAACTTCAATAGTTTTTTTACTATTGTATCATGTTTCCTTATCAATTGCGGGGTTTAAATCAAAGGTAAATTTTATAATTTTATAATTATTTTTATTTTGTTGTGTTGTTGCAATTTGGAAATTGTGATAAGATGCGTAAGTGCAACATTGTGTTTCCAAATGCTTCCTTTTTGACATTGTGTTTCAATAAAGGTTAAATATGTTTTTCTTTTCAAAACTTTTTTAATTATATCTTTAGTCCCTAAATAATTTCCATATTTTTCTCTATTAACATTTTTGGCTCTTAGTATCATGTATCCTTACTAAACAATGACATGATAATTATGTTGGCAACTAAGGGCAAGCAATAAAAATTTGACCGTGTCATTTATTTAAATCCAAACCCGACGACCTGCTAAAGACCCTGAAATATGTGTGACAAAAATCAAATCAACCTAATATTTTCGCACAATGTTTCATTATTAACATTAGGTAAAGTTAAATGGTAGAATAAAAGAAGTATAAAATTATATTTCATAATACATATTTAAAATAAATTATATCATTAATGTAAACAAAATGTTATTTCTTAAAAATATTATTAATACACAATTATTCAAAATATTTATATTTTAAAAATAATGTATATTTCATTCATCCCATAATAATTATTTTGTAAGAAGAAGAAAATTTATGCTAAAATAATTAATATTTTAACTTTTAAATGTAACATTAATTATTCTTTTTTACTTATATATCATATAACATTAATGATATAAGGGGAAAAAATAAAATGAATTAATGATAATATTATTAATTTTGTAAAATCATTATTATCTTTTATTTATTTATTATTTTTCTTGATTTGTGTAAAATAATTTGAGACGATAATTATAATAAGACATAATAAGTATATAATACTAAATCGGATTAGAATAACTTAAAGTATAATATGATTTTGTCCTAAGATATGCGTCAGGTCTATTTTAAAACTTAAATCCACTCAAATCAACCCTAGTTTAGGCCAGACAAATGGATTATGTCGGGTCATGTTCACCCTTATATGTTTTTAGTCATTTATCTTTTCACAAAATTCACTTTTAATGTCTGAGGAGATGGAGACGTTGAACACACCACTTATACCTGAACCTACTTACTACAATTAAAGTGATTTTCCAACATTGTCTCTTATACTCACTGTTACCTGCATCCTCATGGTTTGAAAATGAGCTACCTGCACTAAGGTTCCCTAGATTATACATGAATTGCACTTTGAAGGAGGAGGAGATAAGTGATATGGGTGGGGGGGGATTAGACGTGGAACATACCTTTGCGACGGCATTGGTTTGAATGGGAGCTTCAGTTAGTCCATCAACTAGATGCATTTCTGGACTCATTCACTATACTGGATCGCAAAAGAATATGGAGGTGGATGCCCAAACAGTTCGGTAATTATTCAGTTTTTTCAGCATACAACTCACTGCTGAATTGGAGAACACACAACCGGCATTATAGTCTCATGGAGGCACTCTGGAAGGTAAATATCCCTCCGAAAGCTTCACATGCAATTTGGAGATTCTTTCTTGACAGAGTTCCATCAAGAGCAAATTTAGTGAGAAGAAATATTGCTATCTCTGATCCATCTTGTATTTTCTGTAACTTCTCTGTTGAAACCACTTACCATTGTTTGTTAGCATGTCCCTTGATACAGTCTTCGTGGATGAAGTGGTTTGATTTATTGCATTGTCCCATAGCTTCTCTTGGTTCAATTGCGCAGCTTTTTCTTCTAATGCTGGATATGTTGAGAACGAAAAGGGACCTTGCAAATTGGAGGATTATTATCTGGGCAATTCTGTGGTGTGTTTGGAGGTGTCGAAACAATTGTTGTTTTAATGGCTTGCAGATGGATGTGTATAAACTGTGGGAGGATATTTTGATCACCTCATGGATGTGGCTCAAAGGAACGAAGAAATTCAGCTACCCACTCTCTCAATGGTTAATGAATCTTATGCAATGCATTTTCACCTGCATGAGTCAGAGATCCATGGGTACGCGGAATAATTATGCGGCGTGATTGGTGGTATTAATTTGTTGGAGATTCTAAGAAGAAAGACACTACCGAACGAAAACTGAGGAAAGTGACTTAACATGACTAGTGGAGTTAATTTGTTGGGTAGACTCTAGTCTCGGGCCTTGGGGCTTGTTGAATGAATGTAAGGTGGGGGGCGTTCCTTATTGGTGGGTACAGAAGGGCATTTTTTATGTTTGATAGCATCTTCCCCTATGCAACTCTCTTGTATAGAGGCAAGATGTATTGGTGGAATTTTTTGGGTTGTCTCACAACAACATTGATTGTGTAGCTCTTGAATGGAGATTGTCAATTACTATAATTATTGCAATCTTTTGCACTTGTGCAGCTATATTAATACAAATTTTAGATTCTAATATCATATTACATTTTAATAAATAAAATTCAGTTTACATTAATGATATTATTTAATTTTAATTTTTTTTACAAATAGGAGAATAGTGAAGAAGAATGGTTCTTTCATAACAGTTTGATAATATATCGCATTAATTTCTAATTAAGGGCGAGATACGAATATCTATTATAGTAGCAAAATGCAAATGGGTAGGGAATGGAATCACATGGACGTCATTTAATAGCAAAGCAGGCCTGTCCTGGCCTAAAGGCCCCACAAAATATATGTTTACATTGGGCTCACCAGCATCTCCTCTTCCTTCTACTGCTGTCACTTACACGTGTTCATATATCCAAAAAATTAGACGCCAACGGCAACAAACACAACAAAACGAGTGCCCAATCCCGTTACCTTCTCTTTCCCGCTAGCTAACGCCACCGTATCATAATATTATTATTATTATTTTTATTTATTGCGCACACCGTTGCCAGAGTGTGTGCCATTCCCTTCTGTTCCGCCGCCGCCGCCGAACAAATCAACCAAGGGACGGAGAGTAATGCTGTAGCCTCCGTAACGCCGTTCCGTGGTAGCGAGCGTTCGCTGGTTCCGCTGCGCATTTTTCAGCAACGTAACGCTCCCTATCACTCTCTTCCCTCCGACAATCAATTAATTAACTCCTTCAATCTAATCTCACCTTGCGTTGACCCCTCCGCGGTGACAATGCCTCACAATCCTGACACCGTGGTCTACCTCCACGGCACCCTCGATTTGGTAATCGAGGATGCTCGGTTCCTTCCGAACATGGACATGCTCTCCGAGCGCGTGCGAAGGTTCTTCTCTGCTCTTAACACCTGCAGCGCCTCCATCACCGGGAAAAGGAAGCAACGACATGCCCGCCACCGCCACCGCAAAATCATCACCAGCGATCCTTACGTGACCGTCTGCCTCGCCGGCGCCACCGTTGCGCGCACCCGCGTGATCTCGAACTCGCAGAACCCGACGTGGGACGAGCACTTCAAGATCCCACTCGCTCACCCGGCCTCGCAGGTCGAGTTCTACGTCAAGGACAATGACATGTTCGGCGCCGACCTGATCGGAGTCGCCACCGTCTCAGCCGAGAGGATCCTCTCCGGCGAAGCCATCCGCGACTGGTTTCCGATCATAGGAACGTTCGGGAAGCCGCCGAAGCCTGACTGCGCGGTGCGCCTGGCGATGAAATTCACGAGGTGCGAGGACAGTTTTATGTACCGGTCCCGCACCGAAACGGATCCGGACCGGTTCGTTGTTCGGGACTCGTATTTTCCGGTTCGGCACGGAGGATCGGTGACGCTGTATCAGGACGCGCACGTGCCTGATTCGATGTTGCCGGAGGTTGAGTTAGAGGACGGGGTTGTGTTTGAGCACGGGAAGTGCTGGGAAGATATATGTCACGCGATATTGGGAGCGCATCATTTGGTTTACATTGTGGGTTGGTCCATCTACCACAAGGTGAAGCTGGTCAGAGAGCCTACAAAAGCCTTACCTAGCGGTGGGAACTTGAATCTCGGGGAGTTGCTCAAGTACAAGTCGCAAGAAGGTTTGCGAGTTTTACTATTGGTTTGGGATGATAAGACTTCGCACAGCAAGTTTGGCATCAACACGGTATTTTTTCAGTAATCGTTTTAAACTGAAAATGCATTTGTTGCATGCTTAGGTTCAATCGAGTTTCTGTAGGTTTTTCTTTGTTTGTATATGAACTTCAATAAACTGGTGAGTACTAGCTTAGAAGTTTTAATTTAATCTGCTTGCTAAGTATTTTACATAGTTTTGTGGATATAATGGGAGTAACTCTATTGGGAACTATAAATATAAATTAGAAAAATATTTGTGGGACACTCAATATGTTATCCAACGGTTAGATAGAAAAAAAAATATAGTTATGATAGAAAAAAAGAGATAGAAAAAAATGAAAAATATTAGTAGAATTTATAAATTATTTCATTATTTTTAAGTGGTCTCGTGCCCACCAACTAATAATCGTAATTATTCATGTATATAGTTGTATGATGTAAATTTATTGTTTTTATTTTTCACAATAACCATGTGTTTCTCACATACGTAAATACAGTTTTTACTTGTTTTTGAGCTTACTAAGTTTAAGGAGTAACATGTTGATGTGACTTTTTGCTCCTTCATTAGAATGACTTGTCCATGGAACATACTTGTGACGTGTTAATATGATTGCTACCTTCAAGGAGTGGCTTGATGATGTTCCTTTCGTTAGTAATATTGGGTTTTGGTATTCAAATTGGACCTTATTGTGTTCCTGCTCTTCAATTTTGATTCAAGTACCCCGTGACAGATTCCAATTTAAAATCACATGTTATATAGGCACATGACGTTGTGTTCATATTTCTGAGATATAGGCTTCTATTCTAAGTTTTAACTAATCAGCATTCGTTTTTTTTCTGCCTTCATTTTACTTCTAGTGAGTTTTGTACTTACAAGTTGCTTGAACATCGACACCGATTTGGGTTGATTTCCTTTGTTTGCCATTCTGCCCAGTTGACTGTGGTGTCTGTTGAGTTTTTCTTTTAACAACCTTACCAGTTAGTAATTTTAATTGCAGAGTGGAGTAATGCAAACGCATGATGAAGAAACTCGAAAGTTTTTCAAGCATTCATCAGTTAGATGTTTGCTGTCACCAAGATATGCCAGCAGTAAGCTTAGCATTTTCAAGCAGCAGGCATGCTTTATGCTATGGTTTAGTAGCTTTCCCAGATTTTGTCATTTTTTCTGTTAGAAAGTTCTTGATACTTAATCATGCTTGCTTTCCATCCTTTCAGAATATCACTCTAATTTTAATACATGCTTAGGATGGATGAGTCCTAACCTTGAGATTTTAACATGACAAAATAATACGAACTTTTTTGCGTCTTTGTCTTAGTAGACACTAAATAGGGGAGGCCTTATCAAAATCTATAAATGTCTATGAAAAGAGAAATAGACACAAAATTTTGACATGACAAGATCATGTGAAAATGTAACATGAAGTTCTTTCCCATGCACGGGATAACTTCCTTCCTTGAACTTCACATTTATGTGTCAATGAATTAGTGGACACACCCTTTCTTGTTTCTATTGCCCAAATCTGCATACCTGGCACATGCAAACTATTAATTTAAGTTGAGCCCAGAAAAATAAAATTGAAAACTTTTCATTGAGATTTTTGAATGCCAACAGGGATTGTTTTTCTAAAACAAAGATTATTTTGTTTACCAGAAATTGAAAAACATATTGACTATATATATTACTTGGCACCAAACTTCAGGTTGTTGGCACTCTCTTTACACATCATCAGAAATGTGTGATAGTGGATACTCAAGCACACGGTAATAATCGGAAGATAACTGCATTTATAGGTGGTCTAGATCTTTGTGATGGCCGGTATGATACACCCGAGCATAGAATTTTACGTGATATCGACACTGTTTATCAGGACGATTATCATA
This sequence comes from Glycine max, assembly GCF_000004515.6. Taxonomy (NCBI): domain Eukaryota; kingdom Viridiplantae; phylum Streptophyta; class Magnoliopsida; order Fabales; family Fabaceae; genus Glycine; species Glycine max. The sequence goes on along the minus strand of NC_038242.2, from coordinate 1,541,210 downwards.
ATCCCACGTTTTGTGTAAGTTCATAATCTCTGAGGATACCATACATTAGTTATAAGTTGTTGCATTCCGAAATCTACATTGACATATACCTGAGCTTGTCTTTTTAGCACGATATATGTCCAGTTTCTGTTTCTTTATCTAATAAGCAAAAACAGAATTGTTTTGTTCAATCAGGTTAATTATTGACCTAATATTCCTCTTTTTGTCTATAAGCAGATAATGACTTCTTGGTTTGAAGTATAAATATTCATACGGACATTGTTTTAGCATACTTTAATTGTTAACATTTTAAAAGTAGTGACAGAAAACTCCCATGCCTTCCTTCCACTCATTCAGCAGGTTTGGCTTGTTATAAATACAGTACTGTTATTGGCACTTCGCATCTAGTATAGTATCTTCATAGACATAAATTTGTTGTCTGGGGTATTGTTTGATACTGAGATTTAGATCACCATTGTACTTTTGGTCTTTCTTGCTAACTGAAATTTGTCTTGTCTTCCATTTCTAATAATAGGCGGGAACCAAGGGTCCAAGGCAACCATGGCATGATTTACATTGCAAAATTGAAGGCCCTGCTGCATATGATATACTCACTAATTTTGAGCAGCGCTGGAGAAAAGCCACCAAATGGTCTGAGTTGGGTCGGAAACTCAAGAGAGTATCTCACTGGAACGATGATTCTTTGATCAAGTTAGAACGCATCTTTTGGATTCTTAGTCCTTCGGAATCAACTCCAGTTGATGATCCTGAACTATGGGTTTCGAAGGAAGACGATCCTGAAAATTGGCATGTTCAGGTTACTAGTTCACTGTCTTTAAAGTGTGTCTTCTGTTTCCTTCTTTTTCTTTCAACAGAGAATTTGTTTATTTATACTTTGTATATGTTTTTCGCAGGTTTTTCGATCCATAGATTCTGGTTCTTTGAAAGGATTCCCTAAGGATGTAGTTGTTGCCGAGACTCAGGTAACTCATCCAACATTGAGTTGCTCTATGGTTGGATAAATGTCATAGAAGTAGAACCTTTGGATTTCCCTTTCTCACTAATTTCTTTTTTATTGTCATTCATTGTAGAACCTTGTTTGTGCAAAAAATTTGGTCATAGACAAGAGTATTCAAACAGCATATATACATGCGATCAGATCTGCTCAACATTTTATTTATATCGAGAATCAATATTTTATTGGATCATCCTTTGCTTGGCCAGCTTACAAAGAAGCAGGTTTTGGCAGAATATTGATGCTTACTCATGTAACTTGTTGCATCTGCTTGTTGCTCGTAATTTCTGTATACGCACCTATGACTAGTATTCAGCGTGTGGCATGCGTTTTTCTACTTTTAAGCTCAGAACACTACAAAAAATTGTAGACAATGCTCACAGTACAGTTCCTTTTTGCTCTTACATAGTGTCTATTTTGATAAATTTCTTTAGAAGTACCTAGGGAAGAAAAAAAAAAAGTTTCTTCCTATGCTAAAATTAGCTTATGTATAAGCAACTTTCTAGAAGCTCTCTTATAGCTTCAATAAAAGATGATTTTTAATTTATAAATAAATTAATTTTAGATTATGGATAAGCTTATTTTCTGTTTTTCTTGTTATTTTTTTTTTTCTTAGAAGTGTTTTTTGTTGGTAAATATTTGTGTTTTAATTTAAAATTTATAAATATATATTAATTCTATTTTATAAAATAAAATATTTATTTTAGATTTTTTTAAAATTTTGTTTTAATGAGTCAACTAGTTTGCTATGTTTATTGTGACAGCTATAGGTTGGTTTTTCAACGGTCATATTTTGTTTGTTGCACCTGTGCCTATACAGTCTCATCTTTTTCTCCCAAAAATTTTCTATATCTTCTCTTATAAAATAATTTATTTCTTGAGAGTAAGAGCGTTGGTGTTCATAAGGTTCGGGGATCCTTTCGCTGCACAAGATCGGAACCAACAGGTTGTCGTATCTTGGGAGAGGAGCGCAATCAAATTTTCCCACGAGTGCAATGGGGCGTTTTTTTCTCTAAGGATAGCATTTACGCGCTTCAACCCAGGCTATATCTTTCTTTCCTTAATTTATTTTTTTCGTGTGCTTATTGTATGTTATAATGTATTATTCATGTGTTATCAATTAAATTTATTTTGCTACTGTGATTCTGTTATTTAATTCAAGACTGTGCATCTTTTTTGTATTTATTTTCTTTCATTTTTTATTTTATTTTTCCAACATTTTTTGGATAAACTTATCCTAACAGGCAATCGAACAACTGCTTAACATATATTACGAATGACAAACTTGCTCAAAGTAATTGTTAGCTATGTACTACGATTGTGTAGCCTTAATAACTACATCACTTGAAATATCATTGTTTTTCCTCAAAGCCCACCTAGCGGGGGCAAGACTTTGTCATTGATATCGATCTTTTTCATCAATTTTTTAAAATAGCATTTTCTACTTATCTAAAATTCCATTCTATGATCAGGTGCTGATAACCTAATTCCTGTGGAGTTGGCACTGAAGATAGTCAGTAAGATAAGATCGAAGGAGAGATTCACAGTTTATATTGTCATCCCAATGTGGCCTGAAGGTTCCCCTTCTTCTACTTCAGTGCAAGAGATACTCTTTTGGCAGGTAATTTTGTGTAAATTACGTAGCTAGCTAGTCATACAAAATTTTAACATTGGAAATAATTTATTCGCTGATAAAATTTAAGTGCTATTTATTACTAATTAAAAGGAATTCACATTTTCAGGGACAAACAATGAAAATGATGTATGAAATCATAGCTCTGGAGTTAAAATCTATGCAGCTTGATAGTCATCCACAAGATTACCTCAATTTTTACTGTCTTGGAAACCGAGAGCAGTTGACAACTGAAGTTTCAAGTTCAAGTAATTCACCTTCAGATAATGGCGAAACGGTAATCATTCAAAATATTTTTCTGAGTTTGGTGCATTATTAATGGAATGAATCAATAACCTGGCAATTGACGAAGTGTAATGTCATATATTAAGATGACAGTGGCCCCGTCATGTATATCATATACTCCTTTTTATATAAATGTAAATAATATAATTCCTCTTAAATTCTCAAACATCAACTTAGGCCAAAAAATGTTTATTTTTTTTATAAAAATACTGTTCAGTTTATTTGTTTAAAGATGAATAATAATTCATATAATTCTTGTTTCATTATCAATATTATATTTAATGAAATAAGTCTCATCCTTCATATGTTTCCATGTTTTAACCTGGGTTTTAGCCTCATTCTTTGATAAGAACATTAGTTATCCTTCTCCTTAGGTCGGTTGATCTAAGGTAAAGAAACGAAAAAACTACGTGAAAAGGAGAAAGGAAGTGGAAAAAGTAAAGAAACGAAGGAGAAGGATTTAAGACCGTAATTATTTCTAAGGGCTTATGTCTCTTGGATTTTGAAGTTCAAGTATTCGGTCAATTTTCATTTCACATAAATCTTTCTTGCTACATTCCTCTAGACTACTGGTAGTATGAATGTGAAGTATGACCAATTTACTTGTTGGTAGATATATGTAGTTCAGGGTTAATATTCTTGTTTTGCGTTTGATAACATTAACATCTTATATGTAGTTCAGGGTTAATATTCTTGTTTTGCGTTTGATAACATTAACATCTTTCTGCAATGATCATCAATCAGGTTTCAGCCTCACAAAAGTTCCGACGGTTTATGATTTATGTACATGCCAAAGGAATGATTGTGGATGATGAATATGTAATTCTTGGGTCTGCCAATATAAATCAACGATCTTTGGCTGGATCCAGAGATACTGAGATAGCAATGGGTGCACATCAACCGCATCATACATGGAGTCAGAAAAAGAGGCATCCACATGGTCAGGTTTGTATCATTAAATATATAATGTAAAATTAGCTATACATAGTTATTCATTTCTTCTTTCTTGGCCTTTTAGAGCGTCTCCAGAAATAGTTTTTAAATGGGTCCTTAAAGTTAAGAACCGTTCTTAATTAGCTTTGTCATTGAAGGAAGATGATATGATGTCACGTGTATGAATTGTTCTAAGTTCTTAATCATTAAGAAATAACTGAGAGTTGATTTATAAGACCCATGTTAAAGAAATATAAAAATGTAAAATAACTTGTGAAATCAATTTTACTTTCTTGAAGAGTCATACCATTGGATTAAAAAGTTGTTAAAGTTCTTAAAATTGATGTGAATTGCAGTGCAGTAAAAAAAAAAAAAAAAAAGTTAAGACACCTTTGTGTGTTTATTATTATTGGGGATATTCTTTGAGGCCCGAGGCAATTTCCCAGATATTTGTCTTTCCGGATCCGGAGTACTTAAATAAAGGTATTTGCAGGTATATGGGTATAGAATGTCTTTGTGGGCAGAACACATGGAAACCATAGAAGCTTGCTTCAAGGAGCCTGAAAGCTTGGAGTGTGTGAAAAGTGTGAACAAGATTGCTGAAGACAACTGGAAGAAGTACACAGCTGATGACTATACTCCATTGCAAGGGCACATAATGAAGTATCCCGTGTGTGTAAATGCCTATGGGAAGGTAAAGTCCTTAACTGGATTTGAGTCTTTCCCAGATGTTGGTGGCAAGGTGCTTGGCTCCCGGTCTACCCTTCCTGACGCTCTAACTACATAGCATACCCTCTTAATTTCTACGTGAAAATAAGTACCAAAGTCTCAGAGAAGAAGAGAGAGGGATCAATTGGATTTTGCTGGCGTGCTTGGTGTAAACTGTTAAAAAGAGGCCTTGCCCCTGCATTTTTTTAAACCATTTACACGGTGGTATAGTATGCAACAGGCTGCGTATATAGTAAATTATTATTAATCAGTGGACTGTATGTCACAGCCACGTTGTAAATTCGTATTAGTATCCATTCTTTTTTGCCAAGTGGTGGAACGCGCTATAAACCATGGTATCTTAATTCTTAAATCAGTAACCCCGCCTGAAAGGCAATTGATTTCAAGGATATCGTTCATCACTGTACTAGTGCAAATACATTTCAGTAAGAAAAAAAATGTTAAGATTAATTATTTATTATAGAGAAATCTACTATTCCTATGCTAAAAACTTAGAAGACACTCTCTCGAACATTTTCAATATTCTCATTTATTTTATTTGAAAGTGTATTATTTTACCCACATTTTCTCAGCTTATATTTTTTTTCTTTCAAATATTTTAAGATTTCACTTTTTAATTTTATTTTAAATTAAATTTCGATAACATTTTTAAAGTGAACATCAATGATTAAAAATATTTTTATATTATAATTTAAATTATTCACTATAAATATAAAATTTGATTTATATATTAAAAATAGAATGACAATTTAGTTCTAATTTTTTTTAGTCCCTAAATTATTCACTTGTGTTTAGTGAGACCAATTTCATATTAATTTATATTTTTTTAGAATAAATTTGTTATTAAATTATACAACAAGAATGTTTATCATATTTTTTATATATTCAAAAATAAATCAAAATTTTCATTTTTTTCAAAGATGAAAATGTCATTAATTTACACGTTTAGATATTAAAACAGCAATTTATCTTTAAAAAATTATGCACTAATAGTCTGAAATAGTCAATAATCTTATATTATGTCACAGATGGTAATTATTATAAAATCACCGAATTTTCCTGTACATAATGATTTGTTATTAATGATAGTATGCACTCTCATTACATAATTATTAAATTTTTTTTTATATAAAATCTAATCAAACATTTTGTTATTTTTTTATGGCAAACTTAAAAATTTCCAAAGTAAACTAAGTCTAGAACTTTTTATTTGTTTAAAAAAATGTTTTATGAACCTCTATTAATCTATTTAACACCTAGAAAGAGAGAATAATAAACATCATAAATTTTGTGAAGTGACAAAGAAAAAGAAAAAAAGAAGAAGAAGAAATATTAATGGCAAGTTTAAAATTAAAGAATATTTGTGTATAACTACTCTCTTATTTATTTATTTAGATGCTTGAGGTATGTAACTATGTAATGAATTGTTTAGATGTAGAAAAATAGTAGTAAAAAGATTAATAAAAACTAAAAGATTTTTACAAAATATGAAAAGAAAAAAAAAACAGTCCGATATAAAACAAGAAAGCAAAGGAGGTAAATGAATTACACAAAGGCATTATATTGTTGATTCATCCCATAGGCCCTAACAAGAAAGATGAATTAGGCTCTTCTAGGAAAACAAGCATATGAGAACTTAGACGTAGGAGACAATATATAATTAATTAACGGTGACTTTTCCCACCATACCAGCTCCTTGGTGAGGCGAACAGTAGAAACTGTAGGTTCCCTTGGCATCCAAAGTAACGCTGTAAGTCTCACCAGCCGCATTGAGAAGGTCTTCTTCGCTCATGGAGATTTTCCCTGCATCCACGCCGCTAGGAATCTCGTCCTCGTCGAACACAACGTTGTGGGGGAAACCTGCGTTGTTCTTGAACACGATCTTTTCCCCAGGGGCCACGGAGAAAGAGTTGGGAGAGAAAACCAGAGACCCGTCATCAGTGCCCAGTAACACTTCAATGGCCATGGCGTTGCTAGCTAGAACTGCGCTCGCAGCAGTGGCCACAACAGCGACTCCAACGTCTTTGAGGGAAGCCTTGATGCCGCAGAACCTTGTGGCTTGGGGAGCTGAGACTTTAACTGCGGCGGCACTCACTTTGCCTGCGCTTGCCTTGAGGCCAGTGAATGAGGGAATAGAAACTGCTGCAGAAGTGACGGTGGCCATGTCTATGGATGATTGAGGAGTCTTCTTGTGTGTGGAATAGGGGAATCAATCAAAATTGCAGAGTGTTTTTTATAGGGTGGGTGAATGGATTGGTTTTTCTGTGGCTGGAAATCTAAGGAGCAATGGGTGATGTAGATAATGCGGATGGGATACAGTGGACGTGGCTTATCTCATCTCATCACCACCATTCTTGCCATTGGTTGGATTGGATGTTATCCTCTGACGTGGCTTAGATATTTCTTTTCTTTTTTATACAACTAAGACTTTATTACTGCGTTTGGTTTGGAATCCCCGACGTGGTTTTCCACGTCCAAGCTGAAGCAGTTAGTTCTCACTTCTGCTTCAAAGACCCTTTGGACGTCAATTTATTGGCTGGAAGATGCTGTTCCAAACATGTTCTAGGTGAGTTTAATGGGAAGAACTCATTTTAATTTGGATATCTCTAAAGCCTCACTAAATACTTATAAACATATTTAAATATCTTTTCACAAAAGATATGAATTTGACCTTTAGCTCTTTATTAACTAACTAGATCAACCTTAGTGTGAGGTACATATGCAAGCTCTTGGTATACCAAAGTTTTGGTACCCAGTAGAGAGACTAATCTTTGCAAGACTTTGGCAAACAATTATAAATTGGTTAGGTTCCAAATGAGTTAAAGCCACAATGGAAGATAACTAAGAGTTTACTAATTTTTACATAGTACTATTAGTGTAAATTTTTGTACACCTATTAATCAGAAATCACTTTTTTTATTGATTAATAAAACAAAAATTCTTTACACTATCAATTTCTAAACTATTTATTTAGAAAATAATACTAAAAAAATATTTTAAAAAATAATAATTTACATGTATTGTTAATATAAAAGTTTTTTTTACTGCATGTACAAAAAAATTTATACTGTTAATTAATTGAAAGGTTCATTTAAATATTGGTTTCACTTTCTTTTATCCAGACTGTTTTTACTTCTGAGCAGAATATTAATCATTTATCTTGTGTGGAGTGTGAATTGTATAGGACTTACTATTATTAAATAGAGATTGAAATAAGTCAAATTGTTATTCACTGTGGGCTTATATTATAATCTGATCTACGTTAGACTTAGACCTATTATAATAATAATATCAAACATTTAATGTAATGGTTTGAAATTACATAATTTTTTGTTCTATTTAAATTATGACACACAAACATTAACTTACATATCACTTTAGACATATTAACTCACTTAAAGACTAATTTTATGAAATTTAAAATTAAAAGTGTTTTATGAAATAAGTTTTGAATCAAACCAAACTTCTGAAAAAACTCATATCAACCTTTTAAAAAAGGAAGTTTATAGTACATAAATAAACTCAATCTTTTAATTTTTTTTTTTAAAAAAAATAGGGTAAACCTGAATCTTATAAAGCTAACCTTAGTCTAGCACATTTTCACCTTACCGATGATAAGCCGACGCCCTATCTGGTCCTTGTAGCTGGGTCAATTGCATACTGTACAGGACCCATCAGAAGAAGGCCCAAGATTGCCGACAAGTTAGCCAACATTCAAAGAGGCCCAAGTGACGATAGATCTCAATTTTTTAATATCACAGGTATACTTCTTTTTTTTTTTGCTGAATATATATTTTATTATATATATATATATATAAAATAGTATGACACAAAATTATTAAATATATATTTTATGTTATTCAAAATTTTCCTTCTATATATTTTAATCATATAGTTCTAAATGATATACATTAGTACATTACTATGGACTTCAGATCATCAATTAGTTTCAGAAAAAATATAGTGCTCTTATAATACTTATGATGAGGAGCTCATGAAAAAATAAGGCAATCTTGTATTGCTTATAAGGTGCTCGTGACAAAATGTGTCTCTATATTATTGGTGATATAATGCAATGTAATCTATTCAATAAATGTCATTTAATTGATAATACATATTGTATTTGTGGAGAATAATTTAAAATAGCTATATTGTACGAGAGTGTTTTTAAACATGACTAAATTTTGAATAAAAAAATTATTTCATAACAGATCTTGTGGAAATATCTCAGGATGGAAAAAAAAATTAAAACTAAAATAGATACTGTACATACAGCGGATGGGAAAATACTTAATAGAACTAAAGTTGTACTATGAAAGCCACAGGTCTTGTTCATTAACGTCATTGCGAATTTGCGATGAAAGGCTGAAATCTTATTCGTACTATGAAAGCCACGTGTCTTTTTTTATATGGTATAAGTTCATCAATTAATTTCCTTTTATGTTAATTTACTAACATGGATTAATGAAAATCGATTATCATTATTTTAAGGTTAAAATATAGTTGGGTTTTTGTAAAATTTGAAAAGTATTATTTTCATCATCATAATTTTTTTTTATTAATTTAGTTCCTATAAAAATAAAATATATTTTTTATGATCTTTAATTATAATTTCATTAGAGGATCTGACATGATTAATAGATTTCAATGTATAATTTATAAATGAATTAAATAATTTATGATATCTAAAATCCCTCAAAATAAATTAAATAATTTCTAGTGGCAAAAAATTCCAAAAAATTTTGTAATTTTTTTGTCACTTCCTAATGAGATTAAGGGGGAAGATGATGCAACATTGGATTGAGTTTTGATGTAACTAAATCCATTAGTCACATAAAGAAATTGTCTAACAAAAATATCATTGAGGACAAAAAAATATGTTTATTTTTAAATGAACTAAATTAATTTGAAAAATGATCCCATGACAAATTTAATATTTTTAAAATTTTATAAGGACCCAAAACATATTTTATCTTTGTTTAAAACATATGACAAGTAAAAGTACTAGCTTAATGTCTATGTATTATGTACTAATAATGTAAATTATTTTTTATTTTTGAGTTTTAAATGTAATTTTTAAAACAAAACATGTTTCACAAAAATAAAGTTGAAATGATTTTGAAATCATTTTCAAAATAAATAAAAAACTTTGTAAATATGGATTTTAATTTAAAAACGCACCTTTTCTACATTTGATAATGACATTTTTTTGTTATCACCAAAACTACCACCCATAATAGTTATTATCACCACCACCGATACCACCTACACGTCATCACTACTACATCATCATGGTCACTACCCACCATTACCACCTCCACATTATTATCATCATTATCATCATCATCATCATTATCACCATTATAACTGGTTTATCATCATTATTGTCACTAACATCCTCACCACTTTCACAACTTGGTATTACTACTACACAAAAGTATTCTTAGACTAATTTTAATACGGTATAAAACTTTCAAAATGAATTTATTTAAAATTAATTTTATTTTAAAAATTTGTTTACATTTTTTAAACTAAAACTAGTTGTTATTTTTAAAAATTTTAAAATTTAAAACTAAAAACCATCACAAAACGAGCTATAAGCTCTTTGTTGTTGGGGTAACTATCTCCCGTTTATTTATTTTTTTTAGTTTCTCTTTTTTGAGGTTAGGCTCCTTTCAATAAAAAAGAAAAAAAAACTAATAGAAAATATACTTAATTTTTATTAAGTATACTTTTACCATGTATTTGAAAATTTTAGATTATTTTTCATATGCACTTTTATTTGATTCAAATTTCTTTTTTATTTACCAACCTTGGCGGACACAAGTAGTTCAAAATTCAAAACAAATTCTCTCATTCTCCATGAGTGAGTTCGAATTCTTTTGATACTACTTTTTCAATTTTTGGTGGATAATCACCTTTTTTAATTTAAAATATTTAATAAATATATTTAACACTTCTACATAATATATTCATTATCACGTTATGAAAACTTTCAAATTTATGTGGTTTTATCATTCTATTATAATCAATTATTTTTTCTCACATCTGCACTCAAATTATGCCCGGACAATGCAATTTATTGCCACGCTTTTCAATAGAAAATACATGCACGAAGGGATTTGTTTCTTTCTATTTTTTGGTAGTAGTATTTTTTAAAAACAAATTTTTATCTATTATTTTAAAGTTTGAATTAATGTTGATTATTATTTATAAAATTATGTAATTATAAAAAAAAACATTGTATATAATATCAAAATAATAAATACATATTAAGAAATTATAAATAATTTTAATAAAAAAATACTGCTAATAAAAATAACAGAGTGCGATCAAGCTTATAAAAATAGTACCAACAATAAACAAAATTTTATTTCGAATATCAAAAGGTAGGTGTCTCGAAATTAGAAAACACTAGCATAAATGGAAAGAAAAAGAAAGTACAATCAGAAGAGAGAAACCACGCGGCGTACACGAGCACCCATTCCGCCATTATTGAGTATCCCAAACCAAAAGAGAGATAAGTTAATAATAATAACTAAAGTACATTCAGCAAATACCAAGGTATATCGGTTTGGGACTTGCATTGATTAGAACATGCTGTGTTCCGGGCTGGAATATGCAAGGAACGTGGACTTGGCTGAGGAGCTAAACCCATTGAAGTTAGTCCCCGACGACGTCGTATATGCACCCATGTTCGGGAACACTAGCCAATCGTTCACTTGCAGTCCCGGCAGCTTGTAATCCCTCAGAACCGTATCAATAGAATCGCACGTGGGTCCAAACACGGTGCTAGGGTAAGTCTTCAAATTCAATTCCCTGCTGCATCTAGGATTCTCCGGTTTCGAGGTGCACGCCAGTGGCATGCACGTGACGGTAGCGTAATCAAACACTATGTTATTAAGCGTTCCGTAAATCCCATCGTCAATCCAGTACTCCCTCACGTCCCCCCTCACGCGCTTCCCAATAATTCTCGTCGCCAACGTGAAAGCCGTTTCAGCGAAGTAACGACCCGGTTCGCCAATAACCACGAGCCCTTCCTCGTTCCCGAAGCTGGCCTGAATCGCAGCGTTTATTTTCAATGCCGCGGCTTCAAACGGCGGCCCAGAGGTGAAGCCGCCTCCGATGTCCAGAACGCGCATTCTGGGCAAGCCGAGCCCAGAAGCCATTTCGAATACGTTTTTAGCGGCGGATATGGCTCCGTCGTAGGCTCGCGTGTCGGCTCCGCCGCTACCAATGTGGAAGGACACGCCTGTTACCTTGAGCCCCGCCTCGTGAGCAGCTTGGAGAAGCTCATGGACCTCCTCGGGAAGCGCGCCGTATTTGAGGCCCAAGCTGGTACGCGCTCCACTGTCTTGCGGGGGTTTAATGCGGAGGAGCAACTCGCACGTGGGGTGGCAATTGCGGATTTTCTCGACCTCGTCGAGGGAGTCGTAGGTTGTGACGTTGACACCTACGGAGGCGGCGTATCTGATGTGGGACTCGGATTTGCATGGGTTTGCGTAGATGATTCTGTCCGGTGAGACTCCGAGGGACAAGACAGATTCGATCTCGGCTTTGCTGGCGCAGTCGAAGCTGGAGCCGAGTGCAGCGAGCGCGCCGATGAGGGAGAGGTTTGGGTTGCACTTGACGGCGTAGAAGGGCTGGACCGTGGGGAGCTTGCAGGCCCATTTGTCCATGAGGCCCATTACGACGCCCAAATCGAGGACGCTGAATGGAGAGTCGATGTCTGGTTTGTCAGCTATGATTGCTTGAATGAAATCAGTGAGGGCATTTGCTTCTGCTGATAGTGCAGTTACTCGCTTGCCCTTGACGCCTGAGGCACTGAAAATGGGCTTCAGGCTCAAGGGTTCTGCGCCCTTGGCTTCGAATGCCTCCGCAACTAGTGAAGGCATTTTTAATTGGTAAATGAGAGTAAGTAAGTAAGTAAGTAAGTAGTGAGGAGTGTGAAGCTTAATTGACTTGGATTATGAGCGTATATATACACATACAGCTAGAGAGAGAACTAGGCACGGCCTTTGTTGCATCATTCAATCATACATTATTATATTTACAGGAATGTGATTCATGCATACCCTATGAATCATGAATAAAATATGACCTTCCTAGGTATTCCAGCGCGACGAATCCAGGAGCATTTGAAAGGATATTCAGATCTAATCAATCCCTCGTTTTACTTTTATAAATAAAAAAGGAAATTAATTGCGGGGAGGTTGATACACTTGGTAGTAGTAGAAAGGAAGGACTTCTTTTTGTCATTTTTATTACTTTACTTAGTTTGGATTTTTATTTATTATGAAACCTGTGTTAAACCATGCGAGTTTGCCAGATTTATATAAAATTTGTTAAGAGCAAAAGTGAATTTGCCATGCAAGCTGATATAGTTCCCAATTGTTTATTCGGTAATTAATGCTCCCATGAGAATAATAATAAACATAATTAATGTGATTTGACATCTTTTATTTATGTTCACTGAACCAACTCAAAAAGTTTATTATCACAAATATGATTATAAGATTGTAACTCACTCCAAATATTGTATCATTCTACAAATTCAATTACCTCACTTAATGGTTACAAAAAATGATAATATTTTCACACAAATACATTTTTCTCTCAACAAAATAACTTTGTTTCTCAATCTTCCTTTTCACACATTCTTTTTTCATGTGTTTTGTTTCTCCACTAAATCTGTTTTTTATTTATAGTAAAGATTGTCATCAACTATAATAAATAAGTTCTTTTAAAAGTTAAAATAAAAATAACTTCTAATATATCCATTCATCTAAGATTATTCTAGTAGTATGTAATCTTTCACTTTATATTTAAGTCATCTAAACCTTAGTAATAAATCTAATTCTCAATATGCATACACATTATCTTTTAGTTTGGAACTCTATACCAACTTTCCATCAATCTTATCTCTTAATTCACATTTTTATTTGAGCCTTAGAATCTTTCCAAGTACTGCAACCAAGTTACCAATAGAGAACCACCATAAGCCACCATTGGGGTTGTTGGAATCTTTCTTCTTAAGACCACCACAAAACATTTTTAAGAATTGTAATTTATAACTTCAATTTTTAATACGTAAGATAAAGGAAGAAATAATTTCTTATTTTAAAAATAAAAATACTTTTAAAAAATCTTTTAACTGAAATCTAAACATCCATACAGTAGTAGTTGGTTGAGGACGCTTATAAGTACTCTTTTTGGTCCAGAAGTCAGTCACTTCGGTGTGCAGTAGTTCGGTGGGTGCATTTCATACACAAATGAGGACAGAACTAGACTACTGCCTGAGTTTAGTTCACGTTCAGTACAAGAATATTGTCACATTTATTGTTTAATAAAAACACAATTTTTGAATAACTAATTAATAACCTAAAAGTAGGAATTTCGTTTAATTAAGATGAAAAATGCTTAATATTTTTTTTTATGTGTGTGAATACTACGTAAAACTATTGTCCTGTGATTTCTGTCAATATATATATATATATATATATATATATTGTTTCTTATTTTATTTTTTAATTTACTATTCTCAATAAATAGAATGTAAGTTAGCAATATTTAAAAACGAATGGAAAGAACTGAAAAAACTTGCAGTGGAAAACACAAGTTAAAATAACATATCACATAGCACGTGGTGAATAAAGTATTAGGATGCTCGGTCATTTAATTAGTGGCGTTTTAAATTAATTTTAAATGAATTTTATTTTTTATTTAGTGAAATTTATTTAAATTTATATATTTTAATTTACATAAAATTAACTCAATAATAAAATATATGTTAAAAATAAATTTGATAAAAATATGTTACCAATATCCTTCATATTTCTTTGTTTAAATATAAATAATTTGATATGATTATTACTTTCTTTTTTTATTAATAGATGAAACTTCCATTTAATAATTACAATTCCTGTTGTCACATTTGTTTTATATAGCCACATTTTAGTTTAACATATGATATCTTATCGATCTATCCCTTTTACTTTTGTTTAATTTAATTCTCTTTTCTCCTTTGACCATTAATTACTTAACTAATCCCTATATAATAGTCTTAAAGCAAATAAATTGGTCCGTTTGGTAGTTTCCGTAGGAAAGAAATAAGATGGTTTTAATAAAGAAAAACAGGAAAGAAATTAGTATTTTAACTTGTGAATAAATATTTTTTTTATATAATTGAAGTTTATAATAAATAAATATTTTTTAATATATAAATTATTATAATTAATTTCATAATAAATAAGTATCTTTTAACATATAAATTATAATTTAGATTTATGATAATTAATTTATAGTGTGACACAATGTTATTGTTAATTATTGATATTTATTTTAAATAGATTGAAATACATAAGGAATTAAGAAGATTTTTTAAAAACACTCTCGTACGATATATAGCTATTTTAAATTATATAGAGAAGGTAGAGGATAAAAATAGATAAATAAATGAACAAAAGTATATGAGAAATAGTAAAAATAACTAATGAATTTCCGACTTTTTTTTTCTCTACCAAATTTCTTTTTTTTTTTCTGTCTTTCTTTCCACTCTCTTTCCTTTACGCTAAAAAAAATTAAAACAATAAAATTTATAATAGCATATTACAAAGAACGTGGTGATTATGGTGAATATATATATAGCAGTGGGCTGTGGCACATGTTGTCAGACTATTATTTCGAAAATATAATAACAATTAGAGATTACAAAACAAACAACCACCAGTGCACCGTCCCCAAACACGAAATTTTGGAGATTTTGTGAAATTATGCGTATCTTTTTATTCTCTTTCATGTATTTTGTATAATATTTTAATATTTATAATTTTTTTATACAGTGAGATTTAGCAGTTTATCATAATTCAAATATGCTACTCAATCAATCGACTTAAAAACTTTTTTTATATTAAAAAGTTTTGCTTAATTGTAAATTTTGTCGCAAAGTGTGACTTTGTTGTAAATTTTGCTCTCACATATTTTCTTTTCTGAAATTTTCACTAAAGTTTCAAAAGGTGATGAATTTTAACATTCTTTCAATTGTCCGCTAAATTCGTTTAATTTTTTCTTTCAAATTTTGCCCACAAAAGTTTCATAACAACATTGTATATTTTGCTCTCATATTTTTATGCTAATATTTTCCCCTGTATTTTTATGGTCAACTAACAAATTTAACACACTTCATAAAAAAAAACTAACAAATTTAACAGACAATTAAGGAATAATTAAAATTTGCGACGTACATTTCAAAATTTTGGAGATAAAAATTACAACATTAAGAAATAGATCCATGCCTCTAAATAAATTATTTAGTGTGTTTGAATAACTGTTAAACTCATGTTCAACGAACATTTTATGTTTTTTGAAACAAGAACGCAAAAGCAAGGGAGGGAAAATGTCAGTGTTGCATTCATTTGAACGAAAATACAAACAAGCATTTAATCATGGTCATCAAAGATTATGTGTGGATTGTGGAAATTAATTCTCTTCTTGCTAACCAATTTTTGAATAAAGGGTCCTTCCCAAATCATGATTGAAGAAACCTTGTGCACACAATGTTTATACTGTAACCTAAATTAAGAGTTTTATATCCTATCAGTCTAAATAATTTTATACAATTGCCCTATTAAAGTTGTTCTAAAATTAATTTTTTAAGTAATAATTTATAATTAGATGAATTAGATTCTTAAATAATGACACAAGTATAATTTAACCTATTAAATTAAAACCTTTAGCTGCGTGCACATGAAGATTTCAATGTATGTTTGAGTGGGTATTTAAAAAATTGATTTCAAATAAAATAAATTTTGTTTAAATTACTTTTAAAGTGGAGTATTTTATGTTTATATGATCTTATCATAAAATAAATTAATAATAAATCTCGATATAAATTTTTCATCTAACACAAAAATATCTTAAAACAACTTTATCTCAAAATCATTTTTTCAACCTCAAATCAAACATATAAATATTTACATAAAAAATTGTATTGACACACCTATTTACCTGCGCCACACGGAGTTATATGGATTTTTTTCTTCTCTCGTGATAATTAGGCGGCGAACCCAACTTGTGTTACAAAATAGAAAGGAATAAAATATTCCTTTTGATTATTTGGATATTGGACTTCATTTGAGTCCGGAGAAACCGTCAAAGTATATGTTACAGCATGAAACATATTCCGGTCCAGATATTGACATAATTATTTCTGTTGTATAATGTTTTTCTCATTTTTATAGTAATAAATGATTGACAGATAAAATACTCTTATACTTCGTTTGATTTGATTAGTCTAACATAATGTGACGTAATCACCAAATAACCTTGCTTGCCCTTTAAAAATGTTCCAATATCTATTGAGTCATTGAGAAAAGTTAATTTCTTAAAATGAATTGCTGAGAGATATACTGGGTTAAAAAAAACTTCAATTTGATAAGTCTTACACCAAAATCCATTTCCTTTAATTTGAAAAGAAAACTGCATTAGAAATACCATTAACAAAGATTAAAAGTGCTACCATACTCTTAATTATAAGAATTATCAAAATAAAAATACTTGTTATTTTTTAAATATACTATTTTCTTTTCTTCAATTCTTTCTTTCTCATTACTTTTTTCCTCACTCACTTTTTTTAAAAAAAAAACTTCCTTTCACAAACTAAACAAAGCAATAATCTAATCTTTGCAGCATCCAAAAGAGGCTGTGGCGTGGTGACACCGAAGTTGGTCTGGAACGGGACATTGTTTGGTGAGAGGCAGATGCTTCTGTCTCCTTTTGATAATACTATATAATATCCTTATTTAAAATAACAGCTCAGGATGCGATTTTGAGGGAATATACATCAATTATTCAATGGGCACCAGGTATATGCCTTCTGCTACGTTGACTATTTGACTTTAAGCATTGAAGCCTACTTATTTACAAATTACAATGTGATTTGGAGTGAATATTCATCAATGGACAGCTATTTCCCTCTCCCCATGCTTTTCATCACTGACTTTGAAGCCTACTACTTACTGCCTCAACTACTCTCCGCTTTTTTAAAAATTAAGTAACATTCAAACAAAATACGTATTTTTTGCAGGTTTGAGTTATTTGTCACGTCTATCAGCAATTCCTGCAAACGGTTCAATATGAACTAAACTTTCTTAATAATAATATAACAATTAAGTTAATTTATGAGAATTATATCTAACATAAAAAACTAGTCTCTCAAAATATAATAAACTAAAGTATATGAATCTCTACTAAAAATATTTATTTATATTTAATATCCACTTATATTTCAAACAAAATTACTTAGTGTAGAAAAAAAAAAGCAGAATCACTTTCGAAAGAAAATTCATATATTAGCGAAGAACAAAAAAATATCAACAGATTTTAAATATTACAAATTACTTAACCTAACTAGTAAATCGAACCTAGTGAGATATTATTTCTAAATACATCCTCCTCCTTCTTTTTATTTTTTTCAAAAAAAAAAACAATAGAGGCTAAATAACTTCTGCCACCATATCTGATACCATGATACGATATTTGCACCGTTTGAGTATTTTATTATGTTTTATTTATTTATTTAAAGTTCTAGATCACTCTATTTTATACTATATTAATTTTGAAAAGCTAATACTAGTTTATTAATATTTTTTGGTAACGCACTAGTTTATTACTTAAAGTCTTTAACAGTTCGCTAGCTGGCAAAAAGATAAAAGATTACGTTTAAGATTGCGAATCAGTTTGCAATGATCAAACCGACATTTACACATATCAAAGTATAAAATAGATGGCCAAAATATAATTTTTGGTTTATATTTTTCTAAATGCGTCATTTTTTTAATTAAGATATTTTAGTTTTTATTTTTTTAAAAATTGTGATTTAAACTTTTTTATTTTTAAATTGAGATATATCGTCTCTTTTTTTTAAAAAAATATGATTTTAATTCTCTTGGTTAATATTACACTTATTAACTTTATAATTTTTTAATTTTTTTAATAAATTAAACTTGTCAAGCAATTAAATAATTTTAAAAAATATTTAATAATAAGTAAACATGTGTCGGACAATATTTACCAGATATATATATTAATATTTAAAATTGATCATAAAAATTAAAATTGTGAATTTTTAAAAAATAAGGAATAAATTTTTCAATTAAAAAATAGAGGACTAAAATCCTAAATTTTTTAAAAGTGAGAAAAAAAGATCTCAATTAACAAACAAGAAGATTAAAAACACTAAAAAATATAGGAGGATGAAATTATATTTTAGTCAAAATAAAAAAAATGAAATGAGCATGCTAGAAAAAATGAAAGAACATAAATATTATGTTTTCTTATGATAACATGTCATTAGTGTGTGAAATGTTCACTATCTGAATATTTATTAATTTTATTTATAACCAACTTTTGTTATAAAACTTGATTAATCGTACTTCAACGAAATCTCTCCTTTCAACCTTAATTTAACGATATCGTTCTTTTAACGTCTTCCTATCCTTTATCACTCTGCTTGTTTTAATGAGAAATAGTTTCACATATAAGTTCATATTCCAATCACGAACCTTTACATTAAATTGAGAAATCTCACATTTAGATGTGCACTTAGCCTCTTAGGCTCTTACCATGTTGAGGGGTACCTCGGTGAATATTCATTTTTATGCACTCCCCTAGCCTTCACAATCCCCTAGCTGTAACCTGTTCAAGGATCTTTTAAGTATGGACGAAAAGAAATAGTATTGTAGAAGCTTCAATAATTCTTTTTAATGCAACACAAAAATTGTCAAGATTCCCCTCAACATACCGTCTTGGTCACACGCGGCAGAAATTCTAGAATTTCTGAGAAATTGGGTCTCAAAGATGAATCTTGGTGCCAGCACCAGTGAAGCAATTCCACTAACTTTGGATGAGTATGCCTTGGAATTTTAGGCCTTAAACCCTGCAATTCATATCCACAAACATATCCAATTTCACAATATTTTATGGCTTGGTAGCTTGAGCTACTATAGAGCTTTGAAGTTAGTAATATTTCTTGCACATTATCCTATGAATTCTCTTTCTTTAATCATAACCAACATATACCATTCAAAACAGCATATGTAATTTCTAGTTAAGGAATACCTTCTGGATCACTCCAACTGCTGCTTGCAATGGGGACAAATGCTCATAAGGAAGCTGTCATTCGGTCATAAAAACAGAGATAAAAAAGATGTGAATTCTGAGCAACCAAAATAATGCTGAACAAAAACAAATGTCTAAAGCATACTTGCTAACTTTAATTTTCCATTTCTGTTCAAGACATTGTTACTCACTTTTTATTCTTCCCTATATCAAAGTTTATACATTATCAATTCACCATATATGATTTAATGTGGTCAACATTGTCTAGAAAGTTTTGCTTAGTACTTCAGTTGCGGGAAATAATCCAGCTAAAAGGATTGATAATGTACCATCTTTGATATAGGGAAGAAGTACTAAGCAAAATGATAGAGTCCATGTTAATGGTCACTTTATTAAAAAGGACAAAAGTCTTGGTTCTATAGATGTCAAGCAAGAGAAAGCCAAAGAGGGGAAAAAGTCACAATGCATTACCTTTTCCGTGAGCATTTCCCAAAGAACAATGCCAAAGCTAAAGACATCGGCTTTCTGATCATATGGTTTATGTTCAATAACCTTCCATATGTCAAGGAATCACGAGTCAAATTATAATAAATACAATGAGCAACAAAAAGGCAACACATATCAATTTTTTAAACTGTCTTACATAACCAATTAAAGCATCTATAGGAAAAAACCATAGTTTTGGTTTCAGCCAACAGCAGAGAAGGTAATTTGAGAGCAATAGCCTACCATTGTCTTCTTTTATTGGAGAATGTTACAACATTTTTCTTTTGGATGGGAGTTTTACAAATTGGGGGACAAAATTATTATTTATTGATATTTGATAAATTAGTGATAAGAAGGAATTTAATTGAAGTTTAATGTTCATTTATTATTAATGGAAATATTTTTATGCTACCAATCAATTAAAAATTATCTTAGGAGTAATTTTTAAAATAATTATCATTATAAAAGTTAAGATTTTCAGTATACATTATATTTTTTGTCATTTTAGAATATCAATTAGATATTTTTAGTATACATGATATCCTTGATAATTTTTGGTAAAGTGAGAAACAAAAATATATAAATAAGAAAGAATCGAACTAATATAAAAACCAAAGATATATTAAGAAAATAAATTTTTTTAAAAATTTAAAACATTAATTATATTAGTTAATTCTTTACCAAAACATTAAACGTAAAATAAAATAGAATGAAGGAAGTTATATATATATATATATATATATATATATATATATATATATATATATATATATATATATTTCTTAAGATCATTCATAAAATAAAGTTAAAGTCATAAGAATAACTCTCAAGATATAAACATTATCAAAAGTAACTTTTATCTTTTATAACAAAATCTTCTTTGTACTATAATTAAAAAATTAATTAAACTCATATGAGTAAATTTAAGAAAATTAAAATAATTATCTTGCATCTTATTGTGGAAGTTTTATATTATTGGATGATACCATAAAATATTTTATACTATTAATATGTTAATTTATTTATCTATTTTATAATAATAAATAATATTTTTCGTATAAACTAATAATCATATGACACATAAATAATTTAATATTTTAAATTGATTAAAATATCTTAAAATCAGGAATAACACCATTTATTCTCATTAGGTAATTATTAAATATATATTTAATTTAATAAATATATTTTTTATTATGCAAGTGTCATGATTATTGATTGAAATTATAAATAACATAATAATTCTCTGAATTATCTAATAATTTATTAGAAAGATGACATCATGGAACGTAATATTTAGCGAGCCACGTTCAAGCAAAAACAAAATATTATAGCAAGAACATTTTTTTTCTTATGATTATTAGAATTAGAATATCCAGAATTTATCCTCCGACTCAAGCCAGTTCATGTGTTAGCAATGTTTCAGCCGTCCATCTGTCACCTGCACTGCCGACCTGGCAAATGCAAGATCAATCTTCTACTTTTACCAATTAGTTAATTAGCAGGAATAATACCCGCACTTCTACAAATTTATTCACTGGAAATTGGCGTCGAGAAGTTTTGTTTTTCTTACTCGATATCTTGTTAATTCAAATTGTGCAGAGAAAAACATTTCCGAATAATAAAATACATTAAAGAACTCTAAGTTCAAATATTTAAAACTACAAGTTAATCCAATATATTTTTACGAAGTATATAATAATATTATTTGCATTGATTTATGCACTGATGATAGTCTCTATCTAGCCTTGTTTTTATTACACAAATATAAGGGTCGTATTAAGCAAGAATTTGTTTCGGCATAATTTTTTTTTAAAGAAATATAAATTTGAGTCATATAAATTATATATGGATGCTTAAAAAATAAAAATTCATTAAAAATCATAGAATCGCTTAAAAATGAATTTTTATCTTTTGAGTATGACTTCATAGTCTATATTTATAATTCCAATAATCATGTTTTTCACCATGAAGAGAGTATTTATATATATAAGAAAATTTTAAATTTTCGTTTTATCCAAAAAAAAAAAAAGCGCACACAAATACCATAATATGTATATTTTCGCGTGTGTTTTATAAAGTTGCAACAATGACTTCAATACATTACTATAATTTTCAAAACAAAGAGAAGTTAGTATATCAGTTTCCAATATATTTAACCCAATTCTTGTCCTTCAACTGAATTGTATACCTGAATATTGAATTTATTTGAGATGTACGAATAGTATATATACTTCTCAATTTATTAGACACAATTATGTTAAAGTCGGATAAAATGTTATATGAAAGTATTAAACACACACATATATATAACTCAAATTTAAGATCAATGCTTAAGTTACAATAATCTCATGCCATTTAATTCATACATTCAATAGTCTTATTTTTTTTTTCAATCCCTTACGTTTGTTTTATAATCAGGATTTTAGGTCACCCACATTAACATATAAAAAAATAAGTTAGAGATATTCAACATTTAAAATAAAAGAAGGAACAAAATAAAAGTTATGAGGTCTGTCATCAATTGACTGAGCATAATTTGCTAAAGCATCGGCGACCTGATTTGCTTCCCGGAGCACAAGGTTTCATCAATTTTTATTCTATCTTTAGGAAATTTTAAAGAATAAAAAGAATACATTATTGGCTTATTTTTACACAGGCCAGAATGCAAAGCCCAAACCAAAGCAATTGAAAACAGGGCATTTGGTCTAAAGAAAGCCCAACCCAAATACTAAGAAAGCGGAAAGGGTGCTTATCTATTAAATATCATTTATCTATCTTTAATATTTATTAATATCAGAGGGCATTTGGTCTAGTGGTATGATTCTCGCTTTGGGTGCGAGAGGTCCCGAGTTCGATTCTCGGAATGCCCCTCCCTCTACTTTTTTTGTTTTTACGGTTTCCAACTTTCAATGCACAAACATTCAACGATCATAATTCTTTTGTGTTTCACGTTAATGCATTATATTTCACAGCACAAAGATGAGACATTTACAAACATCATTCTACATTTACAAACAGTTTTCAACCACAGAAAGTTTCAGACAAGAAAAGCAGACAAAAAAAATTTAACCAATGAGTTTACTCTAAAAACACCATAACATTTTCAATACCTTAAAACCCTGATAACGATTGATTGATTGCTAAGTATCTGCTTAATACCCGTCAGAATACTTTCTTCACTAATCATAACACAATTCGCAATCAAATTCAGAACAAATTCAGCAAGTAGTCAAATACAGTTCAAGCTCACAGTAAATATAGGTTACTGTATATAGCTTTGGTACAGTGCGATCTTGCTCTTCAATCCGGATCCCTCGTGGCTTGCCCATAAGAAGAAAATAGTCACGACTTTGAACACCAAAAGTGCAGGAGGTGATTCTAGTCTTTCATGTCTCGTTCTTTCTTATTGAAAAAGAAACTAACTTCACTTCACACCTTTACATTCGTAGTTCATAGTTCTATGCTTCCATAGCATAATAAGGCAAGCTGGTCTTCATGATCACATGCATTTAAAATTCAGTAAACTGAAACGAACAGAACTTGCAAATTGAAAGAATGAAATCAACAGGGATTTGGCGAAACCCAAATTGATAGCGGCCAGCCAAGCCGAGAACAGGAATTATGATCAAAACACGGCAACGGTTCAATGCTCTTATCCCGTAAACTAAATACGCCCAAATCATGCTTCCCACACGCATCATCTTCATTGGACTCCGAATAATCGTCGGTGAAATAGATGCAATCCGAAGAACACGCATCGAATTCAGACGCACAGAACGAAAGCGACGAATTCCCCCCAACAAAAAACAGTCGCTCGCCCAAAGTCTCGACTCTCTGACACGTCAGAAACCCCCAATTCATCTTGAAAACCTCAAACCCCACCGTCCTATACACCAAATTCGACTCCTCCCATGCGTG
This sequence comes from Glycine max, assembly GCF_000004515.6. Taxonomy (NCBI): domain Eukaryota; kingdom Viridiplantae; phylum Streptophyta; class Magnoliopsida; order Fabales; family Fabaceae; genus Glycine; species Glycine max. The sequence goes on along the minus strand of NC_038242.2, from coordinate 1,517,112 downwards.
ATCGGAGAGGTCGAAGAAGACGCGGCGAGAGAGCATGAGCCATGGAGAGGGGTTTTGGGAACGTAATCGGAGGTAATCGCCGTAGATGGTTAAGGTTTTCGATATTGATTCCAGTAGTTCTGGGGGTAGTTCGCCCCATTCTTCTTCTTCGTCTTCACGTTTTGTTTCGTGTGCCCAATATTGGTGGTGGTGGTAAACGTCCCTTTATAATGTTGATTTATATTTTTTAGTTATAAGGATAAAACCAGTCTTTGGGCCTTCATTTATTACAAACTGCTTGGCCCAACAGCACCATTTGTAAGTAGAAATTAAGGAACCTGTTTGGGCCGAGTTATTGTATCTATGGCCCAAACAAGAAAAGTAGAAAATGAGGAACCTGATAGCATCTTATTTGAGGATTCGGAAAAATTGGGAGAGAGCTGCTCCAATGGGACGCCAATGTTTTATAATCATGAAGAATTGTGGATTCCTCTGCATTTGAGTTCTTCAAATTAAGTGGAATCTTGCAAGTCCCTAGCTCCCAGTGTAGGTAATATTGCACTTTTAGGTTGGGCTCTTAAGCTGCTTTGATATTCGACCAATTAATCAACCGAACCTGCATATTTAATAGCCTTTTTTTTAAGCATATTTAATAGCCTATTGAGTACTTTAGAACAATTTCCATTGTATTAACCTTCTGTGTCCTAAAAGTAAAAATAAAAAACTCGATGCAGCAAAGAGAAACGATAAAAGATAAGCATCCTCTCTTTCCCTTTTTGTTTGTGTCATCCCCATTATATTAGTTGGCGAAGTAGAAATTTAGTCCCCACCGTTGCACCAGCCCTTAAAAATGCCTTTCAATAAAGGAAACAAAAGAAGAATAAAAGTTGACGCTTACCCTGCATAGCGGCCAGGGAGCAAAGCGCATGTACCTTTTTGAAAGGTTAAACTCAAAGTGTGGACAGGAAAGTTGTTTTTTCTGTATCTCCTCAAGTCAATTTCAAAAAATTAAATAACTTTTCTCTCTTCTTTTCTCTCTTCTTCATATCTCATTCTTATTATAAAAAATAATTTCACTTGCGTAATTCTTTTATGTTCACTATAACTATACATTTTTTTTTACAGCACTATAACTATACACTTCGAAAGAGTCTAAAATAAACTATAATATTAAAGGTATTTTAATACTTTTCTCTTATTAAAAATAGACTTTTATTTCAGTAATTCATAATGGAGTACTCACATTTAAGGTCATTTTGTTTTGCATGCATTATCAATAAACTTTAATTTTAATTAATAATCAGCATAAAAAATACTTTTAATATTACACTTCCCTTTTTGTTAAAAGAAGAATCCAAACTTGAACGGAGAAGAGAATCGGTAGGTGATTGTTTATGACTCACCTCAAAAGACTAGTAGGTGCTGGTTGTAGCAAGCTAGCTACTATTCTGCTTCACCTTTTTTTATTTATTTTTCTTCATATCTAACATATTTTCATGTTTGGTTCTTTTTTTATTTGGAAGACACTGAGTTAGTTCAAATTTTCAATGATAATACCATTTTTTAAGTCTTTCCGGTCAAAGTACCAAAGATCTATCATCTATGTTTCCTCTGTTTTTCACTTTACACAGCTTTTGGCATACTTTCACGATTTGTTGGGTGGTTGCATTAGGGTGCTCACCAATAAGTATGTGTTTGGAAACAAATAAATCCAATGCCAATAAATTTTCAAATAAAAGTTATAAGAAACTTTCTCTGATCTTAAATATAAAAAAAAATATGATACACTAATTAAAAAATTTAGTTAATTATATTTAATTGCATCAATTTTAATTAATTTTGTTAAATTTACTTTTCATTAAAACTTGATATTGGTAAAAAAAAGTCATTAAAATTAATACATCAGTTAAATGAAAGATATTTTAAAAATAATAACATTAAATAATATAAAATTCTTTAAAATTTTATTATATTTAAGACCATATGTATTTTTTGTATTTAAGACCAACAAAAATAATTACTTTAAATTTTTTTACAGTGGAACACGTAATTTTTTCATTAACGTTAATCCAAACACATCGTAAGTTACACATCCAATTAAGCAATAAGCACGGTTAAAGCTTACACTCTGTTTGTACAAGAATGGAAAGAAGAAAAAAAAAACGAAAATAGTACAGTTATAAGTAGAGTAAAAAGAACGTGTTACAAGAGTGAGAGAAAAATCTACTTTTTTGGTTAGGGTAAAAAAAATGAACAAAAATAATATTTGAATTCTGATTAATTTTAAAATATAAAATAAATCATATTAAAAAGAGAATATTTATTTTATGTGCTTATGGTCCTCAACAAAAAAAATTAATTATCGTTTCTAATAGACTTATTTTGTACCGATGTCATAATCAATAAAAAAATATATTACATTCTTCTCCTCATATCCTTTTTATGTTTTAGCTTTTTAATTTTTTCAAAACAATTTATGTTTTATAATTTTAAAGCCTAATTAATTGGTTATTCTCAAATATCCTCTTATTTAATACTGACTGCCACTAATGTACTAATGGTGTAGGTATGAAAAATTAAGATATTAGGATAAGGATATTTTAATCTAAATGCATCAATTTTTAATTCTATTAAATGTTTCTTAATATTATGTAATAACTTTAAACATGAAAATATATGGGAAGAGGATAGGATAAGTTTGGTTAAATAGAATATAGACCAACAAGAGTAAATCTAATAAAACATTTGGTAGTAAAACAATAACATGCACTAATAATTTCATGCTTATTATTGTGCAGAGTAGACAAAGGTGTGGATGATTACACACACGCTAATTCATCGTTTCTCATCTATCCTATTCCTAAATACGAAAATTGCAAATCGTACGTACTCCACGAAAGAAAAAAAGTAAAAAAATGGTCTATTTGTAATATAATAGAAAGTATTAATAATTTTGCATTGTTCCAATGATTTAATCATAGCTCTGACAGTGATTCCGCAGGCCAACTGTTATGTACCTCAGACTAATAAAACGGAGATGAGACACCTTAGACTAAGAAAAAGGTCATCGTCATCGGTTGGAGTGGATGTGTATGTTCCTGGGAACAACGGATCCTGATTTCTTCTGGCTTTCTTGTTTGAACTTCGAAAGTGTGAAAAAAAAATTAAATTGGGTGGGTGTAGACGATAGTTGGAGGGTTAGATTTGAAGCAATAAATAAGGTGAGTAAAATGGGTTGGTCTCATAAATGCATATAGAAAATAAAGACATGGTACTAATTATTTGTGTGGGAGTTTGTTCTTGTGATTTATTTTGGGGTTTGGAGGAGCTGGTGAGTTTTCCTAAGGGCGTGGCTTTGTGCTTGTGGGCGTGATGAGTGCGACGTATCGGACGACAAAAAGGAAAAGATTAAATCATATCTCTTTCGTTGCGTCACTCAGTATTTATTCAATGGGAAAAGGAACCTTTCAAGAGAAAAAAAGTGTGCAGTTAGCCAGTTACTAGCATAAGGAATGAAACCTTAACAACCGAGTATTTTAAGATACTATTCAGAAGTTTAAGAAAATTTTTTTATTTATCGAATCTATTATCACTATTAAATATTAATGCTCCTATATCTTATCATTATCTTTAGACACATTTTAATTTAAAGGAAGAAAAGAAGTGTGAAAATAAAAATATATATATTTGAATTAAAATATAATATATAGATATGAGTTTCATACTAATTTTTTAAAAAAATTTATTCAAATAAACCCAAGTGAAATTGAAGCAAACACCACCTTAATATGTTTTTTAATAACAAAATATCATTCATTCTAAACCAATATTCCTAATATACTACTGATTAGAGGAACTAAAAAATTATTAGAGACACTGACCATTTTCTCTTAAAAAATTTATGACCAAAACGAAAGAGGAACATTTGCTATATGCCTAATGTAATAGTAGGTCAAAAGCATTTTCTTTTACCGGAAATTTTTTAAGTTATTCGGTTGAGTTGAACAGAGGATACCTTGGATTCTTAAGTAGTGGGAGGTAGTAGGTCCCATCCATGAAATGTAAAGGTAAGCATGGGGTTGGGGCCTCCACCTTCTATAACGCTCACTCTAACTTGTTTTTTTTTTTTTTCACGTATAAAAAACAAATAAATTAAACCACGTAACTTTTACTATAAAAGAATAAATGCTAATTACTCATATCAAATTTGGTAAATTATTAATGTTAGAGTATAAAATTTACTCTATTTTAACAATCACATATCATGATATGATTATAATTTATTTATTTTATTCTCATATAAAACCAATTTTCTCAATAATATATATCCCAACATATATCCACACACATTTGATGGAAATTTATCGAATGAGTATTTTAATATATCTACATAAAATATAAATAATTCGTCATAGTCATATCTTTATCTTTTTAATTTATTCAATAAATTTATTAGTGTGGATATTACTTCCAACTAATGATTATATTTTTTGTTAATCTTTCAGCTAATGTTAATATAACAGTTCATAGTTTAAGCGAAGGAACGAAAAATAAGATAGCGGATGCCATTTTTCTACATTAATAGAACTGTTTGATTCTTATTAGAACAAGAGAAAAAAGTTATACAGTAATTGACATGTTAAAATTTTTTATACCATTCTTCAATCATAATTTATTAGTTATACAGTAATTGACATGTTAAAAAATTTTATATCATTCTTCAATCATAATTTATTATACATCATATCTTATTAACTTTTAAAACAATTATCTAAAAATAATTTAAACAATAATTTATATTTAAATGATAATATAAAATTATTTTATATCACTCATATATAAATATTAAACTCTTAGAATAATGTGTTTGAATGGAACATAATATCTTACTAAAAATTCAATTTCCGTTTAAAATTTATACCAGTGAAGGAAAATCTAATACCAAAAATGAGTAAATGAACTTTCTTTATAACGAATGGCTTTAGTTTTATTTTCAATTAAAATTGAAATTTTCATTTTTATAACTAACATCGGCTTTTACCATTAATCACTAACTTTTAATACCGAGGCTATTAATATAAAACTATAATTTTACTTACAAATAATACAAAAAATAAGAAAGACTCGTTTTTGAAAAATTATAGATTATTTTACAATATTTTGTTGGTCCTTTTAGTTGAAATATATAGAAGTATCAAATACTTTTTTATTTCCAAAATATTAACTATATTTGTATTTATTTAATCCTTTCATCATAAAATATTAAAGAGATTTTTTTTTACTGCATTAAAGAGATTAGTTGAAAATTCAAGATAAATGATCTCTTTATTAATACCTTGCGGTTTATAGTACCACGGGCACCGCCAGTAAATTACTATGTTTCACCTCAAACATAATCAGGCCATAAAATTGAAAATACTCCATCTTTGCCCATGGCCTTTTTTTGGGCAAACACTTGATGTGTACGCACACCTAAAAACTTGTACTTAGTGAGAATAAATTCATATGTATTAATTAAATTATTGACTTTAGCTTTCGACTAACCTTTTCATTTTTTTTATTAATTTTTAACTTTTAATTATCCATTACATTAGTTTTACGAAACACGCCCTCAATATATTCGCAGAGTTGATGCAACCAAAAACATATTCACGCAGTTGACCTTAAGTCATTTGTAGTTTCAGCTTGAAGAAAATGTGTTACTATTCGTTGTAAATTTGTAATAAATAATATTTATCTCTTTAATGATAAAAAATAATATCCGTCGCAATCTTACATCAAATATTTAATTACACTTGGTATTTTTTTTTTATACAAAATTGATAAAATCTTTCGTGATTTATTTATAACCACTGTAAACTAGACCTTTAGCTCCTTAATGAATTTTGAGATATTTTTATAAGATTTGTTATTTTAACTGGCTAGGAAACTAAACTTTAATCTTAAATTTAGTCATATTTAAATTTTTTTTATCACTTTTTAAGAATGTATTAGGCAATAACTGAATTCAAATATTTTTTAAAATTCAACATATATTGTGAATTAAATTAGACTCATTAATATTCATGATTTAAAAGTAATATATATATATATATATATATATATATATATATATATATATATATATTACCAACAACATTAATATGAAATATTCTTTAATTTTATTGATGATTATTTTTTATTAAAAAATTTACTCCATAAAACTGAAAATTATATTTTATTTAAAGTAATCGAATTTAGTCAGACTAACGACTTATTAGTCAGGAGCAATACACATTAATTACATGAGATAGTTTTATTTTAATATAAATAATAGTAAATAAAGATGATAAATATGATTACTATAAAATATAAAATATTTCCACTAAAAATATGTTTTGCACCAATACTAAAGTAAACTCAAAGAGACGTTTAATCATCTAGTGCAAAGGGACAGTTAGAACCTTCATATTAGGTCACAAATTTCGGGAATTGAATGTGCACCTCGACCATTCCTAGACCTGCTTGGCTGGTAGGTAACCATTTCTCATCTAACTCTACATTTTTCACTCCTGAGCCTATAATATGAGGGACCTTCCCCCTTTTAGACATGTTCTCATCTAACTCTACATTTTTCACTCCTGAATCCATAATTTGAGTATTTGTAGGTAATTTACTCTGTGGTTTGTAGGACAACCATTACCAAGTAGCCGAAGAAGCTCTCTAATCGACATATGTAAGTCCCTCGAACTTGTTATATTCAAATAGATATACTAAAATTATATTTCTATAGATAGAGTTACTAAAAATACTAAAATATAAACAATACTGAACAAGTCATTGGTAAAAAATTAATCTATTTATTAGTACTAAAAAATTTCATCAATTTATCAAATTTGATTTTTTTTAAAAATAATTAAAAGGATTCATTCATTTTTACTTCCATCTCATTTCTACTTTATTTTCTATTTGTTATTTTTTGTGTTTCTCTTTTCCTTTCACCATCGTAAACATTATGAGATTATTTTGAAAATTTAGTAACTAAATTATTAATAAATGAATAGTTTAAGGATTAAATAGGTTATTTATTTCTTTAATTTAATTTCTTTTTTAGAACAATCGAAACCCAACAAATTAAAAATGGTACCCATACTCGTCCAAGTGTCGAAGGTAGAGCGTCAGCAGATAGATCCAAGTGCGTTTCGTGGGCATCAGAATCGAGGGTGTGAAAAGATTAGATTGATGGAGTGAAGCTAATATTAAGCTAGAGTGGGTTTGGTTTCATCAGGAACGAGGGAAGATGAAGAACATCTATGATGATCCTTTGATCTTTCTAAATATGCCTTCTCTATCAGGAATGAACCATCCAATCTCATTGCTTATCAAATCTTTTTGAGTCTGCACTGCAACAACAACATTTCTCTCTCTCATTAATAATAAATAATAATAATAATAAATTAATTAAACAATAATCACCCCCACCACACCACCTCCTCTTTCTTCTCTCTCTTATTTATTCTCATGCTCCATCACATCTTTAATACGCCACACCACATGCTTTCCCTTCACTTTCTTCCTTGTATTGGTAGCCCAAACAAAACCCCAATCTGACTTTGCGATGTTTCAACGGCGACTCAAAAGCAAAGCCCGGACATAGTTTGTCTTCACGTGGGTTTAACAAAGGGTTGCTTACAGAGTTTCTTGGCATTCTGTCCACCTCCACTTCTTGGCCCTATCTACGTACTCGGAGGTGGATATACTGCCAATAGAGCTGTGTTGGCTTCTCTTTGTCAAGCCTCCGTGATACTATAAATCTCAGTTAAATACATAAACACTTTTTTCCCATTTTTCTTTTCTGGCTATCAATTATATGAGGTAAAGCAACCTCCTTCCTTTTTCTTTCCTTTTGTTGTTTTGTTTTTGTGTGTATTTTTATTATCTGTTTCTCTTTAATAATCGCTTTCTATCTGTCTGATAAATGCTCTTACACAATGTTATCCCCTGCTGCTTACATGAGGAGTATCGATTTACTATTATTTTCTCTTTTAGGTAATTACTAGATAGCACGATACTGTGTGCTTTTCCCCTCATTTTTTGATTTTGCAGGATCCCACCGGTCGTTTGCAAAAAAATGCTAAGAAATCGGATAAAGAGTAGAACGCCTCGAGTCGCTTGCCGCTTGCTTCTGGTGTTAGAAAGAAACCCTATAATCTTGTTTCCCTCCATTCTTATGAAACCCTATATTTCCCTTAGAACTTGGGCCTTTCCATGTTTCTTTAATTCTACTAGTCTAGCGATTGTTTGATGTTTCTAGTTTATTTCTTAAAATAAATTCTTGACGTTGTGTACGTTTGGTTTTCTAAGATGTGGGGTCTAGGGTTTTTACTTTCTTAAGGGTAGTACCATTTGCGACTTTACATCCCTTTAGGAATAAAGGGAGTTGAATAATTTTCTAATTTTGATAGCCAAGGGCAAGTCTTTCATGGCTAGGATCTCCAGTTTCTTGCAGAAATGAATACTTATTTTAGGATGGATGCATGCAGAAAAGATCTCCTTTCTTTCTTTCTTTTGTTTCAACGATTTTAAGTTTTAAGACTGGTCATTTATCTGAGCTAGTAGACTTCAGCGTCTATTAGCTAGCTAGCTTCATGCATGATCGTCATCACTTGTGATGTTACTGCCTGGTATGTAATTGAAAAATTGGTTTTGCTTTGGTTTTAGCAAATTGGATTTGCATATCCAGCAGCAGGCAACAGAGACTATAGAGATTAGATGGTACTTTAACTACTTGCATTAATTTATGACTGACCTTTACATATTGCCGAACACACATTTTTACAACGCTACACGAGCCCTCACTGAACGTTAGGGAAGGCTCATGATTGAAGACTGACCCTAACATCTTATATATCAATTCAATACAAAGAAAAAGTAGGCACTCTCTTCAGTAACAAACAATCATCCCATTACCAGGTGAAATATTAATTTAAAACACTCATCTACCATTTTCTTCTTTCGTTTCTAAGTTTTTTTTTTCTTAGTTGGGATGATGGGATTTTTGTCTTTCGTAGGAGTACAGATCAAAACCAGTCTTTACTCTTTTGTACAAGTTATTATTGTAACTTTTGGACTTTTTGTACAAGTTTATGTATTGGCTTTGGAATAGCAACTAGCAATACTGAATTCAATGCCTCTTCAACAAAAAGATGTATTGAGCCGGGGAAATGGGATATATAGAAAATTGAATAAATAGTTACTTTTGTTTTTGAATATTTAATTTGTTTTTTAAAGATAAAAATCTAAAATTTAATTTTTAGAAATATAAAACTTGTGACAAATTTATTTGACTATTAATTTGCATTTGTTATTGTTATTAAAGTTGGTTATGTGACATAAAAGAATGAAATTGTTATAAAATTGATTGTCAATATGATTATATTGATTATATTAGATGAAAATGCTAATAAGATATAATTTTTAGACTTTAATGTCAATAATTTTTTTTAGACAAAAATATAACAATGTTAATATAATTTATTTTAAAAAAATGTTAATAATTTTTTTCATTTAGTTATAAGTATATTTCATTGGATTAGAATGTTAATAAGTTATTATTATTTAATGAAATTGTGAGTAATTTTTTATTGGACTTAAATATTAATATTTTTATTGGATTAATTTGTTAAATTTTCAATTATTTTATTTAAAGGTAAAATATAAGTTTAGAATAAATTTTGATTATTTTTTTTATTTTTACAAATATAATGTTATAATAAACACTTAAAAAAATATATTAAATAAAATAATTTTAAACAAACATAATAATAGCAAAATTATTGATTATTAATTATAAATTATCTGATATAATGAAAATTATTCAAAATAAATATTATATTAGTTTATCAAAATAAACATTCTGATGGTGTATTAATCATTATAAATTTATTTGAATTATAATAATTACTTATAATCTACTATAAATAAAAGATAAATATATCTTATATTTTTCTTCTTTAAATCTTGACACTTGAGTAGTTCTGATGTGGATATAAAACTCATGTAATTTGGTTGTTGTTGTTATGAGATATTCCATTTGATAATTCAAATTGATTTAGGTATGAAGATGGTTTTTTACAATAATAATAAATAATGGTTAGTTATGTATAATATAATTTAACAATAACTAATCAATCATATATAAAAATCATTCACAACACTTTAAGTGGTCATTGGAGTTTGAGCTAGAACACTATTAGTAGATTGAGAGCAATTAATTTCATCCTACAAATATGTAACATATAATATCAATAAATTGTAAGCAACAATAAAAAAAATGGTTAATTTGGAATGCAAATGGTATCACCAATCCAAATTGTAAAAATCTGAAAGGTTAAAAAGGTGCAGATAAGTTATTTTCAAAGTAAGGAAGCAACTATTGTTGTATTAACTTTTTTAGAACGCGTTTGTGAAATTAGTGTTGACTAATTAATGCATCCTAAGAAACTATTGGTCAAAATTTTTGAAAATTTCAGAATCTTTAATCATTCACAAATTATTCAATATGTGGAATATAGAGAATGATCATCAAAATATGTCATGTCCAGACTGTATTCTTTATAGCCTCTATGTTATTCACAGCTCCATTATTAAAGTTCAATATGCAAAAAGAAATTTAATTCAATACAAATTTTTTAGAAGAACTTTACAAAATTGGAACTCAAATCATATTGAAACTCATTCACTGAATAGATACTAAATAAGGTCTATAGTAAAAGGATTTGATTGGGCATCAATGCCTTAAAGGCATTATTCAATGCAACAAAATATTGACTAATTTCATATTCAATTAGTTAGAAAAACCAAGAAAGAGGACTATCATGTATTTTTGGAATTCATTGGAGGGGAATGTTCCAGGTCACTAGGTATCTATTTCAATCCATGTTCATTCCTACCTTACTCAATAACCAGATTGATACAGGATTTTGATATTTAGGATTCCAATCAATAAATTCAATGTTTTTCTTACTATTATGATGAATTGTAATAAATAGGTCGATGGAAATAGAAATGGTTATTCTCCAATTCCTCTTTAGTGAAAGAGTGTCAATATGACTTGAGGATGCAAAGAAAAAGAGACACGTATTCTTTTATGGCCTTTACGTTATTCAAAGCTCCACTGTTGAAGTGCAATATGCAAAAGGAAATTCAATTCGATATAAGATTTTTGGAAGAACCTTACCAAATTGTACATGCAATAAAATCCAATGGGTTGTTGCCTCGAGCCGAAAGGAACAAAGAACAATCAAATACCTTCATCTACCCTAGAAAGGTAACATAACAAGCAAAGATATTTGAAACTAGAAGGTATGGAGAAAGAGTAAGATAAAAGTAAACAATAAATACAAATATGAAGAAATCCATACAAGGTATCCTCTGGGAACGATGCCCTAGGAACTCACTGTTTAATTATTCTATGAAAGAATTGTATATCAAAACGAGACTCAAAGCTATTGGGAGTGTCCTAAATACACTCCATATATGTGAACAAATATACAAAGAAAATATTTAAGTTTTAGCAACCAAACTCATATAAATAGAATTCTGAAGCCAAAAATCCAGTATCTATAAAGACAATATTAAATAATTACTGACTGAATAACATGTAAGCAACAATAAAAAAATTAATCATATTTTTAGAGATATCTTATTCATGTGTGTGGTTGCATTTACCATCCATATTGCATCTAGTACAAATAAACTCTTATAGGATCTTTTCAATCTACTATTGTTGACTTGGCCCTCATTCTGATAATTTCTTCTACATTTTTTGAGTCGACCAGGTCTTTTTTTTTAACATGGGGTGGTGTCTGTCTATCAAAAGGTGTATTTTCCTAATATCGTTGACTCCTGCTAGGGTGTATGTAATTTTCATAGGTTGCATTGTAAGATCCAATTTTCAGCATACCATCACCGTTGTCCTTTGATTTGTGGTTATTGTATCTAATAGCAACAATCGCATGTCTACAAGGCATACCTTTGTAGATATACAAAATTTTCATAGTGATGCAGTACATAATATCCAAAATTGACAAATTTAACTAACTTAGTGGTATACCTGTAAGTTGCCATATCCTACATGTGCATGACTAGTTTTGTAGATCGACATCAAGTGTTATTTCATAATGGCAGACCTTAAATCTGGTTCCATCAGGATCACCAACCTAGTTGTCCATCCACTTGTTGGATTCGACTTTCTCATTTTCCAGCCTTAAATGTTGCATAGGTACCAATGGTCCTAATCTTGCAGCCATTTTCAGTTTAGCACTTGTCATCTTGCGCATAATATAGGTCCTTATATCCTCACATAGACTTAAAATTGGCTTATTTTTTAACTTTAGAATATTGTATTAAAAGACTCACAATTGTTGTTGGTTATGTTGTTAACCTTGCAATTTTCACTAAAGTAGGCTTTGGTCCCTGATTCACGGGACAACTTGTTTAAATAAGCCCATGCCTTTTCATTCTTCCTTTTGACAGCTTGCATACTAGCATTAAATTGTGATTCAGTAGCAGACTGTAAATACTTTCAGACTAGTCCTCTTAACTCTTTGTATTTTTAGTGCTTGGCACAATACGTGTGTTTAACATCTGGCATAACTTCCTGCATTGCAGGAAGCAACCCCTACACATGGCATATAAATACACATTACATATTAACAGCTTCTGAAAATCGTGCAAATTGATAGCATATTAAAATGTCATTCACCTAAAAGCCACCCAATATAGTAGATTATGACATATATATTCAACCGTGCAAAATAACTAGGGGACTAATAGCTACAATTACAAAAATTGTCATATATATTCAACCATCTTAACACAATCCTAGCTAAGAAACTTGTGAGACAAATTCAAACAATAATGCAGACACTAATTCAATTTTGGCAAGAGTAGTAACAAAACACTTACGAAGATTATGAAAATAAAAAATAAAATATCAAAGCAGGAAAAGACATATAAACAGAACATGGTGAGGAACAATTAATGAAAGCAATAGTGTCTCTATTTAGACTTTTTTCCTTGTTTCTCAATTTCACTAACCTTTATTGAGGAACAATTAATAAAAGCAACAGTTTTGGAAAATAAAGAGTTTGACAAATCATATGAGGAACAATTTACTGAAGTGGCAAATATAACCCTGATCTTTATAACTTATTGATATTTGTATCATTAAAAAATGCTACTTACTAACAAAAATATCCACGACATAAACATATATATCACATTGCTAGCACGACACAAAAACTATCACATATGCATGCATGCAATCAAAATTACAATTTTCTATATCTAAACCCTACTTTGCATCATAGTTATTGAAAGCAAGACAATTGAATTGCACCTTTTGAGCGTTTGACATGAAATTCCAGCCATATTGCTCGTAGTCTCCAATGTCTTCATGTAACAATATGAGGAACCACTTTCAGTTATCTTTATCTTCAACATTTACTACTGCATATGCAATCACAAGAAATGCATTGCTTACATCTTGTCCCACCGGCGCAAGCAAATGATCGCCATAATACCCATTCAGAAAACAACCATCAAGACCAATAAAAGGTCTACAACCAGCCTTGAATCCTTGCTTGCATGCATCTAAACATATATAAATTCTATGGAATTACAGAGAAGATATAGGTATGAGAATGCAATTCATTTTCATAATTGATCCTTCATTGCTTCTTGTTAACTCATGTGAATAGTCCCAAAGCTTAGCATATTGCAATTGGATACTTCCCTCAACCAGTGATCGAGCCTCTTTGATAGTTTTAAACATCTTTCTTTCATCAATATACACACCATAATGTTCTCTAATATGTTCATGTGCCTCAACATGATTTAGGTTTGGATGAACCCTAAGCTTATCAGCCCCCCTTTTTGCCACCCATTTCATTGTAGCTTGCTTATTTTTTAAGACCTTTCCACATATGTGCTCCTCCAAAAAAGTCTTGATTTGAAAGCTTCTTATAACTTCAGACCATGAACAAAATTTTTCCCATGGACATTCAATTTGTTTACAATGTGCTCTAGCTCGAATGGTGTCAACTTTTACCCATTTCAGATCTCTACCATGAAAAATGGTATAGTTTCTTGCAGCTTTAATAAACATTTTGATAGTATCAAACTCCATCCCAACCTTCAAATGCACTTGTCCAAAACAACTTCTAGGATTGTATTGAGGATATTCGATTTTAGAATTGGTGTCCCCTTCATCATCACTATTGGAAAGATACTCAAATTCTTCAAGAGTGGTAATTATCATTACTTGTGTCAGTTGATTGTCCATCATCTTCTAGAGAGACATATACGTAGTCTAGGTCACTTTCATAATGATTGGAAAAGTCACCATCCATATCATGTTCTTTAACTTCATCATCATCTGCACCATTGTTAACTTGAGTTTTAACTCCAACAACTTCATTTTTTGCATCTTGTACACTAGGTTTTATTTCAACTCTAGCAGCTTCAGTTTCAGCTTCTTGTACATCAGGTACAATTCAACTCCAAGATATTCTAATTCCTAGAGTGTGGGAAAATAAAAAATTAGGAAAATATTATATGACAAATTTGTTCATATGTTGGGAATTAGAGGTGATCACATTCTCAATTATTTCATTGACAAATCCGTTCATCTGTGTCATGTAGATTATTTTATTAACGACGACGGACGAAAGGTAATAGTCGAATAAATTTGTCGCATTTTTTAACATTCCGGAGACTAAATTTTGTATTTTCATCTCTTAGGTACGAATTTGTTAACGAATTACACATTTAAGGACAAAAATAATTATTTAACCATAAAATTTTGAATCTAAAACTATTTAAATGCCCTTTAAGTAACAAACAATTCAATGCCCTTTGTTAGGATTACAGCTTCATACTAGTTGTAGGGGAAAAATGGAAAATTGAAACTAAAATTATATAAATGTTAGCGATGATATATAGTAATCAACTTTTATGTATAACATATTTTATTAATATTTTTTCTTATTGCATTAATAGTGTAGTATTTGGTTGATACATAAAAAAAAATCATTTTTATCGTATAAATTAATGGTGATATCATAGAAATCCTCCAAAGAATTATCTGTTGTTTTATCTTTATCATGAAAACATAATTTTTTTAAATTCATTGTAAAATAATTCTAATTTCTAAACATCCTAAAAATCCTTTTATGTTGTGGTATTCGTGTTTTGTTCTCTCTCTTCCCATATCTGGGTGTGTCCATCAAACTTTTTTCGAAGTGCTTGTAGATTGAATTTGTTTTCTTCCGCGGAGAAAATAACAACACTGCATTAGGCCGGGAGTGCGAAACGACGTATGGGCCGTGGTTGTAGATTTATCTATAAAAGTTGTTTAAAAAATAAAGTGAGACGTAATGATGAGTCTGATAGGAAATGTGATTGGGGTGTGTAAAAATGCAGGACAGCAGGATGAGTGTTTAAAGTAGTGGCGGCCCCTCCTCAAACTTGCTAGGTAGTAGACATGGTCTATGAGCATACTAATGTGCATTTTGCAGCCATGTTTTTGTACGACTCAAATCCTTCAATTTAATTTTGGTACAAGTGTACGACTCGCAGACAGCTAGGAATTAGCCTTAATAATAGGGACCATCTCATTATTACACGACTACAGCACATACATGCCTGCCTTCACCTGCTATTACAGGTTTGTAACCGGCTACATAATTTTTAATTATAAATAAAATTATTTAAAAAATCATTTTTCTATCCAGATCTGCTTGCCAAAGTTGCATCTCTTTTCTATTTTTCTTGTTTAAAATGATTTTTTAAAACAATTATTAAATGTTTTAATTATTGTTAATCTCCTAAAAAAAAGAATAATGAACTCTTGGTGAACTCAACCCACTCCTCTGTTGTCATTTCCGTTACTGCTGCTGCTGCCTCCACTAAGTGATTCTTCCTCATCTCCGTCACCCAAACCTTCTTCAACTGCAACAATAGATGTTCCTTCTTTTTCCTGCTGTATCTATTTTGTTTTGATCCATGACTATCATGAAATTTATTCATTTATTTTGCTAATTGATGTCATGGATTTTTCTCGATTTGTTATTCTTTCTTTTAATCTTAGTTGCATGTTCTCAATTTCATAAATTAGTTTGAGGGATTTGAAATTTGAAATGAATTGGCTACTTTTTTTGTAAGAGATCTGTTGTAAGTTTTTTCTTTTTGACCGGAGATTTGTTGTAAGTTAATAATCCTAAATATGGGATTTTTGTTGTTTGAAACTTTCTCGTTTGTTCTGATGATAAATGGGTTTAATCATTTGCTTCAATGGTGTCAAAGAATGAATTTAGATTTGATATATGGAATGTAATTCAAGAAATTAGCAGGAGAAAGTGGTGGTAAGAACGAGTTGAAGCTTTTTCTCAATTTGTAGTAACGTGAGTCAAAACTTTTTTGACCTGAAATTGAAGAAATCAGTAGAAGAAAGTGGTGGTTTGGGATGAAATTTGATTTGGATTCAGATTTGGGTCTTGCGATATTTTGCAGCAAAATAGTGGTGAATCTGGTAATGGTAGGAAGGGGTTGAAGAAATTAAAAAAAATAAAGAAATTTGTAATGAATTAAGATTTAGAAATTGAATGAAATTGAAAAAACACAGCAACGTAACTTCTCTCAAATTTGAAATGGTGACGAGTTGGCTCAGTTCGTTCTTGGAAGGGAGTGCTGGGAGAGTTGCAGAAGAGTGGTGAGGGTGGTAGGGAAGTTGACAAAATAAAGAAAAGAAGAAGAAAAAAAAATAAAAATCTTGTTATAAAAAATTTAAATGTATTTTAAAAAGTACCGGCCAAGTCAGTTTCCTTTCTTAAATCTTAACCCTTGAATATTTTATAAATTCATCTAATGGTAAAAATTAGTGCTTCACCGGTGAGGATGGAATTTTAGGACTTCACCTTAGAATCCCACCCTGTTCATCATAACAAAGAGTTTATAGAGATGCTGCTTCACTGGACTCTTATCCCAAGCAAAGTGGACCGAGGAACGTAGTATAAAATAAAGTGCCGTGTGTTTATAACCTGTGGGGAGGACATTCATCTTCCACCCTGATGTTATAATTAGGCACAACTTTTTCGTTTTTTTAGGGTATGGATTTTGAACTTGAAATGATGATTTCTCTTTCGAACATTTAACAAACTTTACGCTTTGTTTACTTAAAGAAAAAAAAAATAAAGAGGGAGAAGAGAGAAATATATAATAGCAAGTTGAATGGTTTAGATGATTATCAATATGAAAAATGGAAGTCTTTGTTTGAATAAACAAAATTCGGAAATGAAAATATAAAAAAATATATTAAAGAGCTTTTTAAAAGAGTGTTGTCCTTGGCATTAAATGGATGATGAGTGAAAGACTGTATACTTAATGGTTTTATATGAAAATGTGTTTAAGGTTATTTTAGTTAGTTTCGAAAAAAATTATTAATTTAAAAATTTGTTTGATTTTTTTATTAAGTTTTTTAAGTAACTTTTTAACATTTTTTAAAATGTTACCTAAGGTTATGTTTGACAAAATTAAATAAAAATTAAAAATTTAATTGAAAGTTAAAAATTAAAAAATTAGTTTATTAAATAAGTGTTCAGTAAAATTATTTATTAAAATAACTGAAAAAATATAAAATAAAATAAAATAATGATCTATTTTAAAAAGATAAGAAAAATAAATAAACACATTGTGAAAAAGTAGAAGAAAATAAAAAAAGTTAGTATTTAAAAAAATATTTTTTAAGTAACATTTCAAAAAATATTAAAAATTACTAAAAAAACTCATTTACTAAATAATTAAATAAATTTTTAACTCATAAAAAACCCAAAAATAAAATAAAATGTCTTGTGAGATATAACTGAAATAGTATTTTTTTAAATGTTAATTTTTAATTTTTAATTTTTTATATTTTATTCTTTTTCAAATATTTATTAAACTTTTTTATTATGCTATTTTAAATATGTCATTTTTGGAATTTTAATTTTTTTTACTACTTTAATAATTACTTTTATTAAATATTTATGATTTAATAATATTAGTTAAAAGTTTTAACTTTCGACTATCAATTAGCTTTCACTTTCAATTAGTTTTGTTGAACATGATCTAACTTTTATTTATTGTTAATATTTTTTTATGTTTGTTATTCATTGCTAATATAATATTTTATACTGATAAAAAATATAACATTTATAGTATCAATTTACTCTAAATATAATTTTTGAAATAATTTATAACAAAAAATAAGAATCTTAATGGTTATAATTTTTTTATACTACTAGTGCATTTTAAATAAAGAGAGAAAAAAAAACTATGCACCGTTAATTTAATATAACAAAATTATATTTTTAATTTAGAATAAACAATCTAAATTACAATATTGTGCCTGGCACTAAATGAAAGATGGGTGGAAGAGTAAATACTTAATGGTTTTATATTGGAAATGTGTTTAACTTTTATTCATTGTTAATGTAACATTTTATACTGTATATTAAAAGTTAATTTTTTTAATTAAAAGTTACTCTAAAAATATAATTTTTAAAATGATTGTAACAAAAAAATAATTAAGGTTCTGTTAATAATAATAATCTTACTATGTACTAGTATTATACTATGATTCGTGCAGATTGACTGCGAGTAAACTTAATGACTCGTGCTGATTGACCGCGAGTGAATTTAATGGTTCATTTTATTAGTCAAAAACATTATTTAATTCGACTTAGCTCGTTACTGCTTTCTTTTTTTTTTTTTACTGCTGCTGGGTTAAATAAGTTGGATCATTATATTTAAAAATAATAATTAGGCCATTGAAATTTATAGTCTACACATATTTGAAATTATAAGCCATAACTCTCTAAGGTCAACAAAAATAATAAGTTGGATCATTATATTTAGTAATAAGTGATTGATAATTGAATAACATTATAAAATTATTTTAACATAATTTTTTTTATTATCATTTAATTACAAATCATTACATATATCATTTTTCATTTTAGTAATTGAGTCGAAGTTGATAACTTTTGAATTCACTGTTACCTTGAAATATAAAAAAGTAAATAAACAATCAATTTTCGTTTTATTTTTTTATCTATTCAAATTTAAATTTTAATGTAATAAATTCTTACGAGCAAGAGCATGACCGGAATAAGTCAAAACATAAGTATTTTTTTTCCTGGTGATTGGTGAATAAGAAAAAAGTAGACTTCATTATCAAAACGTAAAATAACTTGACTTTTTTTATAAATTAAAATTAACTTATGCACCTCAATTTTTTGACAAACTAAATTTTTATTAAGGTCAAAATACTTAAGTTTTTAATTTATAAAAAAAGTTTAATTTATTTTATCTTATTTATTTTCTCCTATGAGTATGAGAAGTTTATCTAAATAACACTGCTTTTATTTTTTTGAAGGGAAATATCACCTTACTATTCTACATAGATACCCATTTTGTAAAATTTAATCATCGATATCGCACTTAATTACGTTTTAAAATTATCTCCTCTGCAAATATTATCGACCTACAGCCTACATGTAAATGAATTTGAATTCTTTCACAGTGACGAAGTCAAACCACGCAGATCGACGTAGCCAGAAAGGACTGTCCGCTTTCGCTCTTTCACCTTAGTCCGAAATATAACCCTGCACGATATTAACTTTCAATCACTAGCATAATTCCCCAAGCTTTTGAATATGTTGGAAGTGGATAGTGCAAGATAATTGATACTATTTTTTTTTTTAATCAATGAGACAAACAGTGATTCTACCTTGAGCCTTCAAGCCACATCTCAGTAACCAGAGTTTCACCAGGGTAGACATGTAGAAGAAATCTGCCCGCTATGCTTTTTACCAAGTCTGGATCTCCTCTGCATATGCATTTGATGATTGCCCTAACTGCAAATCCTAATGTGCACAGACCATGCAATATTGGCCGCGAGAATCTTTGGCAACAAGTTAAAAATTAAAATTAGACTAGCCGAACAAATGAATTCAATCCATATGATAGAAAATGACCCCAAAAAGAATGGTCACATCACAAACTGATGGCATTATATCTTAAAATGGCACATAACCACTATGTCTATAACTCTATGGCTGAAAAGGAAGGAAAATTCTCATTCACCTTAGCACACCCCAACTTCTACCAGGGAAGAGGGAGAGGTACGCAATCTAATTAGAAATTTCAAGTGTTTAACAAACGGCTGGCATTCAGAAGACAGGATGAGAGTACTAACCCGGCAACCTTTGCAACCATGGGATCTGAATGCAGAGGATTGTAATCACCAGATAGCCTATAGAGCAATGCCTGCCAAAATGAAGAACATTCAGAATCTGTGTTAGAGAAAATATCAAAAGTTTTCAAAGATGTGTTAGGCTTCCGTGGCTTCAAGAATCTCAACAGAGTGCCAGAACAGTGAAGAATGTGTACAGAGATAAGAACGGGTAAAAAATGGGTTCTATTAGATAAACACATGAACAGGGAAAACTCTAGTTGTATTTGAGAGTTGGGCTTGAGTGGCTGAGCTTGATTATTCTGACCATTGGTGGGCTGGTAACTTCCACGCTGAGTATTCCACATCTATAATTCAGCAACATACTCTTAATGGAGGTTATTTAATGTCAGGATAAAAAAATCCACATGTTACTGTTTGATTGGAGAACTAAGAACTATCTGGAAACGTCGGGCCTCTAATGCTTTACTGCAATCATTAGATAAGCATTTTACAATATCTTTTTTTTTTTTGGGGGGTGGGGGGGGGGTGCTCAATTACTTGCCACACTACTTAATGACAAGTTGACAACCAAATATCTAAGGCATATGGCTAGAAGCTGATTAGCTGAATCAGTGTAAATGTTCAGAGAGAGGGTAAGCTGGTCCAGAACTTAAGATACATATCCTACATTGCTTTCCAAATATGTCACAAAGAAGGTAACAGAGCAACGGCAAATAAATGAGGGAAAGGCAAAAAAAACATAGATGCAGTGACATTAATAAAAAAAATCCAATTTATTCCAAACAATATTGCATAGTTATAACATGCCTGAGATGGTTGGGTTCGATCCTCAAACACCGAAAAAGGTTTACTTTCAGGAATTTTCACAGCTGGATTCTGATTCACAGGGTAGTTTGTATAAGAAAATGGCTTAGATGACTTTGAGAAGCCACCAGAACCCCGTAGAAAGACAGTTGTCCTGCAAGCAACAAGATAGTTGAGTGTGATGATAACAAAGGTTTAAAGGGAACTTTTTCAGCATTACCTGTTCATGCACAATAAATCACCAGATTCTTTCTCGTAGCTTTTTGTTTCAATCTCCAAAATTGCTGCTTTACCTGAAATTAAAGAAATGACATCCAATCTTGAAGGAGCAGAAAAAGGAATATAAAATAAATAAATATGTACACATAAAGATATTCATTTTCCAAAGAAGATGTGAAAGTGAAACTGTAGAGTAAACACATGCACAACAGATCATTAAGTAGAAACTGCTTTTGCAAGCCAACCTTTATCATGTAATCCGGCAAGGCTTACTTTATTGTGTATCTGTAATAAGAATAATAAATCATGAGTCTATCTACAAAGAATTAGAGAGAAGATCATGATAGAAAGTTAACCTTAGCATGCTGATGAAAATTACAATTGTAAAAGTCCTGTGGGGGATGGGGAGAAATTAGAGGGGTGTTCATGCTATGATTCACTCAGATATATAGAACTCATTCTTCATCTGTAACTCGCAGATGATATTTATTTCCCCAATTAAATTCAAACCAAAATCAAAAGGCCACTCTTCTCAAGTAAATGTGTTTTGCTACAATTGTTCTCACTGTTAGTCACATCGGGAATTCGGGATGAAAATACACAAAGAAAACATGACTATTACACATGTGTAAAAAAGATATGTAACTACCAGATGCTTGAAATTTATAGTGTGTCTAAATGCTAAAAATGGAACCCTCTAATAATTAATTGAGTAAAATTTCATTCACGTCTACCATAAGTTTGATAGATTTGATTTTCCAGCAAATATCATCTGACATGTTGGTGTATTGAGCTAAAATTAGAACAATAAATCATTAGTTTCTCAATTCGATCTAAATATCCAGCATGTCCATTTCTCATTAAAAAAAAAAAAGCTTACATGACAGCTTGAAGGAAGTGGTTTGTATAATTCTATGTATTGTTGTCCATGAAGCAGAAGACGTGGATCATATCTAGTACACATAAAGTTCTTTGGGTTAGGCATCAGAAAGGGAAAAAAAGGAAGATTGACATGACAGAAGATGGAGAAAAAAGCGAAGGAATTATACATTCACCAACAACATAAATACTATAGAGATTATATATTAAAACAATACATGAAGTATAAGCATAAACATATTGAAAGTATTAAGCAGCACTCACTTCAAGCCTGGGAGATTATAACCACTCGCCCCAGATCTAAGTACAAGTAGAGTAGAAAACGTAGGCAAGACCTAAACACAAAGTAGAAAAAGATGCATAAGTCAGCAATATTTTGAAATTATATGTTAAGAGAGACTGCCTAAACAGAAATGAATGATTAGCAATATCTTAGCATTAGTTAATAGTAATGGTTGAAGCAAATTGTGTTACATTGGGCATTTACCAAGATTACTCCATAGTAACAAAACTCTAATCATTTTCAAACTTTTTGGTAAGCATAATGAATTCTCAGCAATATTTTTGAAGATGATACTGGTGAAGAAATACGTCAATATAACATATATATTTTTTATAACCACAGGAATTAGGGTCTTGGGCTTTCTAGTTTCTAGTGAGACTGAAATATCCTTTCAGATGGTTATGGGAGTTATAAGACTTAAAAGCTTTGGTAAAATTGAACCCAGATGCTCCTCAGAAGCTCAGTATGTATTAGCAATTGAGACACATCCCGTTGGGTAAGTTTTAAAATAAATAATAACTTACCTTGATAGACTCCTGACCATTTTCATGGTAAACATATTTAAGCTCATCAGCGTCAACAGCGTCCGACAAACACACCCCTACGCTTAGGGCATAAAGTGCTGCATCCCTGTTCATTTAAAATGATTAGTAAAGTTAATCATAACATGAGAGAATATGCGCCTTTCATAATTGAAAGCTTTGACATACGGAATGCCTCACCTTTCGGTATAAGAGTACGTAGTCTGCAGAGCATCTCGCACGATCAAAATGATAACAGAAATTCAGAATTCAGTTTGTTGTAAATTAGGAAAACCTACTAAAAAGAAAAGAAAAAGATTACGCAAAGAATATTACATCAGGGAATTTGTGGGAAAGCGCAAGCGCTGGGTCGAACTCTGATGCACTCCCCATCTAGCCTTCAATTATTGAAACACAAGGGTGAGATTAGAGTCGATTAATATAATTATTAGATGCCAAGTTAGATTGATTACATAAAGAAAATTAATTGATCGGTGTTTGCGTGTTCTTGCGGATCGGGATAAGGCTCCTCCAGAGTCTTGACTCCAGACGAGTGCAAGAGAAGAATAAATTCGTTTCCTTCGCTGATACAGTGTAGTACAATGTATTTAGACATTCTACACCGTTTTCAACGGGGGATGAGATGAATTGGATTGAGATTTTAAAACATTATTTTGATATAGTTTTTTTAAAAAGAAATTAAAAGATTTTGTACTTTTAAAATGATTTTAAAGATTTTTTTAAAAATACTTTTAAAATTAATTTTTTATAGTGTGGATTTTAATAAATTTATAAAACATGAAATTATAAGATTTAAAAGAATATTATGAATTTTTAAAATTTTAAATAATTTTATACATTTTTAAAAAAACTTTCAAAATTATTAATAAAGATTTATAAATTTTTCTCATGGAACACTTTAAATAAAAGTTATCCTACACAAAGAACTTTAAATTTATTGCATAATAAATCAATTTCCTTTAACATATTTAAAAGCACAGTAGATTTGTTTTCTTTCAATCATCAATCATGTTAATGATATAAGAATCATATATCGCAATATCCATATAACATCATACTTATAGTTATTTTCACATTAACGATTCCACTAAACACAAAATATGTTCAATGATTGTTTCACGTACCAGTTATAGATGTAACAAAAAAATTCATGTACAAAAAAATATTTATATATTTATTCACTTATGCATGATACAACTTTTCATGTCTATTAAAAATAAACATGTAATCAAGATGTCCCAAATTTAAAGAATTATGAAAATGTCTCATATCACACCTTACAAGACATGTTATTCAAGGGTCAAAAGAGTAAAAAAATTATGAGCATATAGGACTTTCAACAAAGAGATAATGAATTATGTAAGATGGGAAAAGAAAAATATGTCAAAAAGAAAGAAAGTTCATTAAAATCTCAAGAGTTTGGATAAGATTGTTTGATATGTATGTTCTATTAAAAAATCTCATGAAATTCATTATAAGTTATCATAAAAAAAGAATCCATCAAAATTTGTATAATTTTGAATATTGTGAGATTTTTTTTAAGTTGTCAAATTTTTTAATTGAATACCAACAAATTTTATTAAATTCCTTAAAAAATCCTAATAATCTTGATTGAATATCATAAGACTTATTTGTATTATTTAAAAATGGAAAAATTGCATTTTTGGTCCCTCAATTTATCTCCAGTTTCATATTTGGTCCCCTAGTAATTTAATTCACGAATTTGGTCCTCCTATTTTGTAAAATCGTGCAATGTTGATTCCTAAGACCACAATTGGATGTTGACAGTTAACAAGTGATGTTGACGGTCACAAGTCATGTTCTTATTGGATAATGACTGCCACGTGTCATGCTCTGATTGGTCAATGAAAACAACATTGTATTTCATCATGAAGTTGACATTTAATCACAACATGACACGTGACAGTCACCATCCAATAAGAACGTGACACGTGACAGTCAACATCACTTGTTAATGGTCAACGTCTAATTGTGTCCTAGAGGATCAAATTCGTAAATTAAATTATTGGGGACCAAATTCGAAACTAAAGATAAACTGGGGATCAAATTTACAATTTTGCCTGTTAAAATCTTGATTGAATACTTTAAAAAAAATTAAAAACCATTTAAAATCCTTTCAAATCCTAATTGAATACACCTATTAAGTGTCACACTACACATTGAATTAGACATTGTGACATTTAAAAAAATAGATAAAATAAATAATTTTATTTTGAACATTTTAACTTATGTTTTTTTATCATTTAATAAAGTGAAATTATTTGATGTTTAGTTTGGATATGAAATTTTAAAATTTTAAAGAATTTTTAAAATGTATAAAAATTTAATTACATCAATTAAATTCATTTGATTTTTTAAATAATTTATTTTGATAAAATAATTGATTTTTTTAATAGAGTAATACAAATTCTTTGTATTTCAAATTATTTATTTGAATAAAGAAATTTAACTTGTATTTGATTTCAATTTTTTTTTGTAGTAATATCTTTTTTTCAAAGAATTTTGTAGTACTATCTTAAAGTACTTTATCATCTAAACACTCAAGAATTTTATTTATTAGCCAGGGAGAAATAGACCCCGGGATAGTAATGAAGTCCAATATAATATATCATATTTGTGGGTTAGTGACAGTGGTGTCAATGTCTTTCAAAAAATAAAATAGTGGTGGTGTGAATAGGAACATAAAAAAAAAATAGTGGTCTCAATGGGACTGATTAGGAAGGGAAATTTTGGTAGAATGAGTCAATTCACTAATTCAGTGGGAACAGGTTAGGAACACCCTTAATTACTAATGCAGATTTAGTTCACTCTTCGTTATAGCAGATTCAGATCATCAATTTCAAGTCATCGACCAATGTCCTTTTCAAGTTCAGCCTCTGCTGTTGGCCGATGCAATAAGAGCTGTGTTCCTTAGAAGGTTGTTTTTTGCTTTTCTCTTGCTGTTTTTTTTATTTCATACTGACAAAATAAAAAAGCAGATTTTGTTCAAGCTTTTTGTAGATAATGCTTAAGCTTCCGAATCATAAATATTTCAGCATCTTGCGTCGTTTCTGATGTCAATATTGCAGAAGGAAATGTAAAAACTACGTAGGCATATAGCAATTGAAATTAAAAAGTTCTGCACAGCTACAACAATTAAATGAATCACAGACCCTGCTTAGCCAGGTTCCAAACGCCAACTTTCGCGATCAGATTCACCCTTCTTGATAACAATACTAGTAAAATCCGAGATAATACAAAGGGAATATAATATATATTCTCTCTCTCACACACTCTCTATCTTTCTCTGGGAAAGAATTAATGTGACCTCGAGCTGGGGTCATTTAGGGATAAAATCATACATACTCATCATCCCATTGGAGCATAGCATAAAATAAATAAACGAAAGCACTCAACTATAAAATTAGAACTACTTTTCGTATTCTAAAACTAGAATGCCTCCTCAAGCGTGGACCCCTTGCTAACTCAAAGGGGTCGCGTGTGTCTCCCACTTGCCCTACCACAAAGAATTGCATTCTTTGGAACAGGGAACTCGTCTCTGATTGAGGTTGATGTTGTATAAACGCGCAAATATAACTGTTGCCCAAGGTATTGTCGTGCCCAAAACTCAGACCTCAAGTTCCACATTCCCACATTGTCAAGGGCAATATAAATAGCAGTCCATGAAAAGGGGTATACCTGAACAAAAACAAAATCAAGAACCAAAGCATCCCTTAGTTCTATTCTAAACCAGCAAGCAAGTAATCAGAAATAAAATTAAGGACATGGCCAAGAACCATGCCTGATTCTCACCTGTGTGGTGCAACGTGCAACTGCATCTCGGAGATTGTACTGGTTCCTGCTAGCAGTTGTCCATTGTCCCCCATCCATACTGCATATATAATTGACACATTTTAGACCAACAATTACATATACAATTGAAATGTTTTTACTCCAATTCAGAAAGCCAAACACAAACTATTAGTAAATGCTATATGATACTTTTATATGAAAGCAAGCTATAAAAAAATATTACTAGCCCATGTGAGAACACAATAAAATTTCTTTACTTTTTATTACAATTTTGATTTGGATCTAACTGAATTCCAAGAACTAGCTCATGAGGTGAAAGCTATCCTCCCCTTATCTACACTATTTTGATCATATTAGTAGTCAATGTGACTCTGTGAGAACTCCAATTCAATATTCCTCCTCATGCTAAGGACTAGACATTTCAAACATGAGGTTTATAAACTAAACATGTACAAATGATCCAATAACAAGTGATCGAATAGCCACGCCAACAAACACTAATATAAGTTCAAGTATCATTTTAGAATTTGAGTTTAGGCTAAACTTAATATTAAAAGCTAACTAATGAGTTCAGGAACGTTCATACTTATATACATTATTTTGGTCAACCACTAGTTAAATATGAAATATCTGACACTTTATTTAGTAAAATATATTTTGAGAAGACATTTGTATCATTTTGGTACTTTCCAATCAATGATATGCATATACTTGTAGTTGAATTTAAGTATGCAAAGTTATAAGTGGTTACCCAACGACAAAGAAAGAGTAGCCATCAAGATGGTAGCTCTGAACGATGTTCTCGTTGTTTTGGAAGACAATCTCGACAAAATTTCTGTAGTCAGCTTGTAACACAGATGTGTCAAGGTAAATGCCGCCGCCAGTGGGTCTGTCAGATATGCTTCCGGGGCGGAAAACACCGGAGATTTTGAAGTAATCGGCGAGCTTAAGAGGGGTGTCTGGGACAACATAAGACACGCTGTTAATTGCGTATCTTTGTTTCCCATTTACTTGACCAGCGGAACTCGCCAGTATGATCGTCTTCGTCGTGTTTATCATACCGTAATGGTACGATCCTTGCGGGTTTGGCCTCGGTCCACTTGCTGTAAGGTTTGTCCTGAAATCATGTATTAAAACGTAATTAATTATTCCATACACGGTACTAAAATAAAAGAGGAAAAAAAATAAGGCTGTGTACTTTTGTTGTCCAATAAAAAATCATAATGCATTAAAAATTTATTGTCTTTTATAATAATTATTATAAAAATTATATTAATTGATGATTATATAACAATATATAATTATTATTAAACACATAAAATAAGATAAAAAAAATTATACATTTAATGTAAAAGAATTTTATATTATTATTTAATTACAAATTACTAATGAAAAAGATATACATGATCATTAAACTCATAAAATAATTATACTAGTAGTCTAGCAACTTAAATATTATGATTGATAATATAAAATTTCTTATACCAATATATAAAAATGAAACTTAATTTCTTTCTCTCATATACTAAAAAATATTATAATTTTAATGCCAAATTTTTACAAAATTAATTTTGATTAACCAAGTCCTTTTAAAATATACTATCAAATAAAGATTTTGGGTAAAATTGAATTTGAACTTAAAAAAGGTTTCTTCTTGGGCTGTTTTTGTTTGTCTTGGGGACTGTGGAGTAGATATATAAAGCAGCTAAAATATATACCGAATTGAGCGGGCCTGGTTCAAAGACCAATCAATTTGGATTGTAGGTCCACCAGGGGGTGGGCCTGATACTGGGCCTGCGGAGTTGCTATAGCGAAGCACTCCAGTGGTGGTGAGGACCTTGTAGGAGAATCGTGTGGAAACCACAATGTAATAGTCTTGAGCAGGTTGGTCTGCAGTTACCAGCACCGAATAAGATTGCCCTACATGAACGTCAAGAGAGGAGTACATGGTCTGAAGGGTGTGCGTTCCTTCCACTTCTACCAGCTTCATTTTGTGGTTCTGGATTCTAAAGTTAAGGGAGTGTTGCAGCCCCACGTTTGATATTCTAAGCCTATAAGTCTTTCCTGTTGTGGACATGAATGATAAACAACATAGCAAAAAAGATCATGTATCAAAATTATTCTTTGTTTTTTATTAACAGACAAATTAGATGGACTGAATTGAATACCTTGTTCAACGTTGAAAGACACTCCATTAGGTCCGCGACCATTGATAAGGATTCCATCGGGAAAAGGCAGCTTCTTGCCCCTATCAAGACGGGCTTTCAAAGTCTGCATATAATCCACAGATTTTTTAATTTTTCTTTTCAATTAAAGTCCAACCAAAAATACTACAGCAGTATTACTTATCTAATTTCTAAATTTCTCAGAAAAAAATTCCCATCAAGTAAGGTTTTAATTGAGTAGAACATATTCAAACATACTCTCTTTAGTTCTCAAATATAAGAAAATAAAACATGTCAAACTAACTAAGTTAATTAATCATATTTAATTATATTAATTTTAATTAAAAGATATTTTTTAACTTATTCTTCATTCAAATTTGATATCAAAAATAAAAAAAAATCATTAAAATTAGTATCTTAATTAGATAAAAGTATTTTAGAGATAATAACATTAAATAAGATAAAGTTAGTTCAAATTTTTTTATATTTGAGGTGAAGAAAAATATATATTTTTCTTATATTTGAAATCAGAGGAAATAATTTTTTTTTAATTTTTTAATCCTTAACTTTTACTAACTAATTAGTTAAAAAAAAGTAAGTGTTTGATCTATTTGTTGAAATAAGTATCACTTAGTAGCCAAAAAAATATCACTAAGTGGCCAAATATATATACAGATGCATGCTATTAAAATCAATAATATCTGATATAAGAAACAAGCTAAAAGGATATTTGAATGAACATTTTAGCAATATTCATTTACCACCACCACGTGTTTTATAAATATTCTCGTTTATTTTATGAACTACAAATGTTTACTCACACCAAGTTGTAAATGCGAACATTCATTTCCAGCTTGCCAAAGACTGTAAGAGATATAAGTAGTTGAGCAATAATTATTGGTATCTTGATATTTAGTTACTGTTTTTTTTTTAATAAAAAAAAAAAACTCAGCGTATCTCAGACTAGAAATTAAGAACTAATATGTGCCAATAAATATTTACTTCATACACATAAACGTAGGATCAAACATCAAACCATATATTACCCCTTCTCTATGATATAATAATTTTTAATATTTTTATAATCCATTAACTTTGGTAATACTATACATAGAACAAAAAAAAGCAGTTAAACATTTATAACAGTTTTAATAGTATATTCTACCGTATATGATAATTTGCATAGAACGTGGATGATGCTGTTGAGATAGACAGATGACCACCTGCCAAATTGGCTATAGATGATGCAGTCACCGATAGAAGAAGCTTATCTCTGGGCACACAAAGCAAAAAAATTGCAATGCCAACTCCCAAGTTTGCTATTTCCTACGTAGAACGAGTAAATGAATATTTATTGACACGCAATGCTTGGGAATCATAAGGGATTGCCACCGAACCAAGTCATTGCATGACTCTTCACAGGATCTGTCTCATAGTATATTACTACTATACGTAATACTTGAATATTTAAAATTTCTTAAATAACAAATATTTTAAATTAAATTAAAATATTTAAAAAGACGCATACTATAATAAATGGTAATGAAAATTTTCCTTGCCATTTACTCAAAGAAAGACAGAGAAAGCGGCAACGTGGGGACTGAGCACATAGAAAAGGAGAAAGAAAGAAAAAGTAGTAAGATGATGGATGTTTATGGTTTTTTTAGGTTGGGATAATTCCTTGCTTCTTGAAAATGTATGAGGGTCTGCTCGAATTAGACACGAGAAAATCAAACGTCCATTATTGAGAACTTAGTGCCAAAAAAGGCACGGGTCTGAAATTGGAGGTTAATTGTACATGGAATGGGCTATGACTTGTTTTAAAAAATGAACTAACGGAAATTGGAAGTTAAATAAAATAGTGAAATAGTTAAGAATAAAAATATTTTAAAAAGGTGAACACACTAAATGGAGTTATTCCCAGTTAAGTTTTTTGTTTTTTACTGAATTCCCAGTTAAGTTATTGATAATGTTCGACGGCTTAAAAATTTATGATAAAATTCAGTTTAAATTTTGATTTTGATAGTAATTGGTATTTTTTAAAGTAAGTAACCCCCATCCCATTTTTCAGTAAAAAAAAAAAAACTCCCATCCTATTTTAGCTTATGTTCATTAGTCTCATCTGTGTGTGCAGCAATGACACTTGCTATATATATAAAAAAAAAAAAACAGAAATTGGTAATGCGTAGTAATGAAGGAAATTACGAAGCATTAATGAGGAAATGAAAAGAAGTAGTAATTTATTACCGTGTGGTTGGACTTGTACCAATCTCCAATGAGGACAGTGTAATCACCAGCTGGATCAGGGAATGGGACTGGAATTCTTGGCCTGCTAAGGATTCTAATGCCTCCAAAACCGCCAGCGGCTTTGTGGAATGCAAGGGATGGGAAGTAGTAAAAGGTCCCAATTTGATCTTTGACTTGAAGGATGTAAGTGAAATTCTTCCCTGCTGGAATGGGGCATGTTGTTCCAAAAACACCATCTTCGAACGAGTTCCTTCTCTGCTGGATCCCATTCCTGTATCATTAAACTCATACTTTAATTACGTTGCTTAAATCTTTTATGCAATAATATCTATGTAATTTTGTAACAATTTTGCTTACTTAATTAGATGGATTCCCATATTCTATACTTTATCCTAATAGCCATCCATCACAGTGTCAGACAGTAAATATGAGTCGTAGTATCGTTTAAATGTCTGGCCTAATAATAATTCCGCAGGCAGATAAATAACGTTAATTTATTAAGATTCAATAAATGTTTTTTTTCTGGAAAGGATCTTTAATTTTATTGTAGTAATCTTTTTCATTTTTCTATAAAAAATCACATTTGATCCTTTATTTTCTCCTCCTTTCCCTTTTATTTTTTATTTGTATTTTCAAGATTCTCTTCAATTCAAATTTCAACAATTTTATTACATTAGTTACTAAGGTTTTAACATTAAATTTGTAACTTAAATTACTACTTAAAAATTAATTTGTAACATTAATTAGAACACGTATTCTAGTTATACTTAATATAGTAATTTAAAATTAATTATATCTAATAATTGAGTCTTAATCTTAATACTTTATACTTTCTCTCTCTGTTCTTAATTATAGGATTTTTTAAAATTTATTTGTTTTTATAGGATTTTTTTATTTTTAAATGTATTAATTATTTTTTTCTTATATAAACTTATTTAATTATTTATTCTCTAAATATTAATAAAAAATAAGTCAATGAATAAAGAGAAAAAAATTTATAAATAATTAATAAATTTAATGTAATAACTGTTTTTTAAAGAAACATAAATGGGTTGAAAGTTGAAAATATCTTATAATGTGATTTCCATCCCCAACCTAGCGCTCGTGATTTTAGGAAACAGATGTGGAGTAGTTTATAAGTCACCGTGGATTCCGGTCCACGACAGACTGTTGCCGAAGAGAAAGAGAAAAAGGTAAACGATCCATGACATTAATTGTTGCCCAGCATAATTTACAAAATAAAAAAAATTACAAAAAGGTAAACAGGCCATCACATTAATACTTCAACATAAAAATAAAACACTAATACATTTTCTGAGAGAGGAAAGTTTTTAAACATTGATGTAAATTTCTAAAAAAATTACACTCACATTCTAAAAAAATTTACATCGTGATTCTAAAACTAAAAAGATAACCTACGTCCCTTCTCCCACACTTTCCTCTCCCACCCAAACATTGCATAGTGTGGCAATCACGTGTCTTTGTCCTTTTCAGAAAGAATATAATGTTCATTTTTAGCATTTTTTATTTTTGCTTAGAACATTTTTTAAACATGAGAATACTTTCCTTTTTAGTGTACATTCATTGTAATATACTGTATGAAAGAGCAGCGAGCTGCTAGATCTAGAACCGCGTCTACACATTCGTCGGTCCAGCACATGGCAAATTTCAGTGTTTCCACTTTCCAGCCGGAGACGAATCATATGACTTAACAAACATCCAAAGCAAAGAAGTGTCTAAAGCAATGTGTAACCGACTCAAGCATGCATCAGACATGCCCCCACTGGATCGACATCAAAACAAAGAAACATTTTTTTATATTTTAAAAAATACTCTAATCACATGCACTTTTTGATCTAACCCACGTTATGATGCTTTGAGCTTAATGATTGTTAACATCAACCGCAGATCGAAAATGTTTGAACAAAGGGGGAGAGAGTACCAGGAGAGGAGAAAAGGCTCATCTAAACTGTTGAAGACATTGATGATGAGGTTGTCGTTGGTAACAGAATGAATATCTGGACCTGGGAATTGCCCGTTGATCAATATTCCCTGTTAAACAAGACATGTTTTATGCAGTGAATTATTCACCATATGATCCAAATCCAGCAATAGTGAATCAGTGATGCACACAGTGCAGTACGATATAGTAATATAACAAAAAAAAAAGTGTAAAAAATTAATTCTAATGGAGAAGGTTCATACCGTTTGGCGAACACCAAGAGGGTAAATATCACCATAAGTAATATTCCAGTTGAAGAAGCGGTAGGGATCTTCGGCCCCAGCGATGTGAAAGAGAGAAATAGCAACACATAGAAGAAGGGAACCGACAGTGGCTACTCCCGCCAACTTGAGCGGCATTTTTGCTCTTTTCTTAATTACCAACACAACACAACACACTCTTTGGTCTCTCCCCGATAGTGTACTTAATGCCCACTCTATTAAGGGACAAAGAGACTTTAAAGGGGAACGGGGGAAGGGTTCAGAAATGATTAGGGATGGCACACATTTAGATTTAGGTGCGGTACAGAGGAGTATGTAATGTAAATTATGGAATATATGTAGCCGTGAAAAAAAATTGAAAAAGTTAAAAAAAAAAAAAAAGAAGAGGGAAAATTTGAAGGGAATTTGGCAGGAAACAAAAAAGTAATATTTTTTTTCTAGAGGGTAGAAATTAAATGCAAGTGTCGGTCGTGGGGTCCTCACACTAGCTTAATTATATTTGAACTATGCAGTTTTGTCTTCCACATGGATTCCTTTGTGTTTGTGGGCTTACTCTTACATTACAAACAGTGGGTGGTGAAGGATTTGTTTTCATGCTTGGTGCTTACAGGTTAGGGAGGGGCACACATGACGCGTTCAAACGCAAAGAAAACCGAAGGGCCCTCTTCATGAGGATATTCCAAACTCAGCGATTCAGTAAAGGGAGATGGAGTAGCAGTCCTACGCAATTTCCACTTTTAAATTGCGGCCCTAGTTAGATTAGATGTCCCCATGTGGAAGAACCGGTAGTGGTTTGTTAATTGTTACTTTGTTTTGATGTTCTTAAACCCTACTGTCAATTTACAACTTAATTATGAGTGACAATCACATGACAAAGAAATTTGATTGCTAAGCTATGTTTGGTTTAAAACACCTCTCTGTTTCTTAAATTAATATTAATAAAAAATGGTCTTTTTTATTTTGAAAACGATAGATGTTTTTTTTCCTTCAAACTAAACAAGTATTCTTTGCAAAATTAAAATAAGAAAACGATCGATCTCTCCTTATTTTCTTAATAATAATCAAGAGAAAATAATTTATTGTTTTCTTTATCAATAAACAACCCTATACAAGTACTTAAGATTTTTTAAAGCAATCCATTATAGTCAATAATTATTATTATAATACCAAACTATTGATGTATATTGTATTGGACTTTGTTTAAGAGTGAATCCTTAATGGGTTGGATCATTCATTTTATAACCAGTAGAGAAATTCCTACTACGGTACTATTTGTTAGTCAGATAGAAAATTGTCTCCCAATCAAACAATTTTAATTTTTACATACAACATTCTCAAAAAAGTGGACAGTTTACTCTCACATAAGAACTCAACTTTCTCTCTTCAATTGAAACAATTGGGACAAATTCAAGTACACGTTCTTAATCTCCCTTTCACATATTGATAATAATATGTTATAATTTGTGCCTATAATATTATGTTATCAGAATGTAAACCGTCTGCACTTCTTAATAACCTTCAAGTAGGAAGCAAAGAAAAGAAAAAATAAGGAGCAACCAAAGATATAATTGTGTAAATCTAATGATTCCATTCATTTATTTTTTGTATTAAATATGGTTGGAGTTGCTTCAATTTGAAGGAGGACTGGGTAGGTTTCTTGACCAATGTATATTACGTGTTTACCTGTTAAAATTTGGTCCCTGTGAACTGTGATAGTAATTATCTACGAGATCTAAAATTTTCACTATTGACAATTTGACATCATATATCATATCAATTTAATATAATTTACAAAAAAAAAAGGTACTGTTTAAATTTGGTTGGTGTTGGTACAATGACAAAAATTGTAGCTTTATTGTGTACTTTTTGGACTTTTTTTCCCAATTAATGAAGCAAAGCAAAGCCGTTCGTTTGACAAATGCAGATGTGTCATCTTTCCTGCTGCTCTTACATTTGCCCGGTCTCCCATCACACGTACAAACAATCCACCGTATTTGTCACCATCCCACATGGCAGCGGAAGTCCCTCTACCAAAATGAAAGAAAGAGATTCATGATCTGGTAGGTGGTAGCTGAAGTTTACTCAGATAATTGGTTATCTAATAAATTGAAGTTGGAGTTAGAGAATCTAATATGTCTTGATTCCTACCAGGCAGCAATTAAAGGGTACTTGTGTGATTTTTTATTTCTGGCTGTCAACAAGCTCCAAAACTACAAACAAGTATACCCTTATTTCTAAAGCCAATAAATTTTCGGAAAATATGCTTATACACCTCTCGTGTGTATACATCTTTTGATAGAGATAGGAAGAGGAGATAAATTAGTGATTAATATGTTTGGTCATAGATATGATGGAAAAAGAAATATAACAAAAACAAAATTAGAAGTATTGTTAAGGTGTTTGTAATTTGTTAAGTGTCTAAATATAAATATCTTGAATTATTTGTACATTATCTTACTTATAAGCTGGCATACTTTTGACTGATTAAGTCACTTTAGAATTTTCTTATCCTACTTATTTAATTTTTTGACACTGTTTTGGTTGGTGATCATATTAAACTTTGTTGGCTTTATGTTAATTTTTCTCTATAATATTTTCAGCAGTACAGACGATTATTATTATCAGAGGTGTATCTTTTCTCGTTGCTAATCACAAATTAGCTTCTTTCATAAAAATATAAATAATATCATTTATTTATGTTAAAAAAATTAACTTGGTTGAATAAAATATATTAACATTATAACGTATTCAATTTTTATGAATAAAAAAATAAAATAAAAATATTAAAAGTTCTCTAATCCGAAATCTGAGTTGACATTGATGTCACTTTCAAAGCATAAAATCTCTGTCAGGTTAGGTTGGGTCGACAAGTTTGCATGCCCATATTCGTCTACATTGGTAGATTAACTAATAAAGTCACGTTGTGATTCTATTTCAACAATGAAGGAAATTAAATTACTCACTTTAAACAAATTATTTTCAGGATCGATGAATTTAAATATTTTTTCCAAACAAAAAGATTTCAAAGAATGATGAAAATTTAATTGATGTAATTAAAATTTTTAAAGAATTTAATTTCCATGCTTTGTCCGTATAAATCTTTTTATACTATTAATCAATAAAAAAACCATCATGGATTTGACATTTAAAAGTTATTATAAATAGACTATACATATCTGATGGGATGATTATATAAAAAAAATACATTTTCAATGTATATAAATACAAATTAAATTCATTTTTAGGATTTTAAATTTCTCAAAATTTTCAATTACTCAATCCAAGCAAGTACATGGTAGGTTTAAGCTCAAAACTTCATCTATAATAGGGTTTTGCTTCAAATGACATTATAACACTCGTTAAACATTTTTTGAAAATAAAATAAAAAGTAAAAGATTTAATAATTGGAAAATCAAATTAATTGTTGTGTGTCTAGGACATTAGTTAACAAAATATCGCAAAGTATCTAAATTCACTCTTATTGGTTTAGTAGACAATACCTAATGCCGAATAATTTCTCATGGTAAGTAAATTTGAGAATCAATCAATGGTGCTATTCACTAACCCCTCACACATTACCCCACCCCCACGTCTCATATATTCAACTAGCAATATTAGGACCTGATAAGTTGTGATATCATATTAGAATTGAGAATGGATTAGCTGACTCAACCCCTCAAAATAAAGAGGAGAGGGTTGCTCACCTCATTATAAGATACTATAACCATATAACTGGTCCATGAAATTGTGGTAACAAGAATCGTGATCATGAGTTCACAACCTATGAAGTAATCATCTTACTATATGAAAGAATGAAATCGGAGGTTAAGTATACACGGATTTTTTGTTCAAAGGGAAAGCATGCCAAATCAAAGCGTGGGTATTTGTTTTTGGCAAGCCATATTAGATTAATCAAGCGTTGTGCAATAGAGAATAGTTGCAAAACGAAAAGCCAAGATAAAAGAATTAACCAAATCCAGAGAACATAGAGAGATGGAGGGATTGCAAACATTGATAAGGTCAGGTAGGACACTTGATTCACCTATTTGTGATTTTAATCTAAGGCCAGATCCAGTGAATATTTCTAATTATCACTCAAAGTAAATTGGTCGCACATGTGGAAGAGTGTGGATTCAGACTCAAGAAACTTATTGCAGTTGAGGCGTGGTGGAATTTACAATGGTTTGGCATCAGAGTTTTTGGGAAAATTAAGCATTACTCCAGCAAAGTGACTTCACATATAAACACAACATCAACATTGAAGCTGT
The DNA here is from genome assembly GCF_000004515.6 of Glycine max. Classification (NCBI taxonomy): domain Eukaryota; kingdom Viridiplantae; phylum Streptophyta; class Magnoliopsida; order Fabales; family Fabaceae; genus Glycine; species Glycine max. The sequence continues at coordinate 1,479,412 of NC_038242.2, read as the reverse complement.
TAGACATATATGAAGACGCTCCTAATTGCATCCCTTCTATTCATCCTCACAGGACATTACATTTAATACGAATCTTTTAAGTGCAAAACATTACACATATCCTCAACTAGAACCAATGTTTCTTAGCAGAAAGCAACAAACACCTTCAAAGACTATTATTATTCACGAGTTAATTTAAATTGTTTCTTCGGAGAGATGAAAAAAATAACTCACGAGAGGAGGAACCGAAAGGGTTCAGTGTTGTTCGGCAAAGAGGTGGCGAAGGCGAGAAGCGAAGAGGCCGGTGGGGTCATGAGAAGCTTCTCGAAGGAGGTCGTTCTTGATGTTGTTGATGCGGTCGGTGAGGGAATCGTGCTCGACCCTGAGGGCGTGGATATCTTCTTGGAGGCCGTGGATTTTGTACTTCTGGCTCAAAGATCGCATGCTCAATAGAAGGATACCCGTCATGGCGAAGAATTGAATGAAGCTGTCCTTCCGTTGCTTCGCGTGCGCCATAAACCCTAATATCCTCTTCGAATGTTCCGCGGCGGCGCTCGGTCGAGGAGAAGCTGAAGACGAAGCCATGGTTATCCACCTACAACAGAACCTCCCTGATTACAAATTGCAATCGATATCGCCGGATTCACCTCTGTGTTACTTTCTTGTTGCTCTTTTTTTCTTTTTATCTCGTTCAAAAATAATAATTAAAATATTAAATTTGGGAATTTAATAAAAAAAATGTGATGAAGTTTTTATTTATTTTTAATTTAAAAATAGTAAAATCTTCTAAAACTGCACATGTTTTTTTTAATAATACTGACCAGAGTGAATACTTATCATTTAAAATTGAGACTAAATATGTTTTTAATAGGATAATATTTGTTTTTAGTATTAAAAAAAGTACTTAAAAAATTATCTAATGAAACATTTTTTTATCACTTGTTCATGAAAATGTGTCGTTTGTTTCTTATTTTCATAAAACAAAGTCTATATTTTTTTGTGTGTGAATGAATCAATAATCACACCTTTGAAATTTTTTTGAAAACAAGAAAGAAAGAAAAAAAAAACAATTTTTAAAAGAACTGGAAATAAGCTTCTATGATTAATTAGTCTTTTAAAAATCAATTTTATTTTTAAACTAATCACTCGAAAATTTGAATTACTAATAACTGAATATTAACTCTTTTGTTTTGAGAAAATCATTTTCTCTCTTTTTTTTATTATGTTTTGAAATATTTATGTACCAATTTTATTTGTAATTAATTTTTGTTAAAAAATTAGACTAATCACTTATAGTAGAGTCTTCATTCTTCTAATGATGTTTTTCCATCCAAAAAAAAAAACTTAAATTTGATATTCTAGTGTAGTTTTAAAGAATGTTGTAATGCTCACTAAATATGTTATGGGTAAGACCCACCTATAATATTTAAATTTAAATTTAGATCATGAAATTTTTAAATGTCATGAGTTGGTACTATTATAAAATGTAAGGATATGTTTGTGATATATAATTTTTATTTTACAACATTATAATTTGTAATATTATTTAGTTATATGTGTGACACCGCTCAAATCTAATCACAAAGACCATGACTTGTTTGTGTCGACTAGAGCTATCCATGAACTCCAAAGATTCATTCATGGTCTCCTTCTGTCAACCGAGATCCATCAACTAGATCATGACAAGCTTGTATTAACCAAAACCATCAACCAACTCTAATGATTTGACCATGACTAGTTTAAGTAAAAAATTATACACAAGCAAGTCTCATGATTGTCACTACTTTGTTTCACTAAATGTATTTTGCATTGTTTTATGTTATGCTTGACTTCTTTGTAGTTGGAACTATAATTCCATTCATAAAAATGCAAACTCGATTCCCATAATTATTGGAAACACATTTTTGTTTCACATAAATTTATAATTCAAAGGAAGTGAATTTCTATTTTGTATTCATAATTGATACAAATGGAAACACATTTATTTTTTGTATTTGGAACACACACCATAATACAACACACGCTTCCTATTATGAGGGGTATTTTGTCAAAAAAATTAAGCTAAAGAAGGGGTATGCTTAGCAATTATGAAGGTACTATTAACAATACTCTTGACTTAAATTACGAGCCGGAACAGAATTTAGTTAAGGGCCTATAGATTGAGCCTAGTTTGGCCCGTTTGAATTCTGAAAGCCTGAAACAAAACAAATGGGATGCATGTTTAGTTCGTTCTAACTACAATCAAAATTCATTTGCTGGCTCTGAAAAAGTCGCATAGTCGACGTTTTCGTTTTAGAGAGAGAAAGAATCAGAGTTTCTGCTTCTGCTTTAGGAGGAGAGAGAGAGAGAGAGAGAGAGACAGCGAGCGAACCATGATAACACGATCGAATCTGGTTGAACAGCTGCGAGAGTATCAGATTCGATCCAAGCATGATTGGGCCTCTGTCTCGTTCTTCTCCTCCACTTCTTCAAACATCACCACTTCCAGGTATGCTTCATTTTCAAATTATGAATCCTTGCGCTGTTTTTATTAATCAAAAACCCCTTTTTATTTTCCATGTTTATTGTTTGTCTCACAATTATTGTACCCACGGGATTGAAAGATCACGAATTTCGCTAGGCTAATTTTTTTTTCTTACTTGCAATGTTTTTTGGATTTGGCTTATTTCCCGTTACAATTTGTTTTGTTGTGTTTAAAACTAAGATGAAAATTGTGGTTACTTGTTAATATGATTCGATTAGGAAAATAGTATTATAATAAATTGGTAGGCACGTACAGGGTGATTCGATTCGGCGTGGTTGTCTGGATTAGTTTTCAATTTATTCCCGAGCACATACGTTTCATTAGACTCCTTGATTTGGGTATGTGCCTAATCTTATTAAAAATAAGGTAGTTTTTCCTAACCAGGGTAAAGGATAGTTAACGAATACAAACAGAAAAACAAGTTTTTTGATTCATATTATTTGCTAATCTTAAATGCAGGACTTGTATCTTGTTGGGTATAATATTGAAATTAGGCGGTGGTGAAAAGTGGCTTCAAGTAGTTATTAGATTCATTGGTTACAAAAAGCAAAATAAGTCATAGTTAGTTGTTACTTTGGGGGATTTTGATGTGTAGGAGTAGGAGAAGATTGGTATGTTATCAAAATTGATGTTGTCACTATATACTGGAGTAGTTGTCTAGGCTCTATGGCTAAGTTCCAAGTTTAAACCCAATTGGTTAGGATGACAGGTATGCCCTTATTAATTCAATCTGGATCTCCTCTTCTCATACACTTTTGATCTCAGATATTTTGCTGCTTTAAAAAAAGGTTATACTTGTTTAATATTTAGGGGCTTCTCTAAAAGATTTCAAATTCATAGTTCGTACTGATAAATAATTTTTTCTTCCTGATAGCACATTTATTTGCTTATTATATCATTGTTTCGCCAAGCCTTTGGAATCTTATGTGCCCATCAATCAGTACTTTTTGTTGAACTTGAAATGGCAACACTAATCATAAGCACAAATTAATGTTTCACCTTTACAATTACTGGTGGTAGGGATTTTTAATGTAGGGGGAGAGGATCAAAGGGGAAAATACCAATGATTACAGTTTACAGAAAATATATAATTTGTAGTCATAACAATAAAAGCAATATACTTAAAATTTCCCTAGTGTAGGAAGTGCAATGAAAATGAGTAGATTTTGGTCTCTTTATTGCCCTTTCCTCCCAAATTTCTGAACCAATTGAACACTATCAGACAAATGACTTGTGGCCCTGAAATGCATATAAAATACTTGCAGTCTTTTTTAGTTGGATTAATTGTTATCTCTGTCTGTCAATGCTTTTTGAAATTTGAATAACATAATCTGGTGATAATGATGTCTCTTTATTGCGGTGCAGGGTGGATGTGGTGGTTTTTGTAATATGGGAACTTGTTATTTTAGCTTTCTTGGTCTTTTCCGTAGTCTCTTTGTACTTCAAGCACATCCGGCTTGCTTTTATTTTAGTCTGCATCACAATCCTATTGCTTTTATGCATGAAAATTACAAAGCAAGTAAGGCTTGCAAGGAAAAAGAGACGAAGGATGCTTCTTCCATTGTCAATGTAAAGTGGCATCAAGTCTTGACCTTTGGCATATTTCCTATTCTCTTACCATTCATTTACTGGCTAGGGTCTTGGCCATTTGTGACCATTTCAACTGGTCTCGCTTATCATTCATCACTGGATTGTGTATCCTCTGATTCCACACATAGCAAGTCGACTGAAGTATATAATTGATGGTTCTTACATCAAGACAAGCTTATCCAATTGGTTGATCTAGATCATTGTTGGAGGCAATGTGGCTTAGTAATGCTAGGATCTTGTCACAACCTATATATTTGGCATTTCTTTTTGCTGTTTGTTTCTGTATACATAGTGCAACTGCTGCAAGTTACTATTGAGTTTTTGACCCCTTGACATTGAAAGCTCAAATACCATCTGATGAGTTATTGTATAATGACAACATATGTGCGAGATAGGTTTGGCAATGTGATATTGCGCATAAGGTGATTAAATGGTAGGTGCAAAGTGTTGCTAGCTTTGCTAGCCTTTGAAGATAATTTTTTGTGGTGTTGGCCTTGTATGGAGAATGTAACCCTTGTTTAACTTCACTTTGGGTGATGATGTGAAAATATTTCCTTATCCGACCTAAGACCTAGTTGATTTGTGATTGTCAATGGAATATTTAATGGGCAGATTCACATACTAACTTCATTTTTCTTTTCTGGCACATTCTGCAAATACATTTTATTTCCAGATATTTTACATCAAAATGACTCATGTTTCATGAACGATATCAAACAATTAGAATAGAATGTCTGTTGTCACAAGCCAAACATTCTCTCAATTTCATTTCTGATGGGAGTTAATGTCCCCAACTTTGTGTGCTCCGCATGCTTGTCCATGAAACAGTTGCAAATCAACTTCCAGTGTTGTGATTGAGCATAGTATAAGTATCTTATTTCTACCGGGGATTGAAGAAATGGATCTCTATGCCCTGAGCAACTATTCCCCAAATGGCTCCTATGACAACCAGTACACTTAGAATCATCCCAACAACGCCTAGTGTCCAGTTAATGTACCAGTTTGTGCTACATTTTTGTGGCTTCTTAATCTGTATCCACATGAAACAGGGATATGCTAAGGTTATTGGTAGAGCAACACCCCCTATAAGACCTGCCAAACTTGGTAAGAATGGCAAGGCTACAGCAATAAAAAATGCTAGGCACCCAAAGAGACCCCTGAAAGCTATTCGTAGCCATCTCGGGCAAGGTCTGTTCATCTTGCTGGTGTATCTGAATTCCAGATTGTCAAATACTGGCATTGCATAGATTTGGAAGGAACTGAGGCTGTTTATAACAACTAGCAAGCTTATCAAAGCAATGATAAATTTTGATGTATCATGTTCGTGGTATTTTTGCAAAGCACCTAACATCCCTCCATTGGTAGGTATCTGGCACCAAAGAGCAAGCGGTTAGCTTCTATGATCAATCGCAAAGTCAATAATTGGAAAAACAGGCTATCACGGATACGACTGTTACTTCCTGCACTTCCCATAATTTCATTTTGGAACGAGCTTTTTGATAAAGTAATGGGAATTGTAGGAAGTCTTACCACGGAAATTAATTAATAATACTTACTAAATTTCCATAAGCCCAATAACCTCCAATGGCAAGGGGAAACAAACACAAGGCGATGACTATGTAAGCAAACATAACACCTTTCCACATGGCCAAGCGTGAGGGTTGCTTAGCATCCGAAGGCATGGTTCCCTACAATTTTGAGGGGGACAATTTAGCAACAATAAATGCTTTTAACTGTTTAAATGCAGACAAAATGTTTGACCATGCAATACTTTTACGTACCTGTATTTCCAACACAAGATTGTGACCGCGGAAAGCAAAAGCAATGATGCCTAGTGCATTCCACGCGCTAAGAATCATGCTAGCCTCTGACTCTGAGTGTCCCCTTCGTGGCTCATAGGATACATGATGAAGTCTACCTTGGACTACAGATACTATACATATAAGAACACAATAACTCACTGCAGTGATGGCCCCTATGAGGGAAACCCCAGCGATTGAATTGAGGTTTGGTAACTGGGCAAGCAAAATGGCTGTGCATGTAAACACCAAATACCATTCAATGGTTGTGAGTGGGCTTGGCGTTCCAAACACCATCTGAAAGAATATCTTCATTGTGCCAGCTCCGATCATGATAAGTGTCACACACGTTCCACCCGATAAATACATGATTGGGAAGAGTGCTAGTAGTTTTCCCATCTTTTCTCCTGCATGCAGTTTCGTTTGTCCTTTGTCTTGTCAATTGCCGAGGTTTGTTTCGGTCAACATATCATAAAAAACAACAACAACGCCTTATAAATTTAAAATTGGTTACACCACTAATCACTATAACTATTCGGGTATGGTGCTTATTTTTAAATTCTATAAAACAGAATATACTTTTGAAGTTGCTTTCACGAGAGGCGGGGTCAACCATAATACAACAGCCATAAACTTGACCTAACAGACCAACTTGTGCATGCATAAAGAGCAACAAACATAAGTTTTATCTAAAGGGAAATGTTTTTTCTATGTTCTTAAAATTGACGAGGAATAATTTTGTTGCTTCCTTGATTCTGAAAAAAATAATTTTAAAATGTGTGTATAGAAAATATAATAAAATATAAGTGAGAAATAGTAGAATTATATACTATGTCAATTATTTATCTTCTTTTAGAGTAATTATTAATTTGATGTTGAAATAATTAAAACTGATGTAAAAATCAAGCACAAATAACAGATTAGAAGGAGTCATTTTTTATATACAGAGTACATGTATCATTATAAATGATAGCCCTATTCCAATTAAATAAGATAATTATGTAATAAAACTTTGAGGAGGACATATTTTAGATCCACGTATAAGATGATGTTTTTCTGTTTCATTTCTTCATTTGACATGTCATGTCAATTTGATGGGTTATATTATTTTAAATCTCCAAAGGAAATAATACCCATATATCGCATCCACTTTAAATAATTAATACTCTTTAGACAGCATTTTGTTGTTTTCTTAATAGTTGAAATAAGTCTACCTTAAGATTTGCTAAATCTAAATGTTTATGATGTTAAAGTGTAGATAAGTATGTACACAGTACATCAAAAGGAAGAAAAAAAAAGCAAGATCTACATCATTATTCAACTTTAATGCTGTTACTAGGAGATGATATGATTTAAAGTTACTTCAATGAATAAATAATATATGTACTTCCTTTGAAACATTGGTTCCATTTTATTTTCTTAAAGAACTAGATTATATAAGCATAAAATATATGGCCCACATACAAATAAGTTAGGGTAAATAGTGCATGGTTTTACATTATGTGATATATAATTAGTGTGTTAACTTTACACTTGACAGTATATAAAAAGTAAATTCAATAAATTAAGACTTTAATTTTTATGTATTAAAAAATAATAATTTTATATATTTAACCAATCTAAAATTATTTTAAATATGACTTTTATAATAACTAAAAATAGTTAATATAAAAATCAATAAATTTATTTTCAATAATTTTATATTATTAGATGACGGGATAAAAAATATTTATACAAAACATTATGTTAACTGAACATTTTAAAAAGTATCAATTAATTTGTATATTATTATTCAGATATAAATCATCATGTGTTAAAAGATTGCTAATTTTTTATAGTAATTATCATAATAATCATAATAATGATATTTTTAATTAGTTGAGAGTCACAATTTTTCCATCGTTGCACTTGTAAGTTCGAGCAATGATCTTTTTTTGTATGATACTTATATTTTTTCCCTCTTTTACAAGTAAGTGTGCCAAATATATGTTTTTAGATGTCGAAAATCATTTTTGTATGAGTTGGCGATTTTGTACGTAATAATAGCCAAAAAAAAAAAAAAAAACTATAACTGTACGCTTACCGAATGCTGCCATAGCAAGTCTGAGGTACCTGCTATGGCGCAACCCTGAGTCCGATTCGTGAAGCTGAATCAGTAACCACAACGTGTAGAGCTGCCATGTAAAAGCCACACAGAGACATATGACTCCCCAAGTCCTGCATCAACACCAATAAATATGAAACTTAATTAATAGGTGTTGGCCAATAGCCATATTATCATAAATATGGAAACCAAATACCTAAAGAGGAAAGGAAAAAGAAGTTAGAAAAATATAAATATGATTAAACTGACCAGCCAAGAGTGGTGAAGGCTAATGGAAGAACAAGAGCCTGAAATCCGATCCCTGAAGAAAGAACGTGAAACGCAGCGTAGTATGCGTTTCCCTTCCTTGACTCGGTGATGGGAAGCCAATCGTCTTGTGGGTCAAGCTTGGTGAAGCGACCAACTTCTCCCAAGTAACCTTGCATGTTTTCAATGGCCTTCTTCATGGGGCTGGCTAAAGGGGTGCTCAGAAAACGAGTTGCAAATGGGCTTTTGACCCCATCCTCTGATGGAGTTGAAATCCCCTGCAGAGAGCTCTGAGTCTCTCTCGGTCTAGCACTCACCTTTACTTCCACCACTTCCTCCATATTATGATAATTGTCACTCCTCACACTCACACCACTCTTCTTTTAAGTCAAGTCACGAATTGTATTTTGATCCTAGCCTCCGTTATATATATAAGAAATGAGGAAAGTACGTAAAGATGCAATTAACGTTTTTAATACATTTCTATTTACGGAGTAAAACTCTTTTTGCAGTAGCAAATAATCTTACTGCATGCCAAGTCAACGTATGTACGTCGGTTATCTAATGATTAATTACAGCATAGATTAAATTTATGTAACAATTATATAGTTTCTTTATTATCACGAGATAAAAAAATAATATATATATAGAGAGAGAGAGAATACAATTGTGATTTTTTTTGACATAAATGATATAAGATACTAGTAGTTTTCCTCATGATTCTGAAGATAAAAAATTATGAATAATAACCTTTTCATAAGTTTGTTTTTTTCTTTTTATAATTATAAGATTATTTTCTAACTTTTAGATGTATTTTTTTAAAATATTTTTCTCTTATACACCTTTATTTAATTATTCTCTCTTTAAAAATTAATGTAATACGATTAACAAAATTTATCATTTTTCTTAAGGGACTCACATGAATTAGTTGGAAAAAAATTTATAATTATTAAATGAAGGAGTAAACGATATTCTCCTTGTTCTAATATATTAGACTCAATTACCTAATTAAGATTAAGAAAAATAGTTAATTTAGTTTATAACAATAAATTTATTTTAAATTATTTTTAAAAAAACTATCATTGTCATTTATATTTTTCTCTCTTCTAATGGTTTATTAATGCATTCTTTTTCTTCTTTTAATGAAGTGTGTTTTTAATTTAAAAATATTAATATAAGAAATATTATAGATTGAGTCATGTAAGAAAAAATAAACATTTTTTAAAATTTGGGTCTTATAAATAAGAAGGAAGAGAATATCAAGATAAAAAAATGTACTTCCTCTAATATCAAATATAAGAAGAAGAAAAAAATTATTTTTTTCTCATATAAGAAAAATCTACCTAGCTTTTTCTTATTTAATGTTAATATTTTAAAAATATTTTTATTTAATTGAAGTTTTAGTTTCAATAACTCTTTTTTTTAATATTAAATTATAATGAAAGATAATTATAAAAAATCAATTAAAATTGGTTAAATTAAATATGATAAACTAATTTTTTAGAAAGGGTGACATTTTTTTTCTCAAATAAAAGTATCCCGTGTGCGTTCAATTTACAAAATATGATTTTCGGACAACTGCTTTATCATACTGTGAGTGGTTGTGACTAGATTAACCAATGTTTCTATTAGAAAACAGCAGTCGCTTCGGTCCAAGTAGTGGGTTGGTCGAGATACACCATGCACAACAACCAATATTATCATCCCCATGAATGGAACAAAAACAAAAACATCGTTTACTTCATTTTTTGGTGAAAATATATATCTACGTCATCATGTGACTTTTTTACAAACTTGTACATTTTTGGGACTATATGTTTTTATTTTAATCATTTACAATAATATCTAATTGTAAATATTATTTTTCTCACTTTCACAAGAAAAAATCACCTCACTTGATATGTCTCCTGCACGCACACAAGAAGAGAAGGGATCTTAATATGATTAATTTAGGAGTTTGATAAACTTACTTCATTTAATTTTTTGTACATGTTTAATTTTATTAATTCAGACATTAAACTAAGAATTCATATGAAATAAATAAAATGCATTTTTTATAAAGTTTTTAAATTATTTACTTCATTAAATAAATTATATTTAACATATAATGTATTCTTCAAAAATATAAGTAAATGTTAATTACAAATTTACAAAGCTACAAATGTTTTATTCATCTAAAATTTGGCGTTAAGTTGATATCAAATTAAATAAATCAACATAAAAAGACTCGATTATAAAATATAGAAAACCCAAAAGACCCATTTACGGTAATTGAAATCTAAAAAACCAAAATAACACAATCCAAAAAACTAATACTCCACTATTTTCTTCCCATCAAATAAGTAGGTATATAACGATAGGTATGAAAAATAGTAAGCCTGAGAATTACATAATTTACGTACTCTATGATTAGCATTTTCTTTCTCCCTCTCTCTCTTATTTTTTTGGACATATTGTTAATGCCTTAATGATCGGCGTTTTCCAAAGTAGGCTATGTGATGAGTCGGACATTAATCACATTCTGGTCGGAATTATATTTACTTGCTTTTATTTATTTATTTAAATCACCTATTTTTATTTAATTTGTTGATAAAATTAGATAAAGCCTTATTACCAATTTTCTTCGAAGGCTCATAAACTTTGCTCATTCCTAGTTGTTTCTGCCGTCAACCTCTGTCCCACGGTTCGTTTGAACAAATCCCCTTTTATGTGTCTTCAGCTTTCCGTGCATTAAACATGTGGCTGTTCTAGTTTTTTCTACACATTCAACGAAAGCTTGAGGAACCCTCCTAACAAAAAACTTTAGGGTCTTCGAAGGTAAGCGCACCACCTATTTTCCAATGTTTTGCCATAATGAACAAACCTTTGAGACCAAGTAGTTGGGTCTTGTGGTTGCATGCATCTTTGAAGTGGCTTCTTTTACCAAAGTTGCTTTGGAGCTTTCTTTAATTTTCTTGACAAACTTTCTTGTGCCATCACTTTTTTCTTGTCTTTGCCTCGGGTATAAAGATACTTTGTTTTTTTTAGAAAAATGATTCATAGTATATCTATTTGGCATTCTCTCTTTTAATATTTTATCATTATAAAGCAAAATTACATCCTAGCTTCACTAATAAAAGTGAACCAAATTATTTAATGAAGTCATGAAACTTTATTCAACCGCATATATTAAGGAAAAAGGGAAGAAGAAAAAACGAGATAAATTCGATTACTCATATTAAAAAAACTAATAATTAACAACTAATATTTATTGATAAAAAAATTATATTATTACTTTCACAACATATAAGGAAGATGCAGATGAATTTAGTTAAGATTGACAATAATAGTTTTAATCCATTTGGATTGACCATCATATTTTAAAAAATTAAAATAGGACCTGATTTCTTTTATCTCCCAATCTTTGCATGTACAAATTTAGTTAATTGACAAGCAACAAAAAGTAAATTTTAACGTTGATTAAAATTGTCATTTATTTTGGTTTTTTTATTTTTATTTACCAACTTTTTATGCGTTTTATTGCATCTTAGTCTTTTTTATTTATCCCGTGTTTTCTTTTTTAATTTAAAGTAAGTTAAATTCCATTTTACCTTTAAACGAGATTAATGTTTTGAAGTTTCAACTCGCTTAAAAAATAATGGGCTGATATCCGACCCATTTTCAGCTGGTTATTGATGGGATAAATTATGGCACTTTATCATACTCCTTGATCCTTTATGATCTACTTTAGGTGGGTGTGTGGGGGATACTGTTATAATGAACTACAAGTTTATAAATTGTAATTATTATTATAATAACCAAAGGTGTATACAAGTTGGATTGGATCATCAGTTTTGGGAAAATCCATCATTATAATTAAAAAATCTTAGATTGGGTCAGGTCAGAATATAGTAATTTTACCGTTAAATTTAATCTTAAAATATGAACACTATAGTAATATAGCATTTTTTTTTTTTAAAAAAAAATCTCTCACTTCACGCATGACATTTCTCCCTCGTGAGTCCGTAGCGTCTCTTCTTCTTCCACTACGAAAAATATTTGTTCTCTCTGCTTGATTGGGTTTTGCGTTCAACCCTGCTGCATGGATATGATTTTCAGTGTTCTTATCTTGTCGTTTCCATTGCTTAACCTCCACTCTTGAAAACCGCTTCAACCTTCACTCTGGTTTCTTGTCGTACTCTGATTCCATTCTCCGAAAAGTTGAAAACGCTTCAACATCCACTCTCTGGTCTCACTTGAGGTAAGCATGTTTCTAATGTCTCTCTAAGCATTCCTTTTTTTTTTTTTTCCCTCACACGAAATCTGAAAGGTGAAAATTTCCATTTGATTTGTGTTACGGGTCTTTGTTGCTTAGTTTCGTTTTCTGCACTTGTGTGTAGATTATTTTCAACACGTGTTTGATTTGAGATTAATCTTTCAGAAACTTGGTTTGGGTTATTAGATCCAACACGTGTTTTCTGCACCTCACGAATCTCTCGTGTCACCCCCTTACATACTAGACTGTAATTCTACATTATGAAATACTTTTGCCGAAATGTAGAGGAATAGGCTTGAAAATTTTGAGGTGGAGGAAGAAACCCTCAATTTCTTTTTTGACCTAAAATTACACATCAAGAAGATACAAGACAGAAGCCCAGAGTTGAAGTTTCGTACAAAATCTAGGTTACTACTTCTTGAACCCAGTATATTTCATTTTGCACCCCCTTTTAATTTTCAAAATCTGTTAATTGCCCTCCTTTTATTTACAAGATTTTTTTCTCACCCCAAGTTCCTAAACTCTTGACCTCCTTCCTTCTCCACCTCTCACGTGCCTCTGTCCCCCGCTGAAAGTGTTCAAGGCACCTTGACTTCTAAGGCACGCACACTTCTAGTGATTATAATATATCAATCTAATTATATAAGAAAAACTCACGAATATTGGAATTGGACTAGACCCATTGTGGTACTGAGAATGGTAAAATATAAAATGTTTAAGATAAGGTACCAACTTGGTTACTAAAGTTGGTATTGTTGGGCTTTTGGTTAATTTTAAAATTAATATGGAGCGCAGGTGGAAATATATGAGGTCCAGTAAGCATGGGCCCAAAATTATTATAACAGGGATTTTCTCTGGCACTAGCATTTTTTTTTTACATCCAATATATTTTATATGCATGTATCAAATATGTAACTTTCATATTATTAATACAAAATTTTAACCAAATTAATTATATTATAAAATAATTAATATCGTATATATAATATTAAAATTTATAATGTATATTTAACACATATATAAATTTAAATAATTAATTTTGATTTAATAATATATTTTTTTACATATATAAATTTTAAATAAAAATCATGCTTTAATAAAAATTTGTATATGTAAAAAAATTAATTTTTCAATTTTTTTAATTTAAAAATTTTAAATGTATAAAATTATTAAAATAAAGATTTATAAAGTAATTATATAACAAAATAATTTATGCATTCATTTTTAAATAAACAAATTTATTAAATAAATAATTTATTTATTGAATTAAAATAGACAATTTTTTTATTAAATTAAATAATTATATAAAATTAACAACAATAAATATTTAAAAAATAATTAAATAACAAAAAAATTAAAAATTAAATTTTAAATAAACTATTTTATTAAATAAAAAATATATAAAATTAAAAAAATACGAATTAGAAATCCATATATCCAATAAATAAAAAAACGCAAAGAAAACAAAACTCGTGGCTCACAACGGCGATTTTGGAAGCACGTCGGACACCAACCACGATTCCCAATCCGTAATTTAAATTTAAATTAAATAAATCAGGGATAAAATTAATTTTTCAGTCAAACTCAAAATATTAGGCGTGGAAGAAAGATTAACTGTGCAATGTGCATGAACAAAATCCCTTATAACAGAGCAGGCGAAGTCCACATAATGGCCCGAGACACAAAACCAAAATCGGCTGTAAAAGCAAACCACGCTTGATATTATAGTTTTTGTTTGGGTTTATTATTAACCTAGTCTGTGGTGTGGATAAATAAATGGATCAAGTTTAGGCCACGTATACCAAAAATCTATGGCATAGAATCCAGCAAGTAGCCGAAGCAAAATCGAAGATATATAATCGTGATTTTAGTTGATAAAGCACGCTTTATATGAAACGGTGATTTTTTGTGAGTGTGGCATAGATCATTGAATCAATGGCCTTCGCCACCAGCGCCTTGGTTTGTTCAAACTTGCTCGGAAGGAAGGTTCTAGTCACAAGCAAATCATCCACTCCACTACCATTTCTTTTCAAGAGAAGCATCTTAAAAGCTCAGAATTCAGAGCAAGTCAAATCCGCATCTTCACGGGCTGCTCTAGCTGCACTTATCGTCTCCTCCGCGAGCCTCTCTGTGACCCCAGAAGCCCTAGCCGCTGATAACTTGACCCCTCCCCCCGTGATTGAAGCGCAACAGAGCCAACCCTCATCCCCTTTCTCACAGAACCTCCTCCTCACTGCGCCTAAGCCCCAATCCTCTTCCGACCTCCCCGAAGGCACCAATTGGCGCTACAGCGACTTCTTAAACGCCGTCAAGAAGGGTAAGGTCGAGCGAGTCAGGTTCAGCAAAGACGGTTCTGCCCTCCAACTAACCGCGGTTGACGGCCGTCGCGCCTCCGTTATTGTCCCCAATGACCCGGACCTCATCGACATCCTCGCCATGAACGGCGTCGACATTTCCGTCGCGGAAGGCGAATCCCCCAACAGCTTGTTCAACATCGTTGGCAACTTGCTCTTCCCCTTGCTCGCGTTCGCGGGTTTGTTCTTCCTCTTCCGGAGAGCTCAAGGCGGGCCCGGTGGGCCTGGCGGGATGGGTGGGCCCATGGACTTTGGACGGAACAAGTCCAAGTTCCAGGAAGTCCCCGAAACCGGTGTGAGCTTCGCTGACGTTGCGGGCGCGGACCAAGCGAAGCTTGAGCTCCAAGAGGTTGTTGATTTCTTGAAGAATCCCGATAAGTACACCGCGTTGGGCGCGAAGATTCCGAAGGGGTGTCTTTTGGTGGGGCCACCGGGAACCGGAAAGACCCTTCTGGCGAGGGCGGTGGCGGGAGAAGCTGGGGTGCCGTTTTTCTCGTGCGCGGCTTCGGAGTTCGTGGAGCTTTTCGTGGGGGTTGGTGCTTCGAGGGTGAGGGATTTGTTTGAGAAGGCGAAGGGGAAGGCGCCGTGCATTGTTTTCATTGATGAGATTGACGCCGTTGGGAGGCAGAGAGGGGCGGGGCTAGGAGGTGGAAATGATGAGAGGGAACAAACTATTAATCAGCTTCTTACTGAGATGGATGGGTTTTCTGGTAATTCTGGTGTTATTGTTTTGGCTGCCACTAACAGACCGGATGTTCTTGATTCGGCGTTGTTGAGGCCTGGCCGGTTCGATAGGCAAGTTACTGTGGATAGACCTGATGTTGCCGGCAGAGTTAAAATCCTTCAGGTGAGTCTGTCTCAGCCATAACATAACATCATAACCCTTTTGATATTGTTATTGTTCTTTAATTACTGTTACTAGTATTAGAATTTCACTTCCATAACCTAGCTAACATTTTATTAAGTAGAGAGGAGTTCTAGCATGAAATTATGTGACACATTCCTTTATAACACCCTCTACTATTTACTTATAAATTACACAATGAGACTCACTTAGTTGACAACACAAGCTCAACTTGTGAGAGAGGACTTGAGTTCAATTATCACAAAATACATCCTTGGACAGGAGCGTGGACTTGATTAATTCCATATTTGGCCCAAAGGACTATTATGGTGGTTACCAAAAAGATTGTTATGAACTATAAAATCTTGAATGCTGTGTAAGGAATGAGACTCACATAAATTTGTGATTTTTAATAAATTTCAGCTAATAATAGAGTTAGAGAGTGTGTTGCCACTTGCTAGCATTTTTCTAACAAATTATTTAGATGAAATTCTAATCTTGATTGAAGTATATCAAGAGCACCTTAGCATGTAAGTTTTTTGTGCTTTTTTAATTAGATTGGTGCATTTGGTAGGTCCACGTTTGTATGCAATGTGTCTCGATTGATTTTGTTTCGTACATTTGTGTATCTGGATTAATCAACTCTTCTCTCTCAGGTGCATTCTAGAGGAAAAGCGCTTGCAAAGGATGTTGATTTTGAAAAAATTGCTAGGAGAACCCCTGGATTCACTGGGGCTGATCTGCAGAATTTGATGAATGAGGCGGCTATTCTTGCAGCCAGGCGTGACCTCAAGGAAATAAGTAAAGATGAGATATCTGATGCGCTTGAAAGGATCATAGCTGGACCCGAGAAGAAAAATGCTGTAGTCTCAGATGAGAAGAAGAAATTAGTAGCCTATCATGGTATGCATTTTTTTTTTAATGTTCAACACGCAAGTTTGTTAAGAGTTGGTTGGTATTTGGGTATTCAACCTTTTTTTTCCCATGTTGATTTTCAGAGGCTGGCCATGCTCTAGTGGGTGCTTTAATGCCTGAATATGACCCTGTAGCCAAGATATCAATTATTCCTCGTGGCCAAGCTGGTGGTCTCACATTTTTTGCTCCCAGTGAAGAGAGGCTTGAGTCTGGATTGTACAGTAGAAGTTACCTTGAAAATCAGATGGCTGTTGCCTTGGGTGGAAGGTCAGTGGAACACAACATGCACAGTTACCTTGTTTGATTTTAGATTTTGACATTTGCTAGTCATTCATTCTTATATCAACACTACTGGCCTACTCTTGAGTGATCTATATATGAACTGTTGTTATTATTGTCTACTATTGTATTGTGGGATATGGTTATAATTTTGTAGATGTGAGATGCAGAGTTTTGTGCTTTGAAGTTTGAATATTATCTGACAAATTCCATGTCTCTATGGCAAAACAGGGTTGCCGAAGAGGTTATTTTTGGCCAGGAAAATGTCACCACCGGAGCATCAAATGACTTCATGCAAGTTTCACGAGTGGCAAGGCAGATGGTTGAGAGATTTGGATTCAGCAAAAAAATTGGACAAGTTGCCATTGGTGGACCTGGTGGAAATCCATTCTTGGGTCAACAGGTATGCCATGACCTATAACAGATTGATGCCTTTTACAATGTAAACGGTGTTCTTCAACACCAATGTATATATGCCTCACCCTGTCAAATGATTGTAACGCAGATGTCATCGCAAAAGGATTACTCCATGGCAACTGCGGATGTAGTGGATGCGGAAGTGAGGGAACTGGTAGAGAGAGCATATTCTAGGGCAACACATATTATCACAACTCACATTGACATCCTTCACAAGCTTGCTCAACTTCTCATAGAAAAAGAAACTGTGGATGGTGAAGAGTTCATGAGTCTATTCATTGATGGAAAAGCTGAATTATATGTTGCATAATCATACACGTAAGTAACACAATTATGATTGTACTATAAAATACGCTCTGACATGTACACTGTAAGAATCAATAATTATTTTATCAAATTCAAGGAGAAAAAAAAATTATCACAACAGCTTACGCAAAAAGAAATATGGTTCTCTCTGTGTTACACTTTAGAATGAAGTTCATTTTCAACTGTATACAAAGGATTTACTGCTAAAATAACAGAATGTTATGAACCTATGGTTATTTCCCTCTGCATTTTCTTTTCGTGAGCATCGGCCTCAATCATCATGTCTGCTGCATCCTTATTCACCTTTAATTTGGAAAGAGCAACCGCTTGCATGTGAAAAAATGTCTTGGGTCAGTCAACATAGACATGTTGAGCTTGTATAGCATCTCTAGAGCAGCAGCATCCATTTGGACGCCAAAGAAATGGAAAAGATTACTGAACATGTATGAAGACGTATTCAATGTAACATTTGAAACTTGCTCATAAAGAACTTCTATCTTTACAAGTTAGTACCTCATCACTCCCTTTGCCATCTTTGTAATTAGTCATCAATCAAATCTGATGAATAGCAATAAGTTCGTATGAGAACAAGCATTGGGCATTGGAGAACAAGGATGTAGAGTGGTAAGAGGTGCTTCCTCAAGATTGGGCATTTCTGAAGTGCAGCATGTATTCTAGAAGATAAAGTATGCATATCCTAATTATTCCTAACAATTTTCTTTTTAGATTATTATAATTCTCGCATAGCGAAGAGCCTCTGGGCAATGGGGTACGAAAGTTTTTATAATTCATTTAAAAAGTTATATCAAATTTATTTTTAATAAAATAAAAATTATATAATTAAAATAGAAAAAATAAATTATTCCCACTTTAATGATTCATATGCAATCTTCATTATTCTTGTGCGACAAAGCAACCGTTGTCATTCTTAGTTTGCACTTGCAGGGATTGGTTTTTCATGCTATTCGTCATTCTTGTTTTACAAAATCTTGGTTCATTTCTAGTTTTCCATTTTTGTCTGCAAAATATTGATTTTTTGTCTTTTCTAAATATAGCAAAGAGACCTTCGTTGTTTCACGAATGTTTGTTCTTTTCACTCTGAAGTTGTACATTTCCCATTCCAATAGGTTACAAAACAATTTTGTGAAAACAAATAAATATAAAAAAATCCAATTAAGGTACAATTAACAAATCAACCATTCACAAAAATTGAACTTTTTCATTTATCTCAATTTTGAAGATTTCCATTCATCCCTTCAACAAGGTTTTTTTTTTTTTTTGTCTCTTATTGATATTCCTATGTCAGATGTACCTTTTTTTAAAAAAAATTGTTTGTTTTTGCTTACGAATTTCTATCGTTGCTGAAATTAATTTAGTTAGTATGTTTTGCTAATAAATTCGTTGATTAATGAGATGCTCCAACAATATTTCAATTCAATAGAGGTGTTAATTGCTAAAAATGTTCATCCTATATAGTTTGTGCTAAAATTTCAATATCAATTAAAAATTTCCACCAAATTCATTCTTAAAAAAAAAGACTTGTGATGATAATATACATAACATATTTATAAGACAGTAGAAAAATGGCTGAGGGAAATATATTTGAATAAAAATATTATCAACTATAATGAAGATAGCAAACAAAGAAAAATTTATATACCAAATCTAAATGCTAATATAAAAGAATTAGATTATGACTTTAATCAAAGTCCTTCTACTTCTTAGTTCTCAATACTTCATATTTTCACGTCAAATTCTTTCTTTTTACTTAAAATAGTGAGTTTTTCATAATGGATGATATACAAATAGTGATATTTGCCCCCTACATTATATACAAACAGTGACATTAGTTCACTTCACACATGTGGGCTGGGCGCCTGAGGTGATAGATGCTAAAACCCTAACCCTAAGCAGAGAGAGGCTGGGGGATCCCTTTTCCCATTAGAAAACGCAGTCTTGTCTTGGTCCGTTCCTGATAAATACATCCCTCCAATCTAGGTCACGCATACCAGACACTAAAATCAATCGAACACACAATCTTCATAAATTCATTAATACAACCGGTCTCTTTCTCTTTAACTGTGCAGCAGCGATTGCCCTTGCAACATTCGGTGTTTGTAATAATTTAAACTTACGAGTGTGGAGTCTATGGAGGAGTTCAGATAGATCAAAGGCCCAATCGGGCCCAAGGTAGAAAAAACTCGAAGCGTGCGCATTTGCATTTGCGGCGAATTAGAACCGATGTTATCGCCTCGGTATTCATGGGTTCTATCAGAGGGGCGGAAGCCTGGTTCGTCAAGATCGCCTACACTGTTTGCGTTCGCGCCAACTTGCTCGACCCCTTAGTGGGTTATTTCAGTAATCACCTAACTCCTTCGCTCGTTTACGAGGTCGTCGATAAGTTAAGCATTATTCCCCATTTCGGCTTCAAGTTCGTTGAATTCAGCAGACACAAGTTGCACATGAGTCACTCTTATTTGACTTATAGTTTGCTCTTGAGGTCACTCTGCCGATCCAATCTTCACCATACGGCGAAAGTGGTGTACGATTGGATGAGGTGTGATGGCCAGATTCCTGATAATCGGTTGTTAGGGTTTTTGGTTTCTTCTTATGCCATTGTCGGTAGGTTGGATGTTTCTAGGGAATTGCTAGCTGATGTTCAGTGCAATAATGTTGGAGTCAATGCTGTTGTGTATAATGACTTGTTCAATGTTTTGATTAGGCAGAATAAGGTAGTTGATGCTGTTGTTTTGTTTAGGGAGCTTATCAGATTGCGGTATAAGCCCGTGACCTACACAGTCAATATTTTAATCCGAGGGTTGTGCAGGGTCGGAGAAATTGACGAGGCTTTTAAGCTTCTCAAGGATTTAAGGAGTTTTGGTTGTTTGCCGGATGTAATTACATATAATACTCTCATTCATGGTTTGTGTCTGATTAATGAGGTGGATAGAGCTAGAAGTTTGCTAAGGGAAGTTTGCTTGAATGGGGAGTTTGCACCTGATGTTGTTAGTTACACCATGATTATTTCGGGCTATTGTAAGTTGAGAAAGATGGAGGAGGGGAGTTTACTTTTTGATGAAATGATTAATTCTGGAACTGCACCTAATACGTTCACGTTTAATGCTCTTATTGATGGCTTTGGTAAGTTGGGTGACATGGCTTCTGCACTAGCCTTGTACTCGAAAATGCTTGTTCAAGGTTGTCTGCCTGATGTTGCTACTTTCACTTCTCTAATTAATGGGCATTTTCGAGTTAGGCAGGTGCACCAAGCAATGGATATGTGGCATAAAATGAATGAAAAAAATATTGGCGCTAGTTTATATACATACTCTGTTCTTGTCAGTGGTCTTTGCAATAATAACAGACTACATAAAGCTCGTGACATTTTGAGACTGTTGAATGAGAGCGACATTGTTCCACAACCATTTATCTATAATCCTGTCATTGATGGATATTGCAAATCTGGCAATGTTGATGAGGCTAATAAAATTGTAGCAGAAATGGAGGTGAATAGGTGCAAGCCTGATAAGTTGACATTTACCATTCTTATTATTGGACATTGTATGAAAGGGAGAATGCCTGAAGCAATTGGTTTCTTTGATAAGATGTTGGCTGTTGGTTGTGCACCAGATGAAATCACTGTAAATAATTTAAGATCCTGTCTTTTGAAGGCTGGAATGCCTGGTGAAGCTGCCCGCGTTAAGGAAGTTCTTGCTCAGAACCTGACATTGGGTACTACATCATCAAAGAAATCTTATCATGAAACCACATATGTAAGTATACCTGTTGCTGTTTAGTGAAGTGCTATGGCAAAGTGCAAACCAGTGGATTGACACGGCATTCCACCATTATGCCTCGAGTACTTGGTGCAGGTGTTTCCAGCTTGTGGATCAATGGCATGCTATCATCGGACAGGGTGTCTCTTGTTTCTGGAGATTATCAGTATTTACATTTGCATTGCCATTCCCTCCAAGTTTCTGCTGATTATTTTTGGACCTGACATTAGGTATACTCTATTTAATTTTGTTGAGTTGATTTTTCACTTTTCATGGTCTCATGGCTGGTCTCAAGTCCAGGTAGAGGAGGAGGGTTGGATGGTTGTGACATAAAACTTGTCAAAATCCCAAACATGGATTTTTCATTTTTCCTATAGATTTGAAAATTAGTTTCTAACATGAAATAGGTTTTATTTAGTCTCTTTGTTTGTAAAATGTAGTGCTAGTAATTGATATTCTTGTTCATATGATAGTGCATTTGCTTCAGAGTATACTGAATTCTCTTTGTAAGAAATTGAATAAAATGTGAAACATTTGAAAAGGGGTCTTAAGGAAATTCTTTTGTTCTTAGGCTCGGTAACTTACAAGATAGAAGGTGGTTGTATCGTAAAATTGTTCAAGATTATTGTCATTCATGATTGTGTAGAAAGATTTAAAGACTTGGGCCAAAATGCAAAGAACCCTCTATAACCACAGTTCGATTGCAGAAAATCTCCTGTGGTTCAAAACACAACAGCACAACTCCTTGATCTTAAGTAAACCGTGTATTGACTCCATACAGGTGGTTTTATGCACTTGCAGTGGTTAAATTCACTCTACTCTGCAAGACTTGGTAAGCCTTACTTGAGTTGCTGAGTTTTTTTAACCATATGGGAGTTTTTGGCAACATATAGTTGGTACACTTTTACATTTGACAAGGTATTTAATCATGGGGCTTCTCAACAAGATGCTTTTATTGAGATATCACAACTGGTACAAAGTGCGCTTCATGGGTACAAGGTGATTTTTAATTTGCCTCTTTTCGGTAAATTATGTGTAGGCAGAACCTAATACATAGAAAATAGGTAAAAATAAAGCATGACAACTTTATAACATTCAAGTACTATCTGAATTATGAATTTTGATGCTGGCTTATGTTCTAGGATACCCCTCAACCGATGAGAAGTTGTTTACTCACAAAATTAGACTTCAATTTGATGAACTGAGGTAATTTGTCTTTCGTTCATACGTGAATCCATCACTTTCATGTTGCTCGTGGTACATTAACTGTAAATTTGTACTGTTTCTATTAGATAGGTGAGGAGAGTTATCTTTTCTACTATCTATATTTTCCCTACTATATTTACTAAACCACTTTATAATCTTCTATTTTTCTCAAGGACGCGTACTAAGATATATATCACTGTAAATTTGTAAGATACCAATTAAACTAATACGTTGAAGTAATTTGTTATTTTTTTATTTTTTATTCATAAAAAGATGTTTTTCTTTTTATAATTTTTGTTTTGTTAACTATGTGGTAACTAACATACACATTATTTACATTTTTAGTTATTTGAAGACAAACTGGCTCCATGGCAATTGGAACCAAAGTGTGGCCCTCTATCAAAGCCTAGCAAGCTTAACTGCGGAGCTAGCATTGGGGTGGTTTCTTTGATGCTCTGCTTTTAGTAGGTTAATAATCCTATTGGATCATGGTTCAGAGTAATTTCTAGAAGGGTATCGTTATTTGCAGTTTGACGCCCCTTTTTCTCTATTTGATGCACTCCTTATAAGAATAAGATGTCCTAGATACACTCCTTTTATAAGTTATTTAACGAATATCTTATTCTTCAAGACCAATCTTGCAGAGCTATTCCAGTTGGGAATTAAAAAAAATTATTTTTTAAATTCATTTTTTTTGTCTCGTATATTTTTTCATTTTACTCGATTTCTCCGTAAACTATTTGGATGCTTTTTTCACATAATTATAATTATTTCTTCATGAACATGACAAAGGAATACAAGAAGCTCTACGTGTTAGAATTGTGAATAACGGGATTATCTAAATAATCAATAATACTAATTGATGGTTCCCAAAATGAGTCATTGGGTCCCAAAGCAGTTAAATCAATAATACTGGTAACGCCATTAGGGAGATAAAGTTATTTATAGTTATAAACTTATAATGATGGTTGAGGATTGGAAATCCTTGGTAAGATGAGATTGGAAGTAGTCTTGTTACCTGGATGGATGGGACTTGGGAGTGAGTTTGAGGCCAAAACCGCCAAAGTACATAAAATCTTGCGCAGAGATGGAGGATGGACGAACACGGAGAAGAAAATAACGCAAATGGACCTGACAACGTTACGCGTGTTTGTGATGTATTAATGGGGTAATACATCATAAGAGATTAACGTTAACCATTGTATATGTATTATTGGATATTAGTTTTGATGTGGAAAAATATTAACTGTCAGTATCTCTTATTCTAACTTGTCAGTTTTGACACTTCAAAAAATAAAAATACTTGACAGTTTTGTACACGGATGATAATCATCGATGAAATGTAAAACACTCCAATTAGATGTAGGCTATGGCCTAAAGGTATAAGTTAATATTGTGAAATAATAAAGAACTATATTTAAAAAAAAAACAATTGAATAGGTTACATTATATGTTTGGTTCTTCATCTTATATTTTGGTTTTATTATGGTCTTCTAGGTTTAAAAATTTTATTTTCATCTCTTAAAGTGTTTTTATAGATCAAATTGATCTTTTATCAGTTTACCATAATAATTAAATAGTAGTTTCTTGTCCACAAAATCAAAATATTAAATAAATAAATCGGTAGTCCAAAAGCACAAAACCAAAAAAAGAAACAAACAAATAAGTTGCTTTTGAATTTAGAATATCATGTTTCCTTAATAAAAAAAAAAAAGATTGTTTTTCCTTTTTATTATACGCATTATTCTGTGTTTTCTTTTTTGCAAAAATATATTTTTTTGGAAATTAATTTCCAAAATACATTTTTTGTTGTGGATAGAATTTCTAGAATTTAGTTTCAAAAATAGTTAATACATTTAAGAAACTAATTTATTTATACATTAATTTAAAAACATTTTGACTAACACTTCTAGAACTTAATTTTTAGAAGGAGACACACGAATGCACGCAACTCAAGAAGTAGGGCCGACAACGGAAGGGACAAATATTGAAGGAAGGAGGCGATTTTGTATTTTATTATTTCATGTGGAAAATAATCAATATGATCCTACCGATACTATTAAAAATATCTAAAAACAAGATGGTAATTACTTGTTTATTGAGGTTGAAGATGAACGGGTATTTATATGTAATTTTTTCAAGAATGAGGATAAATATAAGTATTATAATACTCACCATATCCGGCTCTGCACACACATTATATATATAATATCAAAATATGTTATTTAAGTAAATAATTTATATTATATAATTTATAAAAAAAATTATGTCTTTTTATTTTTATGACTAAGAATAACATTCTAGAATAATAAATTCTAATTTAACATTTCTTATATTAAATTTGTTTTATATTTTATTTAAGAATAATGAATCATTATTTGTTATTTATAAATTTATTGATAAGTTCTTTTAAGATTCACTTTAAAATTTGAATGATATTCTATATTGTTTGATGATTTAATTAGTAGTATATAAATATATACCTATTTAATCACTGAAATAAGGAGGGAAATAGATGGATTTGAAATGGGAGGGATAACAAATATTTCAGTTGTCTTTTTGCAGGGAAATCAGAGTGAGAATAAAATTGCGAGTCTAACAAAAAAATCTTCCCTCCGATCCCACGCGTGAAAGGGAGTAGATTTTATCACAATATTGATGTGCTAAGTATGCACTTACAATTTTGTGCATGTATTATAGGTTTTGTTCATTATTATAAGACTCTTGTTTCATTCCTTAATTTTGTTAATACAAATAACATATCTTTTCTTCTCTCTTTTTTCTCTATTTTATACTCTATCCAAAGAGAGAGTACTAGTGCTAATTTACACTTACGTTGAGAAAGAAAGAAATATAAATATGATAAACGTTATGATGCATAGAAATGAGAAATTGAAATAAATAATAGTGTATAATATGTGGAAGTGCACATGTATCATCACTCATTACATGTTGAAGACAAAAAGTATGAATTCTACGATTGATTTTTTTGGATTTATATAGTTTATGGTAGACACATGAAGCTAACAGAGCTTGAACAACTTTATGATCATTAGGTTAAGATGAGGGGCCATCATGCACGGTTCCGGAAAAAAACAAAGGAACGGTTTCGAAGTGTTAGAATGTAATGTATTGAATACATCTGGGAAAACTTGTGTTTGGTGCTTTCATAGCTTTCCAGAACACATTTCCAAATTTAGTTTCTGAATTGTAATAAATTTATTCGAGACACCAAATTTCAGATGCTGCACCAACATCTAAAAATATGTTTTAAAATTAGTTTCTGAGAATGAATGTTTTTGGAAAAAAATATAAAAATGCCGAGGGGTGTCTAAGAAAAAATAAATAAAAAGGAATGTGAAAAACAAATCCCCAAATATTAAGTAACCAAATGTTTCCTCGAAGAAACTTTATGAGATGCCGTATACATAAAAATTAGGTTCAGAAAATTGTGATAACTTCAATCCTACAAAATTCATCCAATCTAAAAAGTGTAAAGCTAGTTAATTTTTGTTGGTTTCTCCTCTTGCTTAATTTGTTGGCAAAGTTCTTCATATAAGCGAACAGTGGAGTCAGTGAACTTCTCCATGGCACCAAAGATCTGCTTCAAACCTGATTGTAGGTTAGTAGTGTCAACGACATCAGCATGGTGCACAGCATCTCCACGTAACAGTGCATCAGATTCTTCTCTGCCAACTGTAACCATCTTTTTCTCATGAGCCCGCATCACTTTGTGCATCTTTTGCTCTTCCCTCTCCAACATTTTTACCTTTCTCTCAAATTCTTTGTCCAATGTTAGTTTTTGTTGAAGGTCTAAAATATACTTTTCCCAGAGCTCATTCACTCTTAGCATGAACCCATTTACGGCTTCGATTATATTCTTCTCTGAGAGATTATCCACTGCCTGCGACCATTTGTGACAGATCACAAACACAGGTGGTGCCCCAATCTTGCTAGGTGAGAAGGGAGTTGAATCATCGGGTACTTCTTCGGGTTCGTATAATAGACATCTTACTAGCCAACCATTCAAGGCTTTCACATGAGACTTCTGGGCGTGAATCCAATCTAAGAAGCTCAAATTCCATTTCTGTACCTCAGATTTGAGTTTTATTGTTGCATCAATATGAGCATTGCCAGGCTTTGTGTTTAACGATGAGGCATCTAAAGTTTTGGCTTCAACAATTTGCTGGTATTGGCATTTGTAACATTCTTGCATGTCTTTCCACATTCCGAGAAACCTTTTCCATACAAGGATAATCATCAGCAAGTGAAGGAGGGAAAAGAAGTATAATGGAAGGAAAATAACAATCTTTTAGATGCCTTCAAAGATGCATTAATGTTCAAAACAACTTTTTAAACAAGTTACATAAATAGCTAAACTTGGAAGTTAAGAAGTCACTCAGGAGGTTCCTCAATTACTTTGCCGGAAAAGGGACATACACTTGCATTTTCTTATAGTGTTACCACACGTTGATTTGCACTCAACGTGGTTTCCAGAAGCAACAAATAGTTGCTTGAGTGTTAATTTTAATATGATTTTCCAGTGAACGTGGATACCCAACATGACACCAAACACTCACCTAATTTCGTCACTTAAAATTAGAATATTCTTTATTGTTTATTTATTATCTAATTGTTCAAGTCTCTATCACACTTCAGTTGATACAGAACATAGAGATGGGATGTTTCTAATGCAGCAATAATAGGGTGTTATTGTTTTCATGCTCATACTAATCATACCTACAATAGTAGTATAAGACTATATTCACAGTATGCTGCAGACTCAAACAAGATAACGTCCTTAAAGAGTAAAATTACTATTTCTTAGCTATCCATTTTTCGAACATTTCCATAAAAGGTGAATAACAGAAACGCAATTATTATGGCTTAAGATCATGGCTCAAACAATTTAGCATAGAATTAGTTACGAGAAACTTTAGTTATGACTTACTTGAGAAAAAATCTGTTGATCTGCGGCCACAGCTCCTCTTCCCTCAACTTACTAATTGTAATGGATATCTTGTCAACTACTTGTATAGAAATTTTCATTTTTGTAGATAAAATCCCAACAAAAGTTTGAACAGAATCAATTTTCTGTGCATTGGCATCCTTTTGTTTCATACGTCTCAACTGCTTACACTTTTTCTGATGAAGCATGCGCAATTTCTCCTCGGCCTGAAAAAAAAAAAAAAAACACAAAGCCAATTATGGATCTTCAACCCGTAGAAGACACATTTTATTTTCTTAAATTCTAATTCATACTCAAAAAACTAGCTTATAAAGTGTGAGGGTGTGATTTGTCTAAGCTTTATAATAATCTCTTATTATGCACAATCGTTAGTTAACATATAGGACTTGAATTCTTTTCCCATAACACTTCTTCTTCATGCTCAACAATAGTAGGGTTGATGCATGGATATGACAAGTGATTGATTCAGTAATACATCTAGAATAGGCTCTATAATAAGTTTTATAAGCTTTTATCAACCACTATAGTAAAAATAAAAAATAAAAACTTGGGTTTTTCCAATATATTTATTTTGCTAAATTTCAAAAGACTCACAAAAGTAACAATATAGTTTGAACATAATCAAGAGGAAGCAAAATAAAAAGAAAAATAGAAGTTTATACCTTGACTTCATGATACAGCTTCTTCTCCCACATACATAGTTTTTTCAGAGTAGAGCAGAGATTACCGTAACTATGACCCTTGTCTCCTTCATACCCAGAACCCATTCTCCGCCCAAGCAACGAGGATTCTATGCATTTAACCCCAATAGGACTTGAGGGAGTAAACACATGCATCATCTTGCACGAAACTGATCCCAAATACCTCACTTTTTCGTTAGTTTCACCAACAACCACAAACAATTAAATAATTAACGATAAATTAACAGAAAAAAAACACATGCACCACCATACTTACCCGGATTGAGGTCAAATTTTCGATGGTAACGGAGTTTCCCAACGTCCAGCATTTCCAAAACGGGGTTCCCCGACTCCG
This sequence comes from Glycine max, assembly GCF_000004515.6. Classification (NCBI taxonomy): domain Eukaryota; kingdom Viridiplantae; phylum Streptophyta; class Magnoliopsida; order Fabales; family Fabaceae; genus Glycine; species Glycine max. Next base: position 1,450,814 of record NC_038242.2, on the reverse strand, counting down.
ATGCTTTCTCAAACAGAACCTGAATCTCTTTCATTGCCTCGGAGAAACCTTTCCCTGACTTCACTCTCGCAGAGTCACTACATTGCTCTGAAACTGAAACAACTTCCTCTTTCTCCGAAACCACTTTCTTTTCCTTCGAATCACCCTTCTTTTTCTTCACTTCTTCATTTTCTCCCTTGGATTTAAACTCGTCACGTTTCTCAACCTTCCCCTTGTCCTTCTCTGCCCCGTCAGCATCACCGCCGCTAGGAAAATACGGCACGTGGTACTTCTCGTACGGCTCGAAGAAGTTAAGGAAATCCCAGGCGGAGCCGGAAGGAGGCGGCGGAGACGGCGGCTTCGAGCCGGAATAGCCACGCGGCGGAGAAAACGGAGGGTAACGAGCCGAGTGCGCGTAATCATAACGCGCGCGAGTGAACAATTGGAACTCTTCTTTTTCCGCGTCTTCGGTTTCTGATTCGGAATGCAAAAGAACGTTTGCATCGTCTGAGTCCGAACTAAGGGAAGAAGGGGAGCGAGGGGGTGGAGATTTCGTGGCGACAGGGACTTTGGTTTCCTTAATTCGAACACTAGTTTCGTCGGAATCGTCGAAACCGTCGAAGAAACAGAGGAGAGCGGGTCCTAGTGTTTTCAGGGCCTCCATGTGTGCCACGTGGGCGTCAGCGAGGGCGTAGCTTTGCCGAAGCGCTTCGTCCACGAACTTGCAACGGTCACGGCACAGGGCCACCGCCGGTAGCCGGTCAAGTCTCGAGGTGTTGCAGCCCATGGTTCCGACGAGTCACCGGCTGCGAATTAAATTAGTATTTTATTTTTTTGAATCAGTGCCTGCGCTTGGTGGAAAAGAGAGTGATTTGCAGGTTCTTAAATATTAGTGACGTTTCGAAATCAGTTGATTTGGAAAAGCGTTTTGTGTTAATGGGTCAATTTGATAATTTAAGCTAGGAGTGGACCGCTAAGTGCAACTGTGATAATAAAGTGGCGGGTAGCGCATGTAACGTCTCTTTGCTGTGATTTTTTGAGTTTTTTTGCACGGATAGTCCTCAATTCACTGTTTATTTACTTTTATTGCGTGTGTATTCTAACAAGTCAAGTTAACTCACAGTTATCGCCGTTAGATGTATTCAAATTCACTCGAATATTTGCTGGAAAAAGAAAAAGGACAACAAGTCTTTTTAAGTAAATCACTATAAGGAGAAACTTGTCCTACATGCTGTTTTCTCTCTTCTTTTTTTCTTTCTTTTAATCTTTTGTACAACTCACCTTCCTGTCTTTTGTTCATCAAATTAAAATCATTATCACATTTTATAAAATTGCAATAATCATGTTAGCGAAAATCATATATTCTTAAATAAGTTTAATTTCAATATATAAATTGTTTCATGGAGAAATAATTTATATTGTGATTTCTAATAATAATAAAAAACTACTTTATCATAAAATTTATGTGTGTAAAGTGGAGAGAGGTAGGAATCATAACATTTGTATGAATAAAAAATCATAAAATTTGAATGCATAAAATAACGTTGGGCATTTAATTTTTTGCATAACCACTATATAATCAAATTATAACATAGAATAATTAAATGTTTTATACTTTGATTATGAATTATTTCAAATATAAAATTAGTCAACCCAAGCACAAGTAGTAGTGATGTTTTAAATATATGTTTTTTTTTCAAATCTTTCAAGTATAAACAGTTAAAGGGTGAGATGTGAAACGCTTGAATCAACTTACACAAAATTAACTTTTTTTTAATAGACAATTTTTTGTCAAAAATAAAACTTAATTAAAAATTTAAGTTTAAGCTTCGTGCATTTGTTGCATTAAATATACACTCAAAGAGAGAAAACAAATTGAAGGACAAAGAGAAAATTTTATTGTTGATAATATAATACTACTCAAACAAGATTGTTATGGTAGAGAGTATATATATGGTCTCATACAAAAAGTTGAGATTCTTTTTGTTTAGAGGCATGACTTTTTTTGAGGTGTGACTTAACTCTCAATATGTATTTTAATTTGATTTTCGCCTTTTGCGGTTAGAGTATTTATATAGAATTGATTTTATAATTCGGCCATATGAATTTTCTTATAGTTATCTTATTTTTTAAAAAATTAGAACTTCAGATTTTTCTTTCTTTCAAGAATTTAACTGAAGTGAATCGATAGTATAAACTTCTTTTATTATCATTTAATTATAAATTAGGATTATGTATGATGATAATATAATTTGTAATAATCATTTCAATAATTATATATAAAATAAATTCTAATTAATTTATAATATAAAAAATATTACATAAAATTTATACTCTTTCTTTGGAAGAGTGATTTGTTTCTCCCCGCATTCTGACCGTTGTTAATGATGTAACAAGTAGTTTAACTTACTTACTGTAAAAAAAAAAAAAAAAGTAGTTTAACTTACCAAATACAACCTATGAAATATTGAAAGCTTTTTACTTCTCAGCATCAAGTGTAGAATTATTCATATGTTTGGAGTTTTTATAAAATTTTAAAAATATTAATTTTATATAATCCTAAATCAGGGCTTAGTCAGATTAAAATTATTAAACTATGATTTAAAGGCTAACTTTTTAACATTTCACTTCAATGAAAATTGTCTAAAATCTAGTAAATTTAGCTACACCTCACGTCATTATGAATTTACAATGGCATTTGATGTCTAATCATTGACACTAGGAAAACCGTGGTAACCATCCATTTGCCGTTGCAACCGGACTCCGTTAAATTTGCGCAACTTTCAACTTGACTATTAATACTAATGATTGTTCACCAAAGGTGAAGGCAATGAATTCCCTAGCTTTTTTTTGATCGATCATATGGAAGATGAATGAAAGAATCCAAACGTTATCATTTCACTTGATTAAGTTCAAAGTGAACTATTATGAGGCCATAGGGAAATTTTGAGGGGTTGGTATCGAGGCAATATGATGAAGTTGATTAAGGTGGAAGGATATGGAAATGGGAGCAAAGCTATTATAATTAGTACTAGTAAAAAAAAAAAGTTTCCAGTGAACTCCCTTTGCCCTTGATGGGAAATTAAATTTGTCTTTACATGAAAAGAAAGTTGTGAGTGGAATTCCAACTCGCGTTGAGTGTGGTAGGCATGTGTGCATGCCTTATCTTTAAGTGTCTTGTAGTTCCATCTTTTCTCATAGTGCCCTTGTTCTTTTTCTGATGTGGAAACTACTCTGGACCGAATATATAGAACAACAATGCTCTTGCTATATCGTGCCAATTGCCATATCCTAATTCTACGAAAAGTCATAGTCCTTCTTAAATAGTAAAAAACTATTATAAAATACGCACACAGACGCAGAATCATGTTATATATGAATGTAGTGAAACTCGAATACCAATCCCAAACACCTAGTCCGACAGAAACATGGCGAAAGTCTGCTACTAAATGCATTGATATATACGTGACATACGTATGATAAAAGGCAGATAATTCGGAAATTGTAATTTGCTTAGAGGGACATGTTTCTTTTTTGGTGGGTCGTTGTCAGTAGATAAAGTCGTTAGAGTTCTATTTTCATCCCCTATAGTCCTGGTGCGATGAGTCGTTTTTACAGACAACCATAACTTTATACCATGTTGTCATAATTTACTTTCAAATAAAATCTACCTCTAAATCTGTCCATATTTTTTTTAGTAAAACAAATCTGTTCATGCTTAAAGGTATATTTTAAGTTTTTAACGGGTTATCTCGAGTAATGATATATAAATATTTTTATATATTATATATTCTATTACTATTTATTATATTTTTAATTTTTTCGCATCATATTAATTTATGATAAATAAAATTTAGTATGAACCAAATTTCCCCCTTTTTCATGCGCGTTCCTTCTGCCAAAAATCCAAAATTCTGCAATTTTAAACAAAATGACAATTTTGTCGGATGAGTGTGACGCAGAACGGATGGCATGCATGTCAGTGTCAAAATATTTTTACATTATGCAGTTAATTGTCCTCACAGTACCAAACAAATTTTAAAAGCGCACCAAAAATAGAAAGCAGGAATATCAAAACTCGGTAAATTTAAAATTTAAGATGGAGTCCCTGATTATGAGTATAGTTGGTTTCATGCTAGGAATTAAGAGAATTCATTTTGAGTTAAATTTGATTTTTTACGAATATATATGTTTCATTATTGATAGGTAAAACTAATTTTATCTCAAAAATTTGATTAGCCTAAAAAAACAGCTTTTGTGTGTTAGGTTCAAAATTTTACATTAAATTTTATGGTAAATTTGTGTTCATGTATACTATTTAAATGTATTTTCATACAATTTTTTTAAATCTTTTTTTTTTACGGACACCGATCAATAAGACCATTATATTATAGAAAAAAAGTTCATAAATAGTTAATCATTGATATTCCTAAATTAGGAAATAGCAAAATGATCTTATAACATATGGTGTATTCTTGAAGATAAAGATGATAGACAATAGTAGGAAATAGTTAGAGTTTTTGGTTTTTGAGATGGAAAAATTAATTAATATAAAATTTATAAGTAGTGACTATAAAATTATAGGACTATTGATATAATATTAGTTTGATTTTAAAACTATTGTATTAAATAATGTAATAATATAAGGTGCATAAGGTCAACCCAACGTTTATGCGGGTCAGAAGTGAATTCTAAGATGGAACTTTTAATTTGAGCAATACGAGTATTTTATTAAATTTATTACAATTTTATCTAAAATTTATCTTCATGAAAGGTCTTATCCAAAGTTGCAAAATTGGATTTCTCTTGTGCCATATAACTTGAAGGAGAACTAGTTATTTTATCATGGGTTAAAAATGATTGCTACCAAATCATACACAGTACTTAATTAATCTCCTATAATTTGTGAAGTATTATCCCTTTCCACTTCAATTGTGTTGTGTCAAATATAACCATTGGACTTCTCTTGCAAATTTAATTTTCTACTTATTATTTTCCTTTTTAATTAATAATATTGCATGGTTCCAGATGCATAACGTTTAATTTGGATCTCAATAACAAGTCTTCAATGTGTCTAAATCCTATTAGAATCCTTCCACCAAATCAATGTTTTTTATATCAACTTTAATGAATGTTGTTTTGATATGAACAATGGATATAAAACTCGAACGTGCATATGAAATTAAGATTTTTTTAAATTGAAAATATTTTTTTGTTAGGATCTAATTACCTTTTATAAACAGTAAAAGAGTTTCAATGTAGATCTCATGAACTAGAACTTTGGAAATAAGACAAGTTTCAATGTGTCAGAGTTTAAAAGAAATCATAAATACAAACAAAAATGACTCGATTGAGAGAGAAAAAAAGATTTTTAATTTAAACTTTGTAAAAATAAATAACACAATAAGGGATTGAATTATATTTTTAAAAATTTCAAAACTTTTCTTAGGACTATAAAACAAGTTTATCATCTGATAAATATAAAAAGATCAAATGATAAAAAAAATTATTTAGAAAGATGATGTAAGATCTAAAAATAATTTCAAAACTCTTTATCAGTTAAATAAGAAAGCACACAAAGAATTTATATTGATTTATCTCTACCTCAAAACTACGTCCAGTTATTAAAAATCACCAAGTTTTCATTAACTTATCAAAGTTACAAATATTGTTCACTTTCACTTCTAACTCTTACACTTGCAAGTTCTTTGTTCTATCAAGTCATTGCTCGCTCTAAACAAATCAACAAGATTTGTTGGATGATTGTTTTCCAACTAAAGTATGACCGTCTAAGAGAAGAATATATCACTTAATACTTTTAGTCTTTTCTCTCAAGATATACAAGGTCTTTTGAGAGTTTTATATATTTACCGGAATTAATAGAAAGCTTTAGAAAAAATAATAAAATAATGATTCGCGTAGATGATTCATATCTTATTCCTTTAAAGCTTATTATATATATAGCCTTAATCTCCAAGTATATGTTGTCTTTCAACACTTGAATTCTTTACTTTGTTCTTTACCTGATATCTTGAGTCCGTTAGAACATTAAATGCATATTAAATGCACGTCCATTCTTCATGTTGATATAGAATAATGTGTCTTGTACTTCAATAAGAAAGTTACTTCTTTCATTGTTATAGGTTTACAACAACCAAGCGCATCTTTCGATGAAAATCAACATCTTTCAGATTGTGAATTTCTTTTATTTTTTTACAGGACTTTGACAAATCTTAGAAAAATATTTTTTGTATGAAATAATTTTAGACATAAAGTATTAAATGAAGGTTTTAAATATTCTACTTAAATGTTATATCATATTGTTTTATGAGTATATCCTGAAAACTTCAAACGCATAGAAACAGATTATGTTCTAATAACATATCAGACACAATTTTTATTATTTGTATTTATTTACATCTAATCAAAATAATTATGAGTCCTAATTCATTTTCAAGACATAAATGTCTTTTGATTTAACTAAATTACACAACCTTTTTCTTGGGATACCACTCTTGATTCTTTATGTAGTTTAAATGATGAAGGTTCATATAATCAGCCATAAAAACGTTTCAAGCTTGTATTAAGCATGACACTTCAAATAAATGTGAATCAATATAATGTTAGTTTGAGTAAAACTAAGTTTAATTTACTCAAATACAAATTTAAGTTTGCATCTTGTGGAGGTAAAAAATATGATTAAAAGAGATTTTTTTTTATAAAAATTAATTCTCATCAAAATTGGTAAATACTCTACACTATTCTCATGGTAGCAATTTTTTAATTAAATTCGACATAAACTTTGGTGTTTGAGATGAAAATGTAGTGTAATAGAGATATTCAATATTAAGGTCTGTAGCAAAAAAAAAAAGTCCAGCCTCGATCTCGTACTCATTTACACCACTCATAATCTCAAGTTGAAAAATAATTAAGGCATGTCATTTTTATAGTTTAAGATAAGATTCCTTTGTCGCAAAAATATTAATTAAGAGTCGGTTGAAATTTCAAATGAATTTATACTTTGTGGCCGATGCCATTTAATTATACACATTCCACCATATCATCTTGACTTCTAGCTAATTATACATAAATGTCAACAATAAATTTTAATCCCGTTCTTATTAATCAATCAAAGTTATATATGGAGTACATTTTATACCGTCGAGACATTAATTGTATTTATTTTTTATTTAATATTTTATTCATAAAGTAATACGGAGATAAACATATTTTTTTTTATAGAAAAATAGATATAACATTATTCAAATGTCTAATAAAGTGATGGGAATTCAATTATAAAGTTACAATAATATAAGGGTTTAATGAAGAAATTAAATTATAAAGATGTAGTTAAAAATTTAATAAAATTGTGGTGATTTATTGACTAAGTTAACCATAAAAATATACCTAAAAGAATCATGTAGACAATTTTGAAGAGTAGGATTTGACTTTTGACCCCTATCTTTTGACCATTTCTATTCAAAGCAAAAAATAATTCACGTATATATTTAAAGTATAACCACATTTTTATTTTTGATGAAAGCATAACCACATTTTAGTACAGTTGCAACTAACACAGTAACATTAATTAGAGGGACCACACTACCTTGTGATTAGAGAATTGGGCCTGCTAGAAGGAGGCCTATATATCCCATACTGTCATGAGCGAAGATGGGCTGTCTGTGCCGGTGGAAAATTCGTTTTCATTACACAAGATGAGGACCAAGAGGAAGCAGAATCAATGATTAGAAGAAAATTAAAGGTTGATTTTCTTGAGAAACAGTCCTTATAATGAAGGAATGATTTGAAAGTATTTATAAATATATAAAAAGGAATGATTGAGAACGCTGCGCAGAACCTATCTTTAAAATAAATAAATAATATTTTTTTCGGCTCAATAAAAAAAATGGAAGTATACTCAGTTAAGGTGGATTAATAGATTAAGCTAAAATATTGAAATTTTATTTTTATTTTATTTTATTCAATATATCATATTTTTATTAATTTTTAAAGTATATCTCAAGGTTTCATTAACGAACTCCAAAAATTAATCATAATAATAACTGATCAGGGATAAAGAAAAATAATAATTCATATGAAGTCACTAGTCTAAAATAAAATAATCATAATGATATGGACAACAACCCAGTAGCCCGATGTTCAGTTGTGCTTAACAAATCATGTGTGCTCTAATTATTTTCAAATGGTGATGGTAGCTAGGTTTAACGTGCTACCTTTTTATCCTTTACAGATTTAGGCCTTTGGCTAATTAAGTTTGGTTGTCATCATGTTTCATGTCCTCTTCGTATTTAAGAACCGTCAACATGCCATGTGCCTTTAATGGCTCATCGCAACTTCCATCTTTTCTTGTATTAAAGGGAATCTATTCCTATATATATATATACTCCTAAATAATGCATGTAAAGTTGAAAAATAATTTAATTTATACTATAAAAAGGGACTTGCCTACGTGAAGATGGTCTTGCCTTTGGGGTTTGGGAGCCAGGGTGTTAAACATGTGGCTAATTAATTTTGCTTGCGTGTCTAAGTGTTTGCTCTAGTGGTCTACAATACAACGGAGAAATGCACGAACTATTCTATTATCAAAAGGGGAAAAAAACTGAATTGTCTATCTGGTTTAATTAAAGTATATGCGCTCCTCCAATACCTATGGACAATATTTATTTCATAATGAACCTTTCCCGTTTTATAAATATTATGGCATAAATCACCAGCACATCAATGACCTGGTAGTCTTGAATTTGAATTCGAGTCTAACCGTGGCAATAGATTCGAAAATAAATAAATGAGAAAACCTGGAGAATTAACTTACATATATTGATCGATGTTCAATACCGATGAACATAACGAAAGGTTATCCAAGAAGACAGCCCATATATATGATACATGATGTTCTGTATAACGCTATTCAATCAATATAATGTTCTCGTCATACACGTGTGTTCGATATGAGCATGATGAAATTTTCTAATTTTCTCGTCATACACGTGTGTTCAATCAATATAATTGCCGTTAAAAGATAAGAGGACGAGGACACATTATAAAAAAGAATGAAGTTTGTTATCTTTTCTTCAAAAAATAATTTTAACAAAAAAAAAAAAATATGTAACAGAAGCTATCTATCTACCGTGTAAGGGTAAGAATATTGAGCAGCGCCACCCGAGAGTTTATCAAAGCCCTGAAAACTTTCTCGGTAACACTTTCAATGCCACAAACACATTCCTCCAAATCCCGCATCTTCTTCAAAACCAACCTGACTTCTTCATCACCCTTCTTCTTCAGATTCTGATGAAGCCTTTCCACTAATTCCACCCCATTTCGAAGCTCTTCAATGCCTTCATGCTCCTTATTATTATTCACCCTCCCACCGTAATTTCTGGACAACTTCACCATCTGCGTCCACGTTATCCTTCGTGACGAAAACGACACCCCAATCCCGTTGAACAGCGCAACGGAAACGGACACCGTGACGCTCATGACATCCGCGATGACGTGTCTCAGTTCAGCATCCACAATGAAAGATGGAACCTGCAGCATGGAATGTTGCTGATGTTGTGTGACGTGAACACATCGGAGGACAGACACGAGCTTTTCCATTTCCTTGGAAATTTTCTTCTTAGCTTTTACGTAGGCGACAACCTTGGACTCGTCGCGTTTTCTTATGACCATCTGAGCGGAGGAGTGTTCTTCCTTGAGAGACATAATGGCTGTTTGGAACATTCCGAAGGCGTCGACGAAACGGAGGAAGTCTTCTAGAAGCTTCTCGACCCAGAGAGGGTGGCTTCTGAGGGTTTCTAGAGTCTGGGGGAGTTGGAGAATGTGTTGAAGGGTTTCGTGTGTGTCTTTGAGAAGGGTTAAACCGTGGGAAATTGTTGTGTGTGTTTGTGGATTGGATTTTGAGGTGGAGGCCCAGGCTCTGAGGCCGTTGATCTCGTCCTTGATCTCTGAGATCAGAGGGTGAGATCTGCACGGAAGACTGATGGACCTGATGTGGTGAGATATGTGCGGTTTCGGAGCTGATGGACGGTTCGGATTTTTGTTTGGGAATGAAAGGGAGCGCCGGAAAACTCCTACCATGTTTCTATTTGAATTTAATGAATGAATAAGCAAGTGAGGGAAGGAATGCAGAGACAAGTTTCTTGTATTTTGGCGACCCTGAAGGTATTTCGTTCAAGTATTTATATGACGGATATCATATGTGTGTAATAAAATTATGATCATTCATCAATTAAAAATACTTATGTACGTTATACTACAATAATCTATTCAGCTATTTTTTTAATCTCTGTCACATTATATGCTTAGTTTCTGTAATACACGTGCACACCAAGACATAGACACATAGTCGCCGAGCTTGTTTTCCCCTCTCAGAAATTGAAAAAACTACTATTTTAGCTTCTTGTTTTTATCAAATTTCTTGTTAGTGGTAGTAGATAATAAGGGAGAGTAATGTAAAAGAAACTATTCCAGCTTTCCCCTCTAATATCAAAATTTGGTAAAATGAAAGAAAAACCAAAATTAATTATTACGTTAAAAATAATCATTTTACATTCCATTTCTTTCTTTAGTGATTTTTTTTTTTATTACATGCACTTTCTTTAGTGATAATTGAATCCGATTACAAGATGACAGTGGATCTGATTCATAATAATGAGAAGATATTTTTGTAGTGTTAGAATAATTGTTAACCAATTTAGAAAGGTATTGAGATTATTTTCTTCTTCCTGTATTCAATACGGTAGCAGACAAGTTAATTTGGTAGTGTGTTCCTTAGCTAATTTTTTAATTTTTTTTTTACTTTGAATATACTCATGTGATTCCTCATTGTATTCGGCATATTTAGAAAGGTTATTTAAACTTACAAAACATAACTTTAAAATAAGTGTTTTTATATAAACATGTTTTTAATAAGTAAATTATTTTTAAGAAACAAATAAGATTTTTTTTATTAAAATAAGCATAAAACTATTTTTTACAAGTAAAAATAGTTTAGATAAATACACTAAAAAAATAAAAATTACTTATTTTATCAAAATAAACATTTATTTCAATAAATAAGTTTAAACAAATCGATGTATTAATTATATCAATGGAAAAAATCTACTTGATTTTGTTTTGGTATTAAAAAGAAAAGAAGATATTTTCCTTATTGTATTTCATTTCAATAACACAAAAACATGAAAAAATATGATTAACTTTTTTTTCTTTTTGAAGAAAACAAATATTTAGCTACTGTGTCTGTATATAGCGAACAAGCTGTCACTAACACAACTTGGTGCACAATCATGTAAACAACCGCGTGCGTCGGCGTGGTTTCTCCTGTAATGTCTGATATGGAATCTTAAATGATTCATAGCTTTCCGGCGATTCTCTAGTTTTTCTATTAATTGAACGCGTGTTGGTTGTAATTACACAGATATTGCCATCCCTTGGAACTCGAAATGCTTGATCTGAAGATGTTTAGTCCAAGAAGATTATGCGCTGGGTTTATAATTTCTAACAAGATTATGTGGAAATCAATAATCCTCCAAAATATCCGGAAAATGATCTTCCTAAAGTCAAACAGCTAGCGAGCCTTTTTTGTGCAGAAGACAATTAAAGGGTCTAAGCTAATTGTTGTTGCTAGAAAAGTATTTCTTGTTCTACTCATGAGGTTCAACTTGAAATTCGGGGGTTAATTTGAACAAAATAAAGGCTTAATATTCCTTCATTAAAACTGAAACTATCATTAATCTTCTTGGAAGGAATTGTTGAAAAACTGTTTCATAGTCCTTTTAGGATCGACTTGTAAAGTGATATGTATGCCAATTCATGTTCATATATATGCTTTTGGTTACTGACGCACTGTGTAATTCTGCTATTTAATGACCCGTTTATTGTTACCACGGATATAGCCCTTTTAGGAATCACTGATGCCTTCTAACAGCCTCAATAATCACGGTTGTTGTAATATAGTTGCCGCATTTGCGTGTACATATTAGTGCATTAATTTGTTAATCCTAAATAATACCGGTTCATTTTGCAGTAAATAGACACCACATCATGGGAGGCTTCAATATTTTTTTTAGACCCTGTAAATTAAATCAAGGCTTTTTTATTTTCATCTTTATAATTTTTTTTTATATAATTTCATCTTTAAAACATTTTACATAACATTTTTTTTAAAGTGTCTTAAGAAGGAAAAATAAAACAAATTCAATGGCTAAAACAAATAAAAAAAGGTTGAATTACATAAATAAAAATATATTTAAACCCATATTACATAGTGTGGAGCGAGACTTAATTAGATGAGTAATCCTATGTCTTCCTAAAATTAAATAAAAAGATAAATACATTAATTTGATGATGTTCCGACACTTTCATGTAAGCCAGACATTTGGCACTCATAAGCTCAAATTTTCAAAACCAAATACAATTAATTAATCCAAATGGGATAGAGAAGCCAATATATGCGGGCAGGCCTATTGGCTTCTCTGTTAACATGACTTAAGGAAAGCTTTATTAAAAATCCACTAAATTGAGTACCATGATCTATGGACTGCCTTTGTTTTTTGTAAAACCATCGACCACATAAGAAGAGTTTGAATCAATTTCACTATCAAGGAACGAGTAGTGTAGTTAGAGATAGCACCTCTGCTGTACCGGAAGAAGCTTTAATATATTAATTCAAGATGATGTTGCCTTTCTGATCCAGCAAGATGCCTCTAAAACCTATGTATCCGGTGCTAGAACAGCTAGCGAGGAGAGGAAAAAAAAAAACACAAGTGCACTTTTCTTGAGACATGCATTCAATAGCTGATATTCAAGGTCATCATCATCGTTACATTTATCAAAAATGACCTTTATGACTTCATCGCCAACCATTTTTGTAACATTTGTGATACACTGTAGAAGTATTAGTAACATTTATGAGAGAAGAATTTATTTCTCACCTATTCATTTTCATTCTCTTTGTTTCCTTCTTCACATCAAAACATAGATTAAAACTTTTTGTGGCACTTTTAAAGACATGTTATTTATTTATTTTAATAAGAACAATGACTTTATTATTAAGAGCACTTTCCTATTAAAAATATTATTATTTTAATTAAAAAATAGATAAATTTTGAATACTTTTTTATAACACTTTCTTAGGGGAATTGTTATAAAAGCAAACTTTTAATAACAGTGTTAGGCTTGGTAGTAAAAAGATTATTGTGGGTGCAAAGTGATACTGCCTCCCTTTGTATTATTATAATTTTCGTTTTAGGTCATTAATTCAATTTATAAAATTAACATTATTATTATTATTTTTATTTTTGTTTCTCATATCATTAATATTATAAGTGATATATAACTGAGAAAAAAAGTAATTGATGTTATATTAAAAATCTAAAATAAAAATTATTTTTGGACAATTTTTTTCTTTTTATTGGACGATTATTATGGAAGAGAGGTAATAGTAAGTAATTATTTGTTTCTAAACATGATAGTGAGTTCAACTCACCACCTATTTAGTATACCCATTGATAGCAATTTGCTAAGGAAGTTTTATTCCAGCGTTTTAAACCAAGGTTTCACCTTTAAGCTTCTACTTTTGAGTTTTATTCTTTTTTGGTGTAGTATTATCTAAATAGGTGTGTCTTTATTTCTATGTTTTTCTAATTTAATATGACAGGTATAACACGAGGAATACTATACTGCATATTTTATCTTTAAATAATTTATTATTTAATTATAATTATAATTAAATTCATTTTATTATTACCTATTTATTTTAACTTCTTTTACCTCACAGTGATGTGAAGTATTCCGTGTTGATGCGATGATTCTTTCCTACATAGATATATTATTTTAAATTAATTTTTGTTGGCAAATAAGTTGTTTATACTTGTGGCACCTGGAAGTATTCTTCATCTCCATCTTCATCTATTACATTTTAGTCATTTGGTTTATATAAGTATTTGAGTTAATCATTAAACTTACAACACTCATATTATGCCACTTTCAGAGATTAAGTTAGGTAAATCATACATGTAAGACTAACGAATGTTAATGATTTAATGCTAAATATACATTATTATTATAGGACAAAACATTGTCTCCTTTTTTCGTATGGGATAGAAAGCCCAAAAGAAAAGGGAAAACAGGCCCAGACAAACTATTGTCCCCGTTAAATTGTTCTATCCACAAAAAATAGTCACTGTTCAAAATTCAATGGGCCTAAGCCGAATAATGGGTAAAAAATATGACCCAAAAAAATCTAGAAAAGAAAAGAAGCATAAGTGCAAGACATGCACAAATAAAAAGGAAGAATATGGTGTTTACATGAAGCGGTTGAAAGAGAACATGGGCTGCGTGGCATGGATATATGTTGGCACGTAAATAAAAAAAGACACTCGTCCAACATACAAGGTGAAATAAAGATGTACATAATGAGGAGAGGGGTGGGATCACTCAGCCTCAAATGGAAAAAGAGGGTGAAAATGAAAAGCAAAAACTGGGGGAAGGACCCCAAATCTCAAGAATGGAGCCGGTAACACATGGTGCCTATGGTGGTGGAATGTACGGTACGGAGAAAGGGCAACCGGAGAAGCCAACAAAGCCACCGGCAAGTGAGAGCCAGAGTGCTGATGGCCCCGTTGATAAGGACGCTATCAAGCCCAAACACAACCCTCCCCCTTCAACCGGAGACAGAGATTTAGATATCACTGGCCAGTCTTATATCCAGTAACAAAATATAATAATCCCTTATCATGGTGTTGCTTCATCTTTTATGTTTTTTTTCTTCCTATATATGGTTAGTGACTTAATGCTACATCTCCCTGACCACCTTTTATGTTGCTTTTCTTTTAGGCAGCCAACACTTTTATCCTTACTAATTGATGCTACAATTTGCTACATAGTCTTTTAAAAAATAAGTGGGAATAATTTGTTAATGCATACCTTCCCAAAATAAGTAGATATTATAATACTGAATGACCGTATTAAAAAAATGGAAAAATCATACAGATATTTCACCATCATAAATGTTATGACCATTTCAACCGTACTAAAATTAAAATAAATGCAAATACACAAGTGAACGGAATGATTTGTGTTAATAAAACAATCTTAAAATTAACTTAAAAACGAATCGAAATAAGTCATTTCGCAAGTCAATTTTTTTGTTTCTTAGTGTGCGTAACATGATCATGACGAAGAAAGAAACAGCTAAGCAAACAAAAGAGAACCAGCACCACAAGTCCATTACACTTATATGCCACCCAAAGAAATTTCAATATTGTAAATGTCGCTATTTCAGCTTGATTACTTCTCTTAAAAATATGATTGAATTATAACAACTAGCAAATATGACGTGTATTTTACTGAATTATAAGTTTTAAGTTTTAAAATATACAAGAGAGACTAATCCTAATTCTTAAATTAAAATATAAACAAAAATCAAATTTCTAAAATATTTGAATTGTTACATCCTAAAATATTTTGAAAATGATTTTTAAGATCACCGCCGGTAATACGGTGGTTAAATGTCAAGACTCAGGAGTATTTAAATCATTTCTAAAAAGGCAGGGGGTTTACCTTTAATAGTGAAAGGGAGGTGTGAATAGTAATTTCCTTGCGGCATCCATTGCACCAGATTAGGCCTAGGTGGGCCCGTTACAATGGACGCATGCCTATGGCCAGTTCTTCTTTCGTCCACAGACTCCTAATTTCCAATTTTTCTTACACTGAACTATAAAAAATGTTTCTTAAATTCTCTCTTCGTTTAACAGGCTAAAAAATTGTTGAGGCAATTCCCTTTACGTTTTGCAAAAAATAAAACGCAAGGGCAACACCGTTTCAGTAACTTGATCCTCCAATCTTCAACAATTTGCTTCGTGGTTCATTTCATGCCACCAGCACAATTCCTCTAACAAGAGTTGGACTTGAATTTGGTTGGAAACTGAGGCAGCAACGCGACTTCCAACAGTGTTTTCTGTTAGTACAGAATAAACTCATTCAAGAAATATTCCAAGATCAACATGACTCGACTACTTCGGATCAACCGAATCGTCTAATTGCAGAAACAAATTGAAACCAACTAGTAGTGCAAGAGAAAAAAAATATTGATAGAACTGATGCCGCTGCTTGTCTGCTTCCTCTTCTTTTCTTTTAGTTGGCGTTTGTTTGGAAGTAATGTATTAATTTCACGTTAGCGGTGGCCATAGCAAAATGACTGGGATTTGGGGTTTGAATTCATGGGTCTTGCTGGTACACGTGGTGTGGGGCATGCAGTGTGTTGTATTAATTGACGTTGATGATGATGGTGGAATCACATGAACAAACTTGAGAAGAGAACCAAGAGGGTACGGTGGTTGTGTTGTGTTGTGTCTGTCTCCTTTTGTACGTCAAAGTTGGGTGATGATTTTTACGGTGATCTCCAGAACGAGAGAGACGTGCCTGGTCCACTGTTTTTCAGTACTGAGAGCTTTGCTACTCAAATAAATAATATATATGGCCCATGCTAGTTACCAAAGAAGAGAAGAGAATAAAACACAAGGCCGTACAACTGCTTTTCATTCTCATATATAGGAGCTTCTTCCACGCCCTCTCTTCTCCACTTTTGTTTTGTCTTCTTCCTTTTTTTTTTCTTTTTCTTTTTTGCTTTCTTATTCTATTATTATTTGATGATGATACCAAAAAATGAATAAATGACGGATGGATAAATAAGTAATTAGATGAATAAAAGAGTACAAATTATACTGTTCAGCATTGTTGTTTGTTACGAACGAAATACATGAACTGAGTACGTGGGCCAATGTCCTTAATTTTTAAAATGAGTTTTGATTAAAAATAGTTTTTTTTATGGTCTAAGTCTGATAATAAGTAATTAGAAAATATATTATTCATAATTATTTTTCAATTATCATGCATAACCAACTCTCAGATAACTCCCAAATCCCAATTTTAATCACTCATCAAAACTGTCGAATAAACTATATTTTTCAAAGTGTGGGAAAACTGTCCTAATGATCTGAAACAATCTCTGTTTTCTGATGCTTTAGGAGTTTCTGTCCGTTCGTTTCTAGTTTTCTCTTTCTCATGTTTTCCTGTTTCGGCTTGTATTAAAAAAAAAAACTACGTTTATATAGAGATTATAGATAGATATAAATAATAAATTATAGATACATTATAATTAAGTAATATTAATTTTATTATTGTTTATTAAAGTCTAAAAACATATTTCTCTCTCTTTTTACTTTAACACGATGTACTTATTTTATTAGAGTGCCATATTCACACCCACTTATATATAGTTATATATTTAAATTTGAAAAATAAATATTCCAACGAGTGAAAAAAGAATTGATATTTCTCCTATTTCCGCCAAAGAAAAGTAGAAAATCCAGTAGTGACTTTACTAAACTGTGTGACAGAAAGAAAGAAACGGTGTTCAGGGTGGATTCAAACCCAATGCACAAATCTCATCCACCAGAGGCGCACTCCAATGCGCACTCCGTTTCCTCAATTGAACAAAATCCTTAACGCACTCCTCCATTTTCATAGACTGAATTCGCTTCCTAGCCGCCGCAAATTTCTTCCCAGCAAGCCGGTCAAAATTCTTCTCCCAACCACTCTCCCACGCATCGTGAGCGTCGCAAAGCTGAAGCGCACCGTTCTCCCAATGGGTCCAACTCCACACCTTCTCAACCGAATCCATCACAGTTTCCGCGCACAAACCCTCACACACCTCCCTGCATGGCCTGCACTTGGCCCCACTCAGTGGGCCCGGGCTCGACAGCGCCGCCACCGGCACCCCGAACCGCCCCGGTGGAAAATCGTACCTGCGGTCCGAAACGACGCAAAACGGGAGTCGTTTTGCCACGTGGCTCACGTTCAGCGTCGTGAGTTGGGCCTTAAACGCTGCCTCTGAGTTGAGGTTGTTGAAGCCAGCGGAATCGAGGTTTGGAACTAAAGAGAGACGCGACAGTGCCACCGTCGAGGTTCTGAGGTCGCCGATTCCTAAACGGTCGTTGAGTCCACCGTACGAGGAGCCCGCTGGGACCAGGTACTTTCCCGGAACGAAGTTTTCGGAACCCAACGGTGCGTTCCAGTACCCGTCAACACGTGTTCGGATTATCCAATCGTACGTGAAGTTTTTCTTCTGTTGGTGTGATTTTATCATCGTTAGGCATCCCTCCACTAGGTTAAAGTACTGAAGAAGCCCCTGCGTAATAACGTAAATTAAATTCAGTCATATATCAATACCAAAAATAAATAAATAAATAAAAACAGTCATAATTAGCATTTAGTTTCTACGTTGGCGTCATACTACTACTTGATACTTCAATTCTAAGCAAGCTTGGTTGTTCAGTTTAGCTTTACTGATTTAGCAATTAAAGTTCATAAATCATTGAGGGTAAGAAAGGAATGGTGACCCGAAAATAGGAACTTGCCCTCACACACTACCCCTGTCAACCCTACCAAACTGAAAACTGCCTCCTAACTCTCCAAAGTTTCTAATTTTATCCAACTCGATCCTAAATAAGTAAATATTAAACAATTAAATAAATAAAGATTTAACAGATCCACAAGACTGTAGACATATTTAATAAAAAGTAAAACAGGCTAGGAATTAATTTAGCTATAAGTAAAGATGGTTGTGTTTTAGAATTGCAGCAAATTCAAGTACAAAGTGGTTGACTGATAGCCAGTGAAAAAAAGAGTAAATGTTTCCATTATTCATTTGAGTAATGAAACAAATTTAAAATTAATATTGTATGTTATACTTATCTTAAAATATATATTATTATATTAAATTGATATTTTTTTATCATCCCAATTTTATGTTCAGGAACATTTTCAAAAAAAAGCTTGCCAAATAATTGAAAGTGTCGATCAAACTGACCTGGATATTACATAAAAACGAAAAAATATATTCCAGTATGTGGAAAATAGATTATTATATATCAGCTGTTTTTTTATGAGATATATCAAGCTTTTAAAAATAAAAATTCAAACAGATTTTATCAAATTTAATTTAATATAAATAGAAAACATTAACTTTTCAAATATTTTTTTCAGTTTCAATTTATTTCTCCTTTAGTATCATATTTTATATTATTATTAATTATATTATAATATAAGAATGATGTGTATAAATTCTTAAAAAAAGAACGTTACTACCTAATTAAATTAACTTTTAACATACATATAAAGTTATACAAATTAAGTATCCGTTTTATAGATAAGTATACTTTAAAGATAAACATATGCATAAATACACGACCTAACGTGAACGTACGTGTTACGTGCCTACGATAATAACCTCCTATATATTTAATACAGTTAAAACATTCTGTCCCAGTCATAAATGACTGGGTTCCCTCAACAGTTTTTGCTTTAACCAACCTACATGGGTTAGGAAGATGAAATGTAGTGCAAGTAAAGATATTTGATAATGTATTTTACTTTTCTTTTAAGATAGCATCCTAATAAATAAATAAATATAAATAGACTTCTGGTTTCTGGAAGGCGAGGTGAAAAAGAAATGAATTCGATACTGATATGAAAATATCCGCCAAGGTACAAAAAATGTGACCCAGAGCAACTTGCACAAATTATTCCATAAAACCAATATCAACCAAACAATATGTGGAGATTCCTAAAAAGTGTACTCAAGACACTAGCTACTTAAAAAATAAAAACTAAAACAATTACAAAAAATGCAACACTAATAATATAATTTCATTCACTGTAATCAGCAATAATACGTTTAACAACATGATTCTGATGATGTGGTATTTTTAGGAATCAAAATCCAAAAAGGGGAAAAAGTAGTAATAATAATGAAAGAAAGAAAGAGAAAATAGCAGCGAAATGACCTGGATTCCGTTGGGCGAGTTATGCGCGGTGAGGACTCGAACATACGACTCGTTTTCCGGCAACGGTTGAGGGTGGAAGATTCGAACGGCGGCGACGTTCGGCGCAAACTTCAGGAGCGAGAACTTGAACGTGTCCTTGTCTAACGGGCTATGAAGAAAAACATCCGAATTGGGGTATTCTTTGAGCACCATTTCGATAATGGAGGGTCCCGTGAGTTCGAACCTTCTGGCACCACCAACCAAACACACCGCAATTTTGGACCGCAACAACTCATCCTTGGAAACAACAGGATCTTCCTCGCTGATAAACTTAAAAGGGAGGTTGAAGAGAAACTGCTGAACAGGGTAAAAGGCTGAAAAACCGTTTGAAGAAGTGGAAGATGAATAATGGAGAGAGAAGAACGTGATGAATAAAACTAGAGGGATGATCAACCCAGTTAAACGCCAATTGAGATCAGAAACACATTTAGTAAAGGGCGTCACAAACTTTCTGGGGCTCTGTAACATCGTCGATCTCTTCCTTCTTTTTTTCCACAAAACCCTGAGGTTTATATTAGTAGCTTGTTCTGCCAAAGGGTAATTTTGTGATCACGTACGATGATGTGCGATACAACTAACGCAGAGAGAGAGCAATATGATTCAAATTAAATGATGAAAGGAGCATATATGGTTTGGTGAGAATTGGTGTTGTTGGGTTGCATATATTGAAGGTGGCGGGTACCGTACCATATGCATACTAATACCATGCGGCTATTTGGTATCACGAGAAGTTTGGGAGGTACCACCCTAGAGAAGGAGAATTTTGAAAAGTCCCCAGAGTTTTCTAATTCACACATACACCTAATTGTAACGCCATGTTTGATTCAAGAACGTGTATCGTCATCTTCGTCTTCATTTTTTTCTCAACAAACATTTTCTTTTATGTATTTTTCTAATAAAGGGGGTTGATTTCAGTCAATAAATAGATAAAAATAAATAAAGGGGGTTGAATTATTGCATGTGTGGGTTTGATGTGACAAATCCGATCCGGCCAGTTTTGGAAGATTTTAGCTGGTTGTCTAACCCAAAATTAGTTATATCACAAAATCAGGAACAAATTTTCGAACACACATTCTTTAATATATTAAACTTTATTAAAAATTATAAATTCATGTTAAAAGAATACAAGATATAATATGAGAACCAATTTTTTTTTAATCAATTTCAAACAATAAAAAATAACATAATCAAAAGAGTGTGTGACTAGTAACTCATTAATTAAAAAAATGGTCCTGATAAATAATTATTATATTTTCTTATTAAATTAAATTTGCTATATAATTTATTATTATATTATTTATTTATTATTATATAAAGTAGTATACCTTGCTGCAAAAAAAAATCCCCCCAAAACTGAATGGCCATTTTTGTAATTTTAGGTGCACTAAAATAGTCACAAAATAAAATAAAAAGGAAAGTAAAAAAATGCTTTAATTTGACATTTATGAATAATTTGATTTAGTAAATATAAAAAGAAAAACATTAATGATTAATTTAATGTTTATGTTATATTTAAGATTTCAGTTTATAAATATATATATATATATATATATATATATATATATATATATATAATTTATTATTATACAAAGTAGTATACATTGCAACAAAAATAGTAAAAAAAAAATCAAAATAAAATAAAAAGGAAAGTAATAAATATAAAATTTATTTTAATTTAACATTTATGCTTAATTTGATTTAATAAATATAAAAGTAAAATAATTAATGACTATATTTCCTTAAGATTTCAGTTTATATATATATATATATATATATATATATATATATATATATATATATATATATATATATATATATATATATGCTAATTAAAAATACACCTTTATTTCATTCATACATTTATGATTTAATTTAAATTTAAAATAAAGTATATAGTTGCAGTTTCACGAATAAAATTTATTTATGTCATAATTATTGGTATTTTCTATTATATAAAGTGATATACATTGCTGCAAGAATAATCAAGTCAGTTTGGGGTATGTGATTGACAAATTTGATATTTTCAATCAAATCCCGTAAACTTAACCAATTATTATTTTACTTAGGTTAGGTTAGACCGGCAGTAAAGTTAGGTATAGCTACGATGGCCCATACATGGACATATGAGGTAAAAATACGAACTTTTATTATATGTTTAAAATTATTTACAAAACTAAATAATTTTTTTTATATCTTTAACGTAATAAATAGTTAGGCAAAATTTAGGTGTCATCTCTACATTTTAGAATTTGATAATCTCCACGTCTCATTGCAAATAAAAAAAGTCCACATCTTAAAAAGATATTAATTTCTTATTATTAGTTGGATGATCTCCTTAATGTAAAAACCACAAATGTTTTCACTTAAATTAAGGGTGGTCAAATCGAAACAAATTCAAAATAAAAACCAATTTTTTTTAAAAAAAATTAAAATCAAAATTGAGTTTGCTATTTATGTTTCTAAATTCAAATCAACCTACAACACTTATATATTACTTTAATGTTACATTTTTTAAATATTTTTTATATGAATATCAATTGGGTTTCATATTATTTTATTGATGACATTTTCAATATATAGTTGATTTAACCAAAATTGAAATTTTAGCATATTTTTTTTATAGAATGTTTAGCATGTTAATTTTTTATATAGATTATTAATAAGATTTTTTTTAATATAATTTGATTTCAAAAATAAAAAAGTATATAAATTTTTATGGAATAATATTTTAATGAAAATCAATCAAAATCAAATTAAACTAATTATTGTAAATTTTAATTAGTCTAAGAGTAGTAGTAAATTAATTTTCAGTTTGGTGGTTTATAGTTCAATTAATTTTCAGTTATTATTATTATTATTATTAGTTCTCTCTTTTTGTCAGAAATCTTTACTTTTAATTTTCTATTTAACTTCCTCTTTATTTGCTTATAAACAAAATCCTTTGTGATTTTCCTATAATTAACAACACACTTTTATATTTGGGCTGTGTTAAAAAAAAACTAGCCGAAAATCTAATTAAAAATTAATAATTGAAAGCTGAAAAATTAATTTATTAAATTATAAATGTTCAATTAAAATAATGGTTAAAGTAACTAAAAATTGTAAAAAATAAAATAGAAAAGCAATAAAATCGTAAACTATTTAAAAAAGATAATTAATAAATTTGATAAATATATTAAAAATAAAAATAAAAAATATAAAAGATTAAAAACTAACATTTAAAAAAATGCTAAAATCTGTTACTTTTTTAGATATTATAAGTATGATGAGCATACTTGATTGCTTGTTCATTTATCCTTTATTTATTTGAATGAAGAAAAATGTAAACTAAAGAAAAACCATTTTTTTGTATAAAATCAATTGTTCTGTTGTATCTTTTATTTTCCATTCAAACATAAAAAATATCATTATTCTTTTTCATATTTACGGGCTTATCACACGAGGCGTTCGAACGGAAATAAGAGAAGCACCGCATGAAAAAAGTAAAAAAGATTATAAAGATAGGGAAAGATTAAAAGAAAACAGAAGAATTAGATTATACATAATTTAAATTTGTTAAAAATATTTTTTATGGCATAATCCTTTTCAGATATATTTTTTTTCTTTTAAACTCATGAAAAATACTAAAGAATTTTTATTTTTTTTTACTTTTTCAAAATTTTATATAATTAACTTAAGATTTGTATACATATTTCAACAATCAGAACTTCACAAATCACAATTGACAAGTGAATTTTAATCAAGTAATAAAACTTATAAAAGGCCGAATTAGGTTCTGCAGTTATTCAATACCACGTCTACATTCAGAAAGTGGTGCATGAGCGGATGCAAATTTATCCCATAGCCCATTATTTTGGCGCTGGATTAATTTGCCACCATGCAGCGGTTAAGAGGACATGCACCACTTGCTCTAAACGTACAGAATTACCAAAAACATGATCTGATCCATAGAACGTTCCAATGCCGTATTATTTCTTGCAAGTTTTTTAAGGCTGAAGATTGGTGGAAGGAGAAGGTGATTGATACGTAGTGAATGAAACTGAAAAGGACTATTTCTTGATTCCTGAGCATGGATGGGATAAGTCTCACCAAAATTTCTTCTATATACTTTTCCTCTCTTTCTTTGTCAGGTGATTCTTTCGTTCTGTTCTTTTCTTTTCTTTTCTTTTTCCCTTGTATTATGCATAGCGGGCTTCATGGGTTTTTTTAGGAAGAGGCCTAAAATGCTTAATGGGTTTTTTTAATGAATAGTGTTCTGCTCAAAGCCCATTGTAACTACTGCGAATGCCTACACAACTGGTCCAAGGGAGTTGCTACGTGCACCCAGCATTATTGCTGGGGCACCCAGCAAACAGTGAAGTGGCGAAACTGCCCTTCAGCAATTATTCTTCCGGAAGAAGGTTCTTCCGGAAAGTTTCCGGAAATAATTTTTCCGGAAAGTTTCCGGAAGAACCTTCTTCCGGAAGAATAATTTGTGTCTTCCGGAAAAACTCACAGACAATTTCCGGAAGAACGTCATCCGGAATGTTTCCGGAAGAAGCTTCTTCCGGAAGAATTCCAGTGTCTTCCGGAAGAAGCTTCTTCCGGAAGACTTCCGGAAGAAGCTTCTTCCGGAAGTTATTTTTTTTTTTAATGCGTACGTAATGACGATTTTGCCCTTGTGTAAATTTCTTTAAATTAACGTCTTCAGGCTGTGTTTTACTGCGCTTTCTTTGTTTCTTCTTCCGTTTGCTTTGTTTCTTCTTCCGTTTGCTTTGTTTGTTTCTTCCGTTTGCTGTTGTTTCGGTGGTGGTCCCTTCAGCAGTCTGTTGGTGGTCCCGTGAAGTGAAGTATTTGAAGATTTGGTGGTCCCGTGTTCCGTATTTGAAGTTTTATTAGTGGCTGTTGTTCCTATTTTGTCGGAGGTACGCGTTTATTTCGTTTTCCGGTTAGTTTTTAGAGAAGAAAAACAGTAAAAAGTGTATCCGGAAGAAATTTTAGGCACAGAAGGAGGAAGGTCCGGAATGACCACTTCCGGAGAAGGTCTTCCGGAAGTTGAAGGCCAATTCCGGAAGAAGTCTTCCGGAAACTATTCCGGAAGACTTCTTCCGGAATTGGCTTCGTAACTTCCGGAAGACCTTCTTCCGAATGTTAAATTATTATAATTTTTTAATTTCTGTTTTATAATTTTTTTTAATTTTGTTTTATATATATATTTCTGTTAGTTAATAATGAATTATTGGTTTAATTAGGTATAATGATATATATTGTGGATTATAATTTTTTTGTTTTATAATGGTATATATATATATATATATTTCTGTTTTATAATTTTTTTTTATTTCTGTTTTATATATGTTGTGGATTATTGATTTAATTAGGTATAATGGTATAATATTAAATGATTTAGGTAACTTAAATGTATAATGGTACAAAAATGTTTTATTAGTTGTTTATTATAGTGATAAGTTTAGTTTAAGTAAATAATGTAGTTATAAATTTAGAATATAGTGATAATTTTAATATAGTCGTGTATGATGCATATGTCCTATTAATATGTTTGTTATTTAAGGTGTAGTAAATTTTTGGATGTGGTTATATGATAATTTGAATGTACTTGTGTATGATGCATATGTCCTTAAGATGGACGAAGATCAATGGAGGTATGACTTTGCGATGTCACAAGAAGTTCATATGGATTATGATTATGATAATCAAGAAGAATGTGGAGTGAATGAACCACATGTCGATTGTTCAAATGCTTTTAATACATCTCAGGTAATCATGATAATTTGAGTCATTGGTTGAATTGATGGTTTGTATGAAAATTAATGTGTTAGGGTTGCGTTGTAGGTATTCGCTACTCGAGATGATGTTTTGCAATGGGCTCGAACAGTTGCCCATGAAAATGGATTTGTTGCAGTGATTATGAGATCTGACACAGAGACCGGTAGCAGAGGAAGAAGTTCATTTGTGTTAATTGGGTGTGAAAGGAGTGGTACGTACAAGTGTAGAAATAAAGAATTCGTTAGAAAAGACACCGGGAGTAGGAAATGTGGTTGTCCCTTCAGGCTTCGTGGGAAACCAGTGCGTGGAGGGGAAGGTTGGATGGTGAAGTTGATCTGTGGGATTCATAATCATGAATTGGCAAGTCCTTAGTTGGACATCCATACGCCGGGCGATTGACTAAGGAAGAAAAGAAAATTATTGCTGATATGACAAAGTCGATGGTGAAACCGAAAAACATCTTGCTAACGTTGAAGGAACACAATGCCGACAGTTACACCACGATAAAGCAAATTTACAATGCAAGAAGTGCATATCGTTCTTCAATAAGAGGAGCTGATACCGAAATGCAGCATCTGATGAAGCTTCTCGAACGTGATCAATACATTCATTGGCATAGATTGAAGGATGAAGTTGTGGTGCGTGATCTGTTTTGGTGTCACCCAGATGCAGTAAAGTTATGCAATGCATGTCATCTGGTGTTTTTTATAGACAGTACCTACAAAACAAACAGGTACAGACTCCCACTACTTG
This sequence comes from Glycine max, assembly GCF_000004515.6. Taxonomy (NCBI): domain Eukaryota; kingdom Viridiplantae; phylum Streptophyta; class Magnoliopsida; order Fabales; family Fabaceae; genus Glycine; species Glycine max. The sequence goes on along the minus strand of NC_038242.2, from coordinate 1,424,409 downwards.
ACTTTGTTGGAGTGACACCAACGGCGATGACATTCTCTGCTGGGTTTGCATATCTGGAGGCTGAGCGTGTTAATAATATTGTATGGGCTTTGGAACGATTTCGAGGCCTATTTTTAAGACACGATCGCCTCCCTCTTGTTATTGTCACTGACAGAGACCTAGCACTGATGAATGCAGTGAAAACTGTGTTTCCCGAGTCTACTAATTTGTTGTGCAGGTTTCATATCGATAAGAATGTGAAGGCGAAGTGCAAATCTTTAATCGGGGAAAAAAATGCGTGGGACTATGTAATGGATAACTGGGGTACTTTGGTTGATTGTCCGTCCGAATACGAGTTCCATGAGTCATATCAGAAGTTTCAAGTTGCTTGTTCGCCTTGGCCGATGTTCGTTGACTATGTTAACGACACATGGATTATCCCCCACAAGGAAAAATTTATTACAGCATGGACGAATAAGGTCATGCACCTAGGCAACACAACAACAAACAGGTATTAACAACTGATTTTATTTGTTAGTAACGATTAATATTAAATGGTATTTAATTGTTGTATATTTTCATGTTTGTTGTGTATTTTAAATGTAGGGTTGAATCAGCTCATTGGGCTCTCAAAAGAGTACTACAAAATAGCGTTGGAGACCTATGTAGTGTTTGGGATGCCATGAACAACATGATCACGCTGCAACACGTCGAAATTAAAGCATCCTTTGAAACCAGTACGCATGTGGTTGGCCATGTATATAAAAAAACCTTATACAAGAGGCTTCTTGGATGGTTTCGAGGGATGCTTTAAATCAGATTGCTTCTGAGATTGACCGTCTACGTTATCTCGGCAACAATCTCTCTTCTTGTGGTTGTGTGATGAGAAGCACGCACGGCTTCCTTGTGCATGTGAGCTTTCTAGGTATACTGCTAGCAGCATCCCATTGGAGTCAGTCCATCTTTTTTGGAGGAGACTTTGCTTTTCAGACCAAGGGTTATGTGAGACGGAAGTCACCATCAAGGAAGAAATAGAGGTCATATCTAAAAGGTTTGATGAACTTGATGTGGCTGGCAAAGTAAATCTGAAGAGTAAACTTCGAGAAATCGCATACCCTGATCATAACTCTATGTGCCCTCCTCCATCAAAGGTGAACACTAAAGGTGCACCGAAGAAACCGATGAAAAGAAGTCAAACATCCACAAAGCGTGATCCGTCTTACTGGGAGTATGTTGATGCTTTTCATTCTGTTCAAAGCAGCAACTCTCCAGTGAAACGAAGTGCATCATGTTCTCAACCGCGTCAGCCAACAAGGATCATCCCGATGTTGGATCAATTTGCGTCATTCTTTCAAGGTTTCATTCGTGACGTTGTGGATGTGAAAGCGGACGGTAACTGTGGATATCGGTCCATTGGCGCTTTATTAGGTATGGGGGAAGATTCGTGGCCGTTAGTGCGTAATGAATTGCTTAAAGAACTTGGCAGGTGGTCGCATGAGTACATGAACCTCTTCGGTGGCACAGAGAGATTTGAACAATTAAAGTTGTCCCTACTTGTTGATGGATTTTCAAAGGTATGTTTTTAGGTTAATTTTTTTTATAACAATGTTTAAATTACTTACATGTGTATGTTTGGTTCATTCAGGTTAGTGTGGACAAGTGGATGGATATAACAGACATGGGATATGTGATTGCTTCACGGTATAACGTAATCCTTGTATCGTTGTCCCAACAACAAAGCATGACATTTTTCCCTCTTAGAAGTCAACCACCACCTGACTCTTCTGGCCACCGCATCATATGTGTCGGTCACGTGTTTGGAAATCATTTTGTTCAGGTACATTGAATATAGTTAGTGTAACAATTATGCAATGACTTCGCTTGTTCGTTTGGCACGGTCAGCGCATGATATAATGTTTGTTCATGTACAACAGGTTTATTTGAAAGACCATTGTCCGTTGCCGCCCCCAGCGCTGTTGTGGTCAACCAATTGTTATTCTCAGGCAAAGCAATGGGCAATTCCATATATTAGTAGAATGCAGGAATACACAAGCTTGATGTCATTCAAAACACACTATGTAGACCTAAATGAAGACTAAACATTCATTGTTTATTTATTTGTATTCATTATGCGATATAATTCGTTGTAACCCGTCACTAACCAATTAATATTATCAACTACTCGTTTGGTTAAGCAAGGAAATTGTTGGTCCAACAAAAATCATTTACGCGTACAGCATACATCATTGTCATAATTGACAACACATAATGACATTCATAGTTTACCTGTAAGAAAATTGGCACGTAAATGGAAATGGTTCTTCATCTATTTCGTAGAAAGAGCTCCAACCCATAAGTGGCTGAGACTCCATGATCATGCTCCAGACACGAAGATATATAAAGACGTTGAAGTATTGAAGAAGGATTATAAGTCCCTTCCTTGCTGAAACAGTAGTAGAACGTGGGGAATATGAAAGGAAGTTGGCAATTTATATGAATACGAAATAGGAATATACGATGATGAGAGTGAATCATATGTAACTTAAGGTGGCTATTAATTGCTTGGAGAATGTGCGCGCCGCCTTCTATGCGTGAATGCGTTTTAATGGTGACGATGAGTATGCTTGCGAGAGTTACAAGAATACAAGGGGAATAAGAATATTCCAAGTTTGAACTTTAATGAACTCTCTTGCTTCTTTAATGAATAGGTTTTGAAGATTGTGATCGTGGAGCTTCTGTGCATTTGGAAGATTTGATCTTTTTTAGGATCCTTTAATTAATCCGTTTATCACATTGTAAACAAGCAAGATGATTAGGTCTAATATGCTGTTATGTAGCCTATAATGGAACTGTGCATGCTAGCTCTGCTTGCTTTAGGCCAATCATGAATTCGGTTATTACAGTAATTATTTACTTGAACATGGAAAAAGGGTTCATTTCCTATTTTTTTCGATTTTGAGGCTTTGTTTTGACGTGTTAGTTGACGGAACTGGGGAACGGGACTATTTTTTTTGGATTCTTTGACGTCCAAACATGAGAAATGGCCGCCCTCCATTGTCTCAGGGCACAGGCACACCCACGCAAAAAAATCCCAAACATGGATACTTGAACATGGAAAAAGGGTTCATTTCCTATTTTTTTCGATTTTGAGGCTTTGTTTTGACGTGTTAGTTGACGGAACTGGGGAACGGGACTATTTTTTTTGGATTCTTTGACGTCCAAACATGAGAACTGGGGAACGGGACTATTTCCTGATTTATTAATTATTTTAAAAACTTTTATTTTTTATGTAATTCTTACAAACAAAACTCATGATTCTAGGTTCCCTTTTTTTAAAAATAAATTTAAAACAACCGTAAACTTCGCTTAAGGACCACAAACAATCGGAATAACAAACTATATTATAAAATAATAAACTGTGCAAAACACGCCAACTATATTAAACAAAAACTGTAATAATTACAAATATTCATGTCAACTACAACACAACAATATAAATACAATGATCAATGGTCCGTGCGGCGTCTCTGACGAGCCCTGACCGTCCCATCAGCACTGGGTCCCCCTCTCGCGATCGTCAGGCAGTCCTGCATAATGTCATATAACTCTGTGCCTGCAGTGACTATCCTAAGGTTGAGCACACGCTCCAACCTCTGTGCAATCGCCTCATATCCCTCGTAATCATCCTGTCAAAGTCAGTAAAAACATTTATTATGAAATTCAAAATAAACAACAACTCATAAAACATTAAACGCGCAAATAATCTTACCACATATGGAGGGGGGTCAAATGCCACTGGAACCTGGGGGCTGGGCGGCTGTATGTAGTCCTCAGGGTCTGCAGCTGGTGCATCCCTCTGCTGGTCAGCTGCCTGGGTCGGTGTCATGAAAGGGTGAGATATGCGGAAAAACCACTCAATGTAATCCGCAGATACCTGCCCAGGCACTAAACAAGGCTGACCCGCAGGTAGTAAGTGATCCGCAAACTCCATCCACCTGTCATCTATCTGCTCCTGTGACAATCGTGCACTAACAGGCGGCGGAGGGATGCTCTGGATGTAACCGAACTGGCGTACCACCCTCTCCGGTCGAACTGCGACGATCATAGGACCCCATCTGAGCTGACCCTGGAACGATGAAATCTCCTGAAACGCCCTAACACCCCGATGCTCCGTGTACGGCAACCAGGACACATCTGTGACGGTCAAACCATCACAACGTGCCCTGTAGGGTGCTCCTGTGATGCCCTTCATGTGCGCCTTCGACGTCAACCACCGGGAAGCACGTGGGGACGTCTCCTGGTATGTGTCGTCAGTCACGCACTGATGCACACTAGGGAAGTGCTCATAGATCCAGCACTACACAATAATTGAGGTTAACATAACATAAAAACATGTTTAAATCATAATCGAACCTAACATATTAATAAACACAAAATTTACCTGAAATAGCGTCAAGTACCCCGCAAGCTGTCTGGTGGTGGTCCTACAAGCCTCATCTAACTGGTCGTACATATGAACCAGCGCGGCAACCCCCCAAGCGTAACCACCACTATGAGCGAGGTCCCGGAAAGCGTCAAGGTGGACCACATGCACGTATGTTGCACTCTTATTAGCAAAAAGAGTGCAACCGACAAGGTGCAGCAAATAAGCGCGAGCTGCGACAATCCACCGCCGGGCCTGACATCTGGTCTCATAAATGTCACGAACCCATCCTAATCGTACATATGCTCCACGTGTGAGCGCTGTCTCGGCTCTGGCCTCCTCCGCAGACACTTCCAGCAACTCCGTGAGCAAGAATCTGGCCTCCTCCGTAGAAAGAGCGTGGAAACTGTGCAAGGCGCCAGTGATGGGCAAATGTAGAATGGACGACACATCATCCAATGTGATCGTCAGCTCTCCTACTGGAAGGTGGAAGGTGCTAGTCTCACTGTGCCACCTCTCCACAAATGCGGATATAAGTCCAGGATCGCCAGTAATAACTGAACAATCTATCAGTGGACTTAATCCTGTGGCAGCCACCAGGCCTTCAATCTCAGGCACTGGCCTCCCAATCAGTGTCAGCTTCCTCCCATGTGACACTAACTTCAAATCAGGACGTTCCTGATTTGAAGTACAAATTATACAATTATTAAAAAAAATTAATCATAAACAAATAAATAAACAATGACAAATAATTAACAAATTAAAATACCTGTCCACTCCACACGGCATGTGCAACATGCTCGGCAAATGATGTGAGCACTGACGGGTCACGTGGACCACCAGGGAATCCCTCTGCAGCATCATCACCATCTGACCCCTCACCACTATCAGCACCCTGTGCGTCCGCACGCATCTCAGGTGCCTCCGTAGGCTGCTCAGGGACATCATCAGTCATGTCAGCGACGTCCTCAGCCATATCACGTCCCTCCGTAGTCATCTGATGAACGCGTAGCCTACGGGCTGAGGCAGTAGGCCTACGCCTCTCGGGAACATCGCCAGCATCCTCGTCAGCAGCTCTATCTCTGCCTACAAATCTACCTATGGCACGACCTAAACCTCGTGTTCTGGCCATGATCTGTAAATCATGTCGAACACGTTTTTTTTTCGGTCAAAATATACACAATTTTCTTTATAAAAAATCAACTTTATTTATAAACAAATAAGACTAACTTAAATCAAATCATTTTCACACATACACGACCTAATTTTAAAAAAAAAATTAAACAACTTCATTTATATAAAAAAAACAACTAATGTAAAATAAAATTATTAATAAACATGCACAACTTAATTTTTTTAAAAAAAAATTAAACAACTTCATTTATATAAAAAAAAACAACTAATGTAAAATAAAATTATTAATAAACATGCACAACTTAATTTTTTTAAAAAAAAATTAAACAACTTCATTTATAAAAAAAAAAAACACAACTAATATAAAAATAATTAATTAGTAAACATCCACAACTTAATTTTTAAAAAAAAATAAACAACTTCATTTATAAAAAAAAACACAACTAAATTACTTAGTAAACATCAACAAGTTAATTTTTTTTTAAAAAAAATAAACAACTTCATTTATAAAAACAAAACACAACTAATATAAAAATAATTCATTACTAAACATCCACAACTTAATTTTTAAAAAAAATTAAACAACTAATGTAAAAAAAAAATTATTTAGTAAACATCCACAATTTTTTTAGTAAATAAAATACTTCATTTATAATAAAATAAACTAATTAATTATAAAAAATTAGTATTTTTATAAAACTTCCAAAACACACAACTTTAATTATAAAAATAGCCAACTTCATTTTTAAAGAAAAAACACTAATTTAAAAAAAAACAATAAACAAAAAAAACACAACTACTTTTATAAAAAAAAATTAATTTACAAATTAATATTTAGTAAAAATACACAATTTAAATTATAAAAAAAATATGACATCAAAAACCCAAACTTCATTTTTCATAAAATCTAAAAAACAAAATAACCAAAATAAATAAAATAATTCATTTAAAAAAAAAACAAAACAATTTCTGTTTAAAAAAAATTTAAAAAAAAAAACACAAAAAAAAAAAAAAACCCACTTCCGGAAGAAGTGGTTCTTCCGGAAACACTCCGGAAGAAGGGTTCTTCCGGAAAGGTCTTCCGGAAGTTTGAAACTTCTTCCGGAAGTGGGCGTCTTCCGGAATTCTTCCGGATGAACCACTTCTTCCGGAAAGTTCCCGGAAGACGTTTTCCGGAAGTCTTCCGGAAGAAGTGTTCTTCCGGAAGACTTTCCGGAAAACGTTCTTCCGGAAGAACCCCTAAGGGGTCTTCCGGAAGACTCCTCCGTCAGCCATTTCCGCCATTTTTTCCGGCGTACTCTCGTCTTCTCCCCTCTCGTCTTCTACCCTAAGGTTCCATTGCTATGCTAAGGTTCCATTGTTATGCTAAGGTTCCATTGCTATGCTAACAGTGATGCACATTACAAGCTAAGGGTAAGGGGAAGGGGAACTAACCTGTTCGCGGAGAAGAAGAAGAAAGCCTTGGCGCGCCTCGCGGAGAAGAAGCTTCACGGAGAAGAGAAGAAGCAGGTTCCGGGAGAAGAAGAAGCTGTTCCGGGAGAGAAGAAGCTGTGTTCCGGGACGGGAGAGAAGAAGAATTTGTTGTCTAGCAGAGCTGTTCCGGAAATGATTTGCGTTTTTTATAATTTTATTTTAAAGGGCAAAATGGTACTTTCAATCAATTGCTGGGTGCACCAGCAATATTGCTGGGTGCACCTAGCAACTCCCCTGGTCCAAAAATACGGCTTCAGAAAAAGAAAAAAGAAAAAAACCCAGCGAGCAGCAACTCTACTTTGTATTGAGGTGTCGCACGGCGGGTGTAGTATTAGATTCGGCGTCGAAGAAAAAGAAAGAGCAATGCAAGCTGCGTCTTCAGGCATCGGATACGGTCTAAAATATCAGGTCCAAGGCACGAAACCCTCACGAATTTTGTGCATCGATCTAATTAACTATTCCATTTCTTATACTCTTTTATATAATAGGCTAGGTGCATATCGGATGTTAAAGCAGACACAGATCACACTAGCTTCCTCGCTGGCACTCTCAGCCTCAAAGAAGAAAATGAGGTACATACTCGCATATTGTTCTAGTTTGATCCCTGTAGAAATTAATTGAGTGAATCGTTCCATGATAGGTACATCTGATTCGGCTTTCGTCGAGTGGAACTGAACTCTTCTGCGAGGGATTGTTCTCTCACCCCAACGAGATCTGGGACCTTGTCTCTTGTCCCTTTGATCAACGGATCTTTTCAACCGTCTACTCTAACGGTAATTAACCTCTTCTTTTAACTTTTTTGTTTGTGTATTTTCACATTGTAAGTGTTTTCCCGTATGTTGAGATAGCTTGTGCTACATTCTAAGGCTCTTGGTTTGGTTAGGAAGACTTGTGATTACCTTTATGTTCTTATTTATTTATAGGTGAAACGTATGGGGCAGCAATATGGCAGATCCCCGAGCTATATGGCGAGTTAAATTCACCTCAGCTAGAGAGAATTACCTCACTTGACACAGATTCTGGCAAGATTAAATGGTGAGTTTGCAATTCCCGTTTGCTCTTGACTCTAGAACGATGTTTTTAGAGAGTTTGGCTTCCATTATGTGCTATGTCATTTTCCTAGGTTTATATGTGGGGGAGATAGTTAAATGCTGATATTAACTATCAAGCAATGCGTCATTTCTTTAGTTTACTCTACTGGACCACCCTTTTAGCTATCACCCGGAAAATTTGCTTCTATTATTTAGGTTTAATTGCACTTTTAGCTCCTCTATTGTGACCCGATTGCACTTTTAACTAATTGCACTTTTAGCTGCTGTAAAAGTATTAGGGGGGATAAAAAATGTAATTAAGTCTATTCATCAATCTTGAATTTGTATTCCTTACTAAATATTCACCACCAAACAGTATTCTATGGTGGCCATCTGGAAGACATGATAAATTGATCAGCATCAATGAGGAAAACCTGTACTTGTGGAATTTAGACGTTTCAAAGAAAATTGCACTGGTATGAATTTTATGGTATGGTACACCTTTTGTGACACAAATACATACATTTTTTTTTCATATGTTCATACAGGAAACACATGTTTGTACAAAATAACATGTTATCATTATTCAAGTTACCATCATTTGTTATAATGAACGAATTAATGAATCCTAAATAGAAAGAGGAAGAAAACGTGTTGGAGAAAGTAAACAATGAAAGATCATTTCGTCCTGTGCAAAAATGAAGCGGATAGTTTTTCTCTTTTATCTAGGCATTTAAAATTCAAAAGTAATTGGAGAAATATTTTACAATATACATTCCTTGAATTGTAATATATGAACAATTATCATGTGATTTTTGTTACTGAATCTTATGAAGTTATTTGAATGAGAGGCATTATAGAAAATGAATGGTTGAAGATGAGTGAAGATATAGGTCAATGGACTTCTTAAAACAAATCTGTGATGAGTAAGTTCATGATAAAAGTGACTCAGTAGTGGGCCATACATATTGTCCATAATGGATTTAATTTTGTTCCCTTAAGGGTATTTGGGTTTGAAAATCTGATATTGATTTTAGTTTCCAATCTCATTGCAAGTCAAACACCACAAAATTTTCTTGGAAGTTGGTGTTAAATAATATTGTATGTAACTGTAGTTCGGAAATTTAGGACTCAAGATTTAGTTGGGACTTAAATAATCATAGACTTGTGTGATTATGGTCACTACTATTTGTAAATGCCTGAAACTTTTGATGATTTTGACTTAGTTCCTCCAACACCTTCCAATAAATTCGAGCAAAAAAACAGGTACAATCGCAAGATTCCGCTGGTATGCTGCACAAGTTATCTGGAGGGGCATGGAACCCACATGATGTGAGTTCTGTTGCTGCAACTTGTGAATCGTATCTCCAATTTTGGGATGTCAGAACAATGAAGTATGTAATGTTCATATAACATCATTAAGTTTTTTACTGGTTTATTTTAGTTGATGACATGATAATATTCCACCACATTGAGCAAAAATGTGATTTTATGGTTGCATTTGTTCATTTTTTTTTTCACAAGGAAAGGAGTTGATTTAATTTTTTTGAACTTTGAATTATGCAGTAATATGATCTTAGGCATCCTGAAAAATTATTCAATATTGTTTAATTTTGGAAGTGAATGTATTTGCAACTAGGATTGGGGAGGGGGGGGGGGGGGGAGAGACAAATATACATCCCCCTGAAATCAATTAGTTTTTTGTCTGAATTGGTACCTCTAGGAATTTCATGTCTACTAATAGGATTCTTTGAATCACAGGAAGACTATGTCAATCGAGTGTTCCCATGTATGCAGTGTTGATTACCATCCCCAAAAGCAGCACATGCTTGTAAGAGTTGAAATTTGTGATCCTCATTATAATATGTCTATACTAACTGGTTTCATAATGTGTTTTGTGATAATGTGTTCTTTAACATTTTCTGAAATTCACCAATGCTTTTATATGGATTGCCAGCATTTTTTCTCTCACATTCAATTACAGATTCAAATTAACACATCATAGATAACTATTTTTGTTTTTGTTTTCCAAGTATTAAAATACTTTGATTTGCATTACATGTTTTTTTCTCACGTCTATTACTCAATGAGTTTATAGTAGCAACTGCCTTCTGATATAGTAATATTCTGCCACCTTTTGTTCATGTTGGCAAAATTGAATTGCTATGTTTTGTACAGGTTACTGCAGAACATGAGTCTGGGATACATATTTGGGATCTAAGAAAACCTAAAGTTCCCATCCAAGAGCTTCCAGGACATACTCATTGGTACCTACCATGTATAGTTACAAAGCTGATTTTTGTATTTTAGCTATATTCCCAATCCAAGAATCCTACTATGTTCCAATTTTCAATCATCTCTGTTTTGGAAAAAATGAAAGTAAACTAAAAATGAAAGCAGAGAAGGAAATTACTGCTCTATTTTCAGTGCTTACCATATGTTGTGACAATCATACTTTTAAAGCACAAATAACTTTTCTTTATTCTGTTAAAAAAAATTTCTAAAATGAAAATATACTATTTGATATCATTTGACATCTGATTGGCAGTCTGTATTACTTGTATTGCTAGGACTTGGACTGTCAAGTGTAACCCAGAGTATGATGGAATGATCTTGGTTCTCTCTCGCTCCCTCTCTCTCTCTTTGTCTCTCTTTCACACACACACACACAGAGGGATGTAGATCCTCTGAAGTGAGCTTGTTTCTAAAGCGAAGGGTGTATCGATCCTTGATTTATGTTAAAGTGGATGGTGAGCTTATCCAACTAAAATTTGAAGGTGGATACACCCTTAATTGCTTACTTTACATATAAACTTGCCTTAGAGAAGCTTTTTCCCACACCCACATGTGCACACATACAAATATGCATTTTTAATGACTTCTAAATCTCTTGCTGGTGTCCATTTGTTGGTTAAAGGTGGTCTGCATACTAAATTATCATGTAGGGGATATTTACTTATTTTTCATGGAATGTGGATGTTACAGAGTGCTGGTACGGATTCAACTGTCAACTTGTGGCTTGCCTCAATAAATCATGATGAGTTAACAACTGAAAGGTCATCTTATTATCTTAAGATGTTACTATATTACATTTATTTTAGGACTACTTTTTATTCATCTATGCTTACTTTAGCAGACAAGCCAATTCATCTGCCCGATGGGTTGATCCATTGCTTAATACGTACAGTGATTATGAAGACAGCATTTATGGTAAGAGCTTAAGGTTTTTCAATCCATGATCTTTAGTTGTGTTTAGAATTACATCATGTCAAATTTGATCCACATTCCGAAAAGGCAAATAATTGTAGCTTCTGCTTCTTTTGCCAATTTTTACATGGTTTTAACTTTTAAGCTCACATGTACTTTTCTTCACGAATATTTTATTCATGTTACAGGGCTCACATGGAGTTCTTGTGAACCATGGATCTTTGCATCATTATCCTATGATGGCAGGGTAAGACTACAAGTAAATCTAGGCTAATTCTCAATGGTAGATGATAAATTCTCTTGATGAAAAAAAAATGCGTAAAACATAAAACTCTTCTTTTGGTGTCAAATTTTCTCAGTTTCTTTATCTTACTGTTACACACTCCGTTTTTGTAAATGAACTTTCCTGCTAATAGGGGAGCTAATAGCATGCATGTGGTCATAAGACCATGCAACTTTTTTTTTATGCAATAAGACCATACAACTTGGATAAATAATACTTATATTTATCAACAAAAGTATAATTGCTTGTTTTATTATTTGCCCCGTGATTACGCCTTTGGTTGGGTATAATGACAATCTAAATCTGTGACTTTCTCAAAAGCATAGATAAGAATTCGATAGTTATTTCTTGCAATTTACTTGTCTACGTTTATCAATAATCATCACATTAATTTGACATTTCGTTCTCAAAAACAGGTTGTTGTTGAATCAGTGAAGCCTTTCATCTCCAAAAAATAAAGTTCAGCACCAATTACCATCATTTGTCATCTTGTTTTGTATGTCAGTAATTTTCTGCCTCTCGGGTCTTCAGATAAATAGATGACTGAAAGACCCAAATGTTGCATTGATAGCTTAGAAATCAACATTTTGGCTTTATTTTTTTATTTTTTTTTTATCTTTCAACGTTGAATTGTTTTAGGCTGGATTGTGTTTCTAGCTTATTCTTTGATTAGACATCCATGTAATTCATGGAGTCGTTGTATATCTATGGAACTACAAGTTCATTCAAGTTCTTTCTTTATCTCTCGAGTTTGTTCTCTAATGTCTTCTTGGAAAGGTAATAAATCGACTGTAATTGGGAAACAGAACGTTCCTATATGAAATTGGCTGAGTGTCGTTATAGCTAATGGAGAGAAGTTTTAATTTTTCCGACCCTTGCCAATTAATTTATGGTTCTACTATTATTTGAATATAATGTATGCTTCAAAATTAAAGGAGATAATATTTTCTATATATTTATAATGTATAACTAGTTGGTCATTGGTTAATAATGGTGAGGCTGAGCCGCTACACCTTTTGTGTTAGCCAGATTCGTGGACAACGTGACGTTGTAGATGTCCTATTTTTATCAATGGCGCTATGATAAGTTTGTTTGATCGGTGTACAATTTGTTATCGAGACCTACTATCCAAGTGCAAAACTGAGTCACTTAAATGATTACATTGGAAATCATTTGTTGTCCATGACTCCATGTAGTTGGCGTGCGTCTGTGGTGAATAAAGATTTGAGCATTTGGGTGCAACAATGCTTGTTGAAAATACTAGTTTAAAGAGAGCAATCAATCATATCCATAAATAGATGTCACTTCAGGGACATCCTAATCTAATCCTTTAAATTTGGATTTGCACCCTCTTTGTTTTGGATTAGCTAGTCTACGTAAATTGTGGCCCTCAAAAAAGAGGAAGAATATAGGAACGTTGAGTTCCATTGCCATATGCGGCTACGTCCTTTTTGTTCTCGCTCTGAAACGGATCATATAACATTGTTTGGTCTCCTAGTCAAGGAGCAATCAGAGAGATTTCACTTGGTAGGTGATTTGTTTTTGGCTGCCACTTGAAGAGGTTAATGACCATGAATTTTCTTTCAACTTTCTCGTACCACGTCAGCTTGCTCTCAGATTGAGTCAGCTTCTTATCCACCAATTTTGTTCTCATGGTCAACGGGTGCTTTGACATGTCCTCGTGGCGAAATTGAAAGACACGTGCCGAGGCAGCGTTAAACAAGGGGTGGAAGTGAAGGTGCGAGCAATTTTCAGTGACTAGACTTAAGACTTGGGGCTGAGATGTGGATAAGGGGAGACGACTTTTGCTTTCCAACGTGGATTGATTCAAGTCCACTTTATTTACCCTTTCTGTCGTGTCGGTATGTCCCTACGGCCACGTTATCTGCCCAATATCTTATTTGTGGATTCTCGTCTTTGGAAAGTCTATGAGAATGAGAGGATTCGCTCGCACGAGTGAATTAATTACTTATTATTATTATTATTATCTTCGTGATCATGTAATTATACAGAATATTATTAATTTTATTAATAATTATTTTTTGAAAAATTTAATAGATAATTTTTTATAATATTTTAATATTATTCTTTTAACTAGATCGTATATGAAATTTAATAAACCTAATTCAAAAACATTAAACTAAGACAAGTGTAATATGTCATCTTAGACTTATTTTAAGACTTCTTATTTAAATGACTCCTTCCCTTGTTTAATAACAATCATTTTAATTCATAACTCTCTATAAATCACTATTATGAGTATCTTGTAACGATACTTCTTGGACGATTATTATACCCCCATAAAAATTATAGAAGTGTTTATTGTTACTAGTGGGAGAAAGGTTAACTACCAATCAACATGGACTTAGGTGAGTGAGATCATGACTTATCGGACAATGGCGATTGATAAGATATACAATTTTTTCAACCTCAAATGCATAAACACAAAGAGATTTAAAGTCGCAAGTCGATCGATGTACGATCGATGGAGTACAAATAATAATAATAATAATTAAAATTTTATTTAATAACTATTACTATTATTTTATCATATACTTATTAAGATAATAATAATTTTGATTAAATATAACATCAAAATATCTAAAAATATCAACTCATATGCTCTAAATTCCTAATGAGTAAAATTCCCACTCTCCTCTTTTTCTCAATTGGAGTTTTTTTAGAAGTACATTTCACGCACTTTCTTTACCATCGACAAAAAAATTGACCTATTTTAAGAATGGTGTTGAAATTCACTTCTAAATAAAAGGAAAGAAAAAATATTTAAAATTCTCAATATTAAAAATGAAGATTGAGGGTTTGACTCTTCAAGTTATGTATGTTATTATACTCATGTTCTAATAATTAGAATTTACAATTTGGAGAATGAAACTCATTTATTTTATTTTTGGGATGTAATAAAAAAACACCATCCTTTGTGTTCGGTACAATAGAGAAAAATAATTTTAAGAAGAGTGAAATAATCCTTGCAGATTTGGTAGGAGAGATAAGGGAGAGAGTTTAGTTTGCATGTGATGGGTCTCTCCATAACAACTTTTTTCTCCTAATAATAAATATATCATTTTATCCTTATGAGTTGTTTTGTTTTAATTTTTTTAAGGTATGACATAACTTTTGAGGATAATATAATATTTTAATTAGTTCATTCAATTATTTTTATCAACTTTATTTATGTCTATTAAATCGAACTCAACCGTAATAATCTCAAATCATCATCGTGAGACATCACCTGAACCTTTTTGGTTGCATTAACATGTGAATCCACAATTTAAAAAAAAATATTCTCTCACTTTATATAATAACACAATTTTGTATACCTTTTCTTAATGCGTACCTTATGCTATTTTTAAATGTTTTTGTTATGATTTCTTCATCATTTTCTCAAGATCAACAACCCACAAATTGAATTTCAAAAGGTGACTACTGGTGTGAACTGGATTTTTAGTGAGTTATTCTCTAG
This sequence comes from Glycine max, assembly GCF_000004515.6. Taxonomy (NCBI): domain Eukaryota; kingdom Viridiplantae; phylum Streptophyta; class Magnoliopsida; order Fabales; family Fabaceae; genus Glycine; species Glycine max. Next base: position 1,409,398 of record NC_038242.2, on the reverse strand, counting down.
TAGTTTTTGGATTCAACAAATAATGTTGTTTCTGAAGATTGGTTTCTATAGACTGTTTCTTAATCATGTTTTTTTAATTATTGCAGCGCTTGTGTAAGAATCTTCTGTATTTTTAGTTGATATACATGCTTGCGTTAATACTTGATTCAGCAAACAAGCTCTTGCTTCAAAAACACTTATTGGTTTGCCTTTGAGTTTTTTAACTGTTTCTTGTTACGAACATTAGCATCACATTTTTTTTTGTTTGGCATCTTCCGACGAACCTTTTGATCATGTGTAGTTTATGAGTTGATTATCCCATGGAGAAAAATCATTCTAATATGCTTTTGACCATATACATTTTTTTTTATTTTACTGCACTTTGATCTTCTAAGTGCATTGTCAATCTTGTATGCTTATGATCAATTGACAGCTATATCCTCTTGGCAAGATTGTTTCTTATGAGCGAATCCTATTTCTAAAGGTTAACATTTTTCATATTGATATTTCTCAAGCTTAGGACATGCTGCATGCATGTTAATCAAGTCTCTTCTTGTAATTACATCTCAAAGCAAACATTAGTATCTTAAGCTTAGAAGACTAATGACTTATTTTTCGGACGTTTATTATTATCAAAACTTTCTTCATAAAGGACTTTGTCTCAACAATACTCTTGATTAAAAAAATAGGAGATTAAAATTATATTTTTAAAAATAAAAAATAATTTTAATTAATTGTTCCTCTTTAAAGAAGATATATGCCTTTCATATGATGGGATCCTAATTTAAATAATAAAAAAAATACTAATAGGTCCTGATCCAACAAATATACAGATGGCGGTTGAAGAGATGACACGTGGCGAGACCAAAGTGGAGTAAGGGTTGGTGGGACCCATGTGCTCACGTGTATATGTATATGCAAGTAAATCTCGGGATTGGAAGCAGGATCGAAGTCCTGCCCGGATCTGATCTCATCGGCCTCTCTCTTTTCTTTACCACTCCCTTTCTCTCATTTCTTCAATTTCCACGTTTTAACTCTCAGATCAAATGCTTCAAAACAACTTCGATTCCTCTCACTCTGTCACGGCACTCAACAAATATCATTCCAAGTGAAAGGGCATTCACACACTGCACTGCACTGCACTTCACTTCACTTGTCGCTTAATTCGTCAATGTCATTTGGCATTCATTAATGGCAGCGAGTTCTAGAGGCTTCTCCACTACGCAGTTTGATTTCAAGCTCAGAGTAACGCGACTCAATGCCGCTCTGCTTCCTAAGAGTCCCGTGCTCGAATTAGGTCCCAGAAAGCGTAGAAAGCTTTGTTTCGACGCTGACCGAGTTCGACTCGGTAATGGCGCAATACGCTGTTGCTGTTCCGACTCGGTTACTCCGATTCGCAGAACGAGTGGACCTGGCAAAGGCGGTGATAAGAACGAGGAACGGAGGTTCGACACCAAAAAGCCCCCTCACATTCACAGAGTGAGGGTTCAGGCCTCCCCTGCCGCAATGCCTTTCGCTTCTCCACCGTATGTTTATAATTAAAATCGTTATTGAGTTCCTTGCATGGAAATTCATTTCTATATTTAGCTATCAGAACTTTGCGTCTTCCATAGAATCTCTATACTGATGAAACTTGAAAAAAAAATAAAAAATGAAAGGATAGCAATGGTAAGAATGTGCTTATCTGCAGTTTTCTTATGATATTGGATCTGTAGTTGGTTGAATTGAAGTTTCTTTCATTACCGATACAAATGTACTGACAAGTCTATTATCGCGATTTGAAATGTTCATGCATTAGTGATTAGCGATAACCTGCTCGTTCAATTAGTCAAATGTACTGACAAGTTTATTAGCGATTTGAAATGTAACTTGTGGTGATTCCCTGGGGAGTGGAGTGTATAATAATAGCAATGCATGTGAAATCATTAAGACAGTTAATTAATTGAGAGATCTGCTATCCTTTTCTTGGCATTCTCTTTCATATTTTCTAACTTTTTTGGAACCAACAGGTGAGATGTTTGTCATGACCATTTCTGGTTTGTAATTATACGAGAGTGAGAGTAGTTTTTTACACATTAACCCAGTCCAGTATGTAAGAATTATGATGCATCAACCATATTGGGGACTTGAACGATTAATTAGGTTAAGCAAAATGGCCAACGAGGTTAAATAATTTTTTTTGTAATATTGTGAACTTTGATATGATTATCTACACTTAAATAGGTCAATTCTATTTGAATTATTATGTGTGTTTGAAAGGGAGTTTATCTAGATGTTAATAATGACATGGTGCTGAAGTGTTCTGACCTACAATTAAAAGCAAGGAAGGATGAAGCTTGCTTTTCATGTTTCCTCTCCTGTTTATGCTTTCCAGTCGTCACACGGTTTTCTTGAGAAAATGAATGAATCTTTGTTTGATGAAGAGATTATATGATTGAATGTTAATCGGCTGTAGTTTATACTTCCTACAACCCATGATGGCAGCTGATTTTTTTTTTCCTCAATGGCTGTGCTGCTTTATGCCATGATGGCTACAGATCATTTCTGAAGCAGGAAAAATTCTTTCCTCGTTGCACCCCAAGAAATTCTGGCCCACAGTCACGTGATACGCCCCCCAAAAGAGGTAATTTATGATTTATATCCTTACTGCTTTATACCTGTCTGAAACATTAATCAAGGTCATTTGTAGATGTTTTCCATTGGTCAATCATGGAATGTTAAAATATTATGTTTGCTTGTGTTCTCTGGTTCCTACACAGACACTGGTATAGCAAATGAGAAGGACTGGGGTATCAGCTTGTTAAACGAAAATGTTAATGAGTCTGGCACTAATGAAGATGGGAGTACCTGGTACAGAGAAAGTGGGGAAGAACTGGGTGAAAATGGATATAAATGTAGATGGACAAGAATGGGTGGTCAATCGCATGATGGCTCCTCAGAATGGAAAGAAACGGTATTTTGTAATTTTAATATTTAAATGTCCAAGTGCTTTTTTTTTAAATAAAATAAATAAAATTTGGGAATAAATCTATGCTAGCATTTTATGTTAACACAAGTTTTTGAATGAAAGATATCTTCCAATTCTTTTATGCCAAGTCATCAGATATAATCTTGTTTGATACCTTTAAATTATCATTGTTAGCTTAAAGAAATCATTAGACTATGATAGAGGACTGATCTTTTGTACCAAATAAAAAGAAATGATCTTAATTTCCAAACCCTAGATCATAAAATGATAACCTTCTGTTGAGAAATGATTTATGGTAAAAACAATAATAATGAAAATTTATAGCTGAATACTTCATGTTTTTGCTTTTAAAGACAGAGGACTAGAGTAATGTCTCACCTGTTGGGTTAAATAGAACTGTAGCTTAGGCAAATGTCTTTAAATATTGTTGAATGTAATAAGAAGATCTTGATGTGTAAGCATTTCACATACCTTGAAAGTATTGAGCGGCACTGTTTTTGAATATTTCTAGAAACTTATTTAACTATATGAATAGCTCTCGTAATTTGAAAGTTAGTTAAGCTACTCTTAATATACATGTATTTAGTGCCAAGTAACCTTATAAAAATGGTCATCTTCGGATCTTCCTGATAAGGGATATTTCTATTTGCCCTTGGATTACCATAGCTGTGAAACTTTTTGGAAAAATCTTAGCATTCTTTAATCTGCAATATTTTTATCATTTTTAAAATCTGATTATCAACAGTCATAATGTGAATTTTTCTTTCCTTGTAAATTATTACTTTTTTCTTATTTTTGAACTATTAATGGAAAATCTGAATATAATTCTTCTGTAGCTGAATCAAGTATGATTTCAAGGTGAATTTATTGGGAGTATGGTAGGCTGGTTTTGATATTTTGTCAGTTTTGCATTAGGATTGATTTTAAGCAATTAATAGTGGAAAGTTTTTATTGGGAAAGAAAGTATTTATTGCACTTTTGCATTTTTTATGTAATAAATACTTGTTTTCTCAATAAATACTATCTAATTTTAGTTACTTAAAATCAGTCCTATGGGCTGATATTAACAAAACTTTTCTTTATAACCTGATCAAATGTTTTCCCAGGTGGATTCATTTTTAATATGTTAGATTGACAATATTCATAATCTTATTAGTATCACACCCCAGGTGGATTCATTTAATTGGCTTTATTGATCTAATTGACAGTGGTGGGAGAAGAGTGACTGGACTGGATATAAGGAGCTAGGTATGGTTCTTCCTTAATGTTTGATATAGCAATGGCAGCCTGAAATTATGATATACTTTTAAGAATTCATAAGTATGCATTTGGGGCCAGTGCAGAATTACTTCTGGGCAGAAGTACATGATTGTCCTGATTAAGTATAGTTTGAGGGGTTCAAACTTACCTTTGGACCCTTGCTCAAAAAATATCTAGAATTATGCTTGATGTGCTAACGAAATGTTTGAGTGGACTGATTGTTAATAACATTTAGTTGGTCTATGGTTATATGCACATGTAAAAATGACATTTGATTTATGAAATGGCCCAAAATGGAAAGCCTGTGATTAAACACTTGTATAGGAGAAGGAAGAATAGGTGCGATGCACCTAATTCTTGTAGTGGGGTACCTATAGAGCCTTACATTTGGAATTTCAACTCCTTCCTTTAACACAGTGGTATGATGATGCTTCTGGGAAGGTGGCAGCCCCTGTGGTTCTTGAAACACATCTTGAAACTCTTCCAAGATACCCTCTATAGCACTATGAAGTGCACTTTTGATCATATCACTAGACAATGTTGGATCTCCAACACACTCTCCTCATGCCTAGGTTTATAGACATCTTGGGCGTGAAGTTTGTTGGACTGGATATCTGCAAATAGTTTGATAATGGGTGGCTTGATAAGCCCAATGACATTCATTAGGATAAGTTCTAATACTATCTTAGAATTTGGATTTGTGCCTAACTCAATCCTAAAATCTAACTCATTGAGTGAGGGTTACCCTCCACTTATATCACTTTTTTGGTCATATCACAAGACAATGTGGGATCTCCCACAAATCTAAATGTTGTGACTTAGTAGTGCATTTGATTAATTTTATATGCTCTTGCAGGTGTGGAGAAATCTGGTAGAAATTCTGAGGGGGATACTTGGTGGGAAACATGGCAGGAAAATCTTCATCAAGATGAATGGAGGTCATTATATTTCTCTGCTTGTTGTGAATAGGTAAAACCTCTGAATTCTTGACACAATGCCTTGCATTTTTAAATTTGCAGTAACATAGCAAGAATAGAAAGAAGTGCACAAAAACAAGCAAAATCAGGAACTGAAAATGCTGGATGGTATGAAAAATGGTAAGATGATGTATTTTACCTTTTTTTTTTTTGGGGGGGGGGGGGGGGGGGTCTATGCATTATTAATGTGTCTAATGCTTTAAAGTTTCTGTTTCTGTTCAATTTGATTAGGTGGGAAAAGTATGATGCTAAAGGCTGGACTGAGAAAGGGGCACATAAGTACGGTAGACTGAATGAACAATCATGGTGGGAAAAGTGGGGAGAGCATTATGATGGAAGAGGATCTGTTCTCAAATGGTTCGTATTCTGATTTTCCCATCTACTGAATTTGCTTAACTGTCATTTACAATTTCATGTTGCTATGTACTAGATATTTTTTGAAAATAGCTTATTCATTTCTTGTAGCAACAATGTGTGTGGTTAGGTGAGTGAGGATTGCCACAATTATATTGTCTAATTTTAAATAACTTATTATAGAATATGATTTGATGTATCTAACCATTGAATTATTAATTTTTTTATACTGTTATCGAATTATTTTATTGATTGTGTGCACTGAATTTTGAAAAGATTAAATGAATACAAGTATGTGATCAAATGGTGGGATCTTCATTATTGGTGGATGTAAATTAACTTGGAATTAATGAGCGTCACATGCACAATGTACTTTTAGACTTTTAGCTCAACAGTGGATTTTGTGAAATTTTATCTTATAAAATAAAATGTTATTCATTGGTGTAAGATTGATTTTGATTTATGCTAATGTCAATGGATACTATCTAGTGTTGAAATATGATATACTTTTTCCAGGACCACAACAGTGTTGCAATTTAAATTTAGTTTGCCATAGCTGTTCTTTTTCCTTTTTTTGCTTATTATATACTCCTTCCGACCCTATTTATAAGAGGTTGTTGACTAATTTACGCTTATTAAGAAATTTGGTTAATTTTAGGTATTAACATTAAATTTGTCTGTAATTATAATATTTTTCTAAATTTGTCTGTATATTTTCCCAAATTCACCCATAATATTATGGATTAAAATTCAGAGTAGCATTCAATTATGGATTAGAATAAATAAGGGCATTTTAGTCCTAAAATAGTTAACACACAAGACAATTGAAATGAAGTCTTATTAAAAGGGACAAGAAATTTTCAAAACTATGTCTAAATAAGGATGGAGAGAGTAATAGCAATTTGTTGATTTCGTTAGATACGAGAGAACTATTTATAAGTTCATCAAAATTTTAGCCTGCAAGTTTTTTCATTTCTCGTTCTGAATTTTATTTTCTTTTTGCTTCCTCCCTCCTTGCTTACACTTCCCAGGACAGATAAGTGGGCAGAAACTGAGCTTGGAACAAAATGGGGAGACAAGTGGGAGGAGAGATTCTTTAAAGGCATAGGTTCAAGACATGGAGAAACATGGCACGTATCTCCAAGCAGTGAACGTATGTTGTAATTAATATAATTTTAGTGAAAAGTCTACTTTCATTTCATATTTTGTTCTTCCCGTTCAGTAACCAAACACTATCTTTTCATTCCATTTCATGATTTTCCTAGTGCTCCCAAAGATGTATAATCTCGGAGGTTCCATTCCATTTGAATCAAGCGTGGTTGTCTTTGTATATAAAAAATAAAAAATGAAATATAGAATGTATTAAGGTATTAATCATTTATACTATGACTCTGAAGAGTTGAACTGCCCTTTCTTTCAAGGTCCGTAAATTGGAGCTTCTCTTATTGATTCAGTTTTCCAGATATGAGTTTTTTCACTAAGTTCATATTCCAAGGGAAAGCAGCCTCATAGAGCTGCTTACTGGGTCTCTCTTTTCTCTCCTGCTTCTATGTGCTTGCTAACATAGTTATCTGTCTCGAATATATATTTGGTTTGCTTTTTTTTTTGTTCTAAGAAAAAAAAATTTGATGCCACAATGTTCTTAATTTTTACCAGGTTGGTCAAGAACTTGGGGAGAAGAACACTTTGGAAATGGGTATGGTATCAAAAGCTTACCTATTAGTTGAATTATTTGTTCATGGTAACAGTATAAAAGTGACTTCGATTGTTACGTAGATCTGTGTCCAATGTCTCAGTCTTTTATTCAATTCCTCAAAATGCTTTCTTGAAATGTTGCGTTTCTATTCTATATGCCGCATCGCTAATTGGTTTTGCATTCGTCTGTAACAGGAAAGTCCATAAGTATGGAAATAGCACAACTGGTGAGAGCTGGGATATAGTTGTAGATGAGGAAACTTATTATGAGTAAGAACATTTTTTTTCAACTACCCAACAATTCTATTGGATAGACGTGCTAGAACGGGATGAAATATAACATTAATTCATTCTATGTTTTGTACTTTATAAAATAGAATAGAAACATGACAGTTAAAAGTTGTATGTTATAATATATCAAATTAATCCTTAAAATTATGAGTATTAGGTCTCAAATTATAAAATGTCATTTTAATCCTTAATATTTCCAAACTGTGTGGATGATAGGCATATTGCTAATTTCAATTTGAATTTGATTGTCTCTCATATTTAGGGCCGAACCTCATTATGGATGGGCGGATGTTGTGGGCGATTCAAGCCAATTACTTTCAATTGAGCCTCGGGAGAGGCCTCCTGGTGTCTTCCCTAATTTAGATTTTGGTTCACCTCCATCGCCCGAGGCTCATGATGACTCACTTGAAGAAGATTTGCCCCCATCACAATGAAGATGAAGTTCAATCTGACTTAATAAAAAGCTTCATTATTTATTTTGTTCAATTTTAGGGAGATCCCGTCGTAACGAGCGGAACTCATTTTGTAACATTGTGGATCGATCATTTTATTCATTCTTTTCATTTTGATGTTCTTCCTTTTACTTTTTTCCCCTTTGGCTTCCCACTTGAGTTATTTAAAGTTGATGATATTCACGTTATTTTTCGTCATAATATTGGATATTTTTCTTTGGTACAAAAAGTGTTTGTATTCGTGTGCTCTTTTAGTTAGATCGTGCCACATAAATGACGCTAAGCACAGCAATAGAATCACGATATTACAATTGTATCAAAATGCCAGCCCTTTCAGATCTTGAATTGCTTTCCCTTCCTCAGTCAGACAGGGACCAGAGTTCACTCAATTATCATTTTACACCCTCACACACAACACGCACGCAATTTGCGAAATCAAATCTACTTTTTATAGTGACTGCTTATATGAAAGAATTTATCCATGTTCTTAAAACGGCTAAAGTGTCTGGTCATCACTATTGATATGTTACCTTTAGGCACAAAAACTGTAGTTGGCATCTAGTTGCTTCTAAAAGTGAAGTTGACTGCTTCGATGTCAAAGAAAGACAGGAACAAAGGTGTACAGTCTATCAACTGCAACGATTTTCCTCAAGATATACAGATTTTCCTACTTAACAAACTCAATTTTGTGTGCAGCTATATTCGGATGGTTGTCGTCTAACTCTACTTGCTCACTTCTGATAACCTCTTTACAGATTCGTACAAGTCTAAACACTCCAAAAATTCAGCATCAAACTGAGACCATTATGTCCTTAAAAATGCAGAAGATGATCGTACGATTAAATTTTTGAGATGTCTTTTTACTATAGTTCGGCCAGTATTGAGAAAGACGTGCCTTTTCTGTTCCTGTTTTTGAGCTTTATAAGCAGCTGTCAAATCGAGCTGCTTAAGTGATGGGGGCAAAGAGCCATAATAAGTCAACAGGTACATCAACACTGAATAAGGCACCTTCACTAATCTGATATAATTTCCTCCAACTCAGGATCCTCGAAGTTCAGAGCATCATAGTCCGAAATTGTTTCATTAAATGTACCCTTCTCTGCTAGATCATTCTGATCATCATCATCATCATCATCCATGTCTGGCCACTCAGACACATTGCCAACATCCGGTTCATCATTTGCTACATTTTTCTTCGTTGTATTATCCTTCCTATATTTTCTAGATTGTGAATTTTTGTCCACTTTGGCTGCTGCAGAATCTTCACATATGCAGGTCGATGGATTCTCATGAAACCCGCCTCTACCTGGTCTAACCTCCTTCGGCTCCCCCATGAAGCCTTTCTGGAAAGTACGGACACTAGAAGCAAAAGCTTCCCATGTTGAATTACTTCTATTCAAGAACAATCGATAAAGTTTTTTAGCATTTGGACGAATGGTTGGTTTATGGCCAAAGTATCTCCTACAAGAAAGTTCCAAGAAAGCTAATTAGGTATAGATATCAGTGATCAACAGAAAATAAGATAAAAGATGTAAATGGTACATACCTTCGTCCAGCTAATATTTTTGCCATATTTCCATTATTATTGGTTACAAAAACATCGCTTTCATCACAAACAATGAAGTCGAGTGCAGCCATGCGAGAAGAAAATGAAGAAAATGGTTCTAATTCTTCCTTGGTAGCAATGGTCTCTTTTGAATGGAAATTAGGAAATAATGCTCTGAGAGGTGCCAATGTTCTTTTCCCTCCATATACCTCCCCCGATGCAACGTAAATATGAATGTCAGAACCATATCCCAATGCTCTTAGCATGAGCCCAACTTCTTCTGGGGTTAATGGGCATCTTCCCTGCCTCCTTGCCCTATCAGGATTGCTTTTCTGCATATTGATATTCCTCATATTTATTATTCACCAATCGGTAAATCAGTTTTCACATATGTAAACATAATTCAGCAAAACATTCTCTACAAAATAATTGTATTTCCTTAGCATCTTGCCACTAACAGGGTGAAAGAATGTCAGATGTTAAAAGCCATTACTAATATTCATTCTATGAAAAGGTCCTGTTAGGTTCACATGTCCTGTGTACTCCTATGGTTTTGCATGTGCACTCAAGCATATTAAAACACTACCTAAAAGTGAATAATATGTGATTACATTTTACAGTATCTCATAATAAATTATGGCTGGTAATAAAATTTAACAGGGGAGATTTACATGTAATGTCTTCCACCTCCTCCTTATTGCACCCAGTTCCTTCTGCTCCTTCTCCCCTCCACCATAATCACATCCAGAAAATGCAAGCATATCAGGTTCAAATCTGTAGCAAAAAAAGGCAATCAATTTTAGAAATTATTCACTTGTCATCTGTTATTCTACCTATTTAACTGCATCTTGAATGTAAAAGTATAAAAGCCATTGCTTATTGTACAATTAGAATCAACACAAGCATCAACAAGTAAAATGATCTAAATTAAGCTCGTGATATGGACTTAGTCTAAATTATGAGCATGTGCGTGTGTGCTTGGGAATTTCTCAAACAAACTGGCTACCTGTTAGGACAGAGGGGAAGGGATAAGGCAATTAGCAGCAGTTAGTTAGAGTGGACTAGTTAGTTGGTTTGAGGGGATTAGTTAGATGAATAAGGGAGAATAAGGATGGACGGGGCATTCAGAGAATTCAAAGAATTACAAGAAAGCAGAAATCCTTTGTGAAGGAAAAGCCCTAGGCAGAGATTAAGTCTCCTTGTTCTGTGCAATTTCAATCTTTTTTCTATTTACATCTTGGGTTCCTAACAAGGACAGAGAGATTATCCAAACTTGAGAGGGAGATGCACTACTATTGGGGATAACCAGAGAGACTCACATGCAAGGGAAATCCTCAATTTCCAACTTGAGGACAAGGTGAATTTTAGGGTGGGTGCTATTGTTCGGACAGAGGGAAAGGGAAAAAGGCAGTTAGCAGTACAAGCATTCTGAGAAAGGAGAAATTCTTGGTGAAGGGGAAACACTTTGAGGGAGAATTAATTCTCTTTGTTCTGTTTCAGCTTGATACTTTTCTCTATTTGCTGACACTACCAGTCTTGGAATCAGAGAAACACATAACATAAAATTAGACCAAAGGGCTCTGTGTGGTCTTGAACTTGCAACAAATAATTGATATTGATTTTATAAGAAGTTGGACTTCCAAAGGAAATAGCTAAGCAGAAAGTCATCCTTATTATGAAAGTTTAATTTTAGGATTTACAGGAAAACACTGCTATAAGAAACTCCAGTATGAAAGCTTCTCCATCATTATAATTCCAAAATAAAGTAAATTCCAAGAAATAGTGTCCTAGATAAAATGGAAGATACAATTGGGAAGGTGATGCAAGGAGGATTAATAACAAAGGTGGGGATAGGGAAAAGTTTAAGTAGTTGTCAAAAAATAGTATAAATATAAAATTTATTTTGTTAATAAATTTGTCAGAATTAACGGATGAAATGGACAGGTTAATAATGCCTAATACTAGAAAATGACGGAGCATAAATAACATACAAGTTTGTAGTGACATGACTAGGGTAATTCTAATTTGGTCTCATTTCCAGGAAGCCTTGCTCCATCATTACATCATTACAACAATCTGTATATTTCAATTCTACAATATCTTAGAATACTGAAATTATTGGCAATACTGTATTACAAATAATAGCCAGCATGTTGGCACTTTCCATGATATATATGCTGTCATAAGTCATCACATGCATGTTTACAAAATACGATGAAGAATATATAAGGGAGTAACAATTTAGACTAACTCAACTATCCTACTATTGAAAAATCACCTTAATTGTGGTCACCCCTAACCTACCTTAATTGTGGCCTACATATGGTAAGGGATACCAGCAGAGATGTAAATATGTTTATGCATGTATTACAGCAGCGTAAGAACTATTTGACATGCATTTGTACACTAGTGCATGTTTACTGAGAGCATGGATCCACACATCAGTATAACACTATATATTCTAGAGTTTTGGTGGTTATTATATTGATGAATCTAATTGATACCAGGTCATGTGAATTGAATAGGATAGATACAAATAATAAAGGACCAAGAATCAATCAGTGTACCTCAGGTGCAGTGCAATATAATGCTTGCTTCTCATCCTCATCCGATGGACCAATTTTTCACCCATTGCAAGTATTGGGTTGGTAAATCTTAAAGCATGGTAATTAACTCTACATCTCAGCTTCTGATATTCCGTATCCAACCTGTTTGCAAGCCTGTAGTCAAACTTGCTGAGCTGAACAGCCTGCCACAAAATGAAGCAAATAAATAGCTTTCCTGGATAAGCAAACATTCAAATAGTTATCCATTTATATGGTGGTCAGAAATAGCTATCAGCATTTAAATTTTTAAAAAAGACAACATTAGTCACTGACTGAATTTCCTGACAATCTATTGCAGTTTCATGAACACAAAACGTCCATTGTGAATAGCCAAAACAATGAATTTAAAAATATAAAAAAAAACGTGCAATTTATGTAAAGTTGGATTTTAAGTCCTCTACAAGTTGCAGAGGACTTATTCAGGATTTGAAATTTGAATAATAAAGTAGGCTTTCTCGGCCGTAGGATATGGCAAACATGGATCAAATCTATGGCTCTTAAGGTACATTGAAAGATATCTTAATTGTCTGAATTTTTTTAGGCAAATTATGAGGGGGAAATGGATATGGATCTAGCAAATAGTGCAATTATAAGATTGCTTGGCTGATAGAAAAGATTTAGAGAAGACATTTAAGGGGGTGTATTGGAATAGGATTTCAAAGGATTTTAAAAAACTTTTTTTTAATAAAAAAGTCTTGTGGTATTTAATCAGGATTTTTAAATAGTATAAGTAAGTCTTGCGGTATTCGATTAAGACTTTTAAGATTTTTTTAGGAAGACAACAAAATTCAATGGTATTCAATTAAGATTTTTTATAACTTGTAAAAAGTCTTTTGACATTCAAAAATATACAAATTTCGATGGATTGTTTTTTAAGAAAGATTTCGATGGATTTCATTAGACTTTTTAGTATAAAACATCTATCAAACAATCTCATCCAAACTCTTGAGATTTTGCTAAACTTTTTCCTTTCTTTTTCAATTTGTTACCAAACTTTTTTTCCTCTCATCACACATACTCTCTTCTCTCTTTAATATTCTTCAAGATACATGTGTCATATATATTTTTCCTATTCTTTTGGAATAAAAAAATATCAAATATATTTTTCCCCTCTACACTTTTCCTTTTGTTTTGTAAAAAAATGTCTTTTAAAATCCTTTGAAATTCTAATCTGATACACCATAAATTAATGTTTGTCTTATGTGTTAAGATTAATCATGTTTTCCTTATACTGACTATACTCGTCACCTGCTTGACGCAATATTTTCGTGACTGTCACCCTTAATTTCGTCATCTATATAACTCAGTAATCCTCTTATCAATTTTTCACCCTCACTACTCTCTTCTATTATATGCTTATTATTCCATCCCATTTAAACATGTCATTAGATTTATCATGAAATAATTATAGTAATTAAAAAAATAAAAAAAAAACAACATATAATTTTAAATCTATTGTTCAAATCTAAGACTGAGAATGAGAAGATGCTATTCTAAGAAAAGGTTAGTATATGAGGACATAAAGCTAGAATCAATATAGCTATTAAAAGATTACAAAAATTATATTAATTTTATTTTTTTATCCAAAATTCATCCTTTCTTATTATGTTTTTCACTAACTCTTGTAATTTTAAATGCGTTTTTAAAAATTCACTGCATCCATTAAAATCTAAACTATCATAAAAGTAAAGAAATCTGATAAGTTATAATAAAAAAAACTTACATGTTTTTTAAGGAGTACAGGTAATATGCGATTTATATAACATCTTTCATTACACTTCCTTGGAACCCGCATATTGTATGCAGATAATGCTTTCCTACTACCCTTAGTAGGAAGTTGCTTGATAATTTTGACATCTTTTGACAGAAATGATATAAACCAATCAACATCAAAGATCTCTGAGAAGTTACTGCAAAAAGCAAAGTATGTCAAGATTTCACAGTACTCTGATAACCACCTCAAATTACAATAGCAAAAGTGCAGACACCGCTCAGGCAATCTGTGCAACTATTGTAACTGACCTAGAGTCTTTCCAGAAAGATCGTTGATCCAATTTTGGAACTACAAGAGTAGCATTCAAAATTCGCGCAGCAACAACAGCATCTGTAATCTGCCAGTTGCAGAAACCCAAAGATTGGCATTAATAGCAGAGTATGGAGATAGTTTGCAATCCAACAACAGTTATCATATACTGCAGTGTTCTCTATCTTGATTTGCATTGCAACTAAACAAACAGATTTACTGGTTTCCATACTCCAGGCTTTGCATCAAACAATTTAAAGAGACAATTTTGTTTTCCAAAGCCAAGCACATCTAAAAAGACAAGGGATATATTTCTTCCATGGATGCAAACAATAGGGTTGTCAAGAAGGTTTTAGGAGAGAGAGAGAGAGAGAAGCAAACAATATTCTCTTTACTCATTAAATGCCACATTACTTACTACTGCAAGAACAAGTTGATTTCATTTGACAACAATCACATCAATCTATGGCAGAATCCAATTGAGGCAGCAGAAGCATTTTTCCCCATTTTTTGAGTTCATTTCACATTTTTATTTACCATAAGTTTATAAATTAAAAAATCAGACTCAGGAAAACACAATTTTTTAGTAGTAGAAACAGAAGGCAGTATCAAATCCTTGTTTGACTATAATAATATCAATATTCCAGAGAATTACCCCAGTTCTTTGTTGATTCAAGCCTCCACTTGTTGTGATCATCAAATACCGATTCGGCTGTGTAATCACTTGAGCTTCTGCCACATGAAAAGCTTAGTTATTTGTCATTATTATCATACATTCATATATCCAAAACCGAATCCAAGTTGCAAACAAAAAAATGTTTTACATCGCATCACTCCTCACTACTGAACCAACAATAATACGCACTTTGAAACTTGTTGCTGGAATTGCTGCATCCATGGAAGTGCTCTGAATTTCGAGAACTCCAGATATTGCGTCCCAACTTTCCTCCATCACTCTAGCCATTATTATCAAATTAAAACAAATAACGCAAAACTAAGGAATCAAGATCCAATACGAGAAACGCGAAACCAACGCCAAATTCAAATAAAAAACAGAGAATCAAAGCCCTAACCGGAACGCGGAACGCAGAATTTTCAATCGCCTCATCCTTTTGAACGTCAACCTGCACAATAATTTCAGAAACACGAAAACAAAACAATAATTAATTTACGATCAATTATTTAGATTGATTATCAGACACGGCGATTCGCGAGAGCGAAAGAGAGAGAGAGAGTACCGAAGTGTGTTGGCGTCTCCGGTGGATACGATCGGTTTCGACGGGAGAAGGAGCTAAAAACGAAAGGAGAGCGAAGAGAAAGAGTAGCGTGGCGGCGACGGCGGAAAACACCGGAATCATGAGACGGAATCGTTGGTAATAGTGTTGGCGCCGCCGCTGATGTGCCATTTCTCTCGCTCGCTCGGTTTCTGTGGGCTTATTAGAAGCAGCAATTCGACAGAATAATTACAATTTCATGATCGTTATATAGAAAAAAAGAATGAATATTTGAAGCGGGCAAGACTAGAGCATGGCATTGCGTGTGATGTTGGTTTGGGGCAGAGGAATTGATATGATAGCGCCTTGGCTTGGCGTGACTGGACGCAATAACAGAAATGGAGTGAGAGTGGGTAAGCTCTTTCTTTCTTCTCTCACTGCTGGTAACTGCTAACTGGTAAGTTTATTTTTGCTTTCTTCATTTCTTTAACAAACTCAACAAGCATCCACTGCTGTCTTCATCCAAATCACAAATTTGTTGTTGCTAACTTGACATGCTGCTTGAGTGGTTGAGCTAATTAACAAGCATCTTAATTGTTTGCCTCAAATACTGACCCTGGATTATTTACTCACAGCCTTCTTTTAAAGCATTTGTAGGTGGATAATCTTAGATTCTCCCACTAGTCTATGTACCAATAATATGTTTTATGTGTATCTTTTTACATGCTGGATTGCTGGTATATTTTTTTTAGGAAGAAAAATAATCTGATATTTGTTGAGGATTGCTGGTATAAAAAATCATTTTAATAAGTTTTTTTTATTAAAATTATTGAAATCAGTTTAAGAGTTATTAAAATATCAAAAGACATTTTTATAAATTTCAATAAATTCTATCTACTTAGAACTTGCTAATTTCAATTTTATAGAAAAATAATTTTTTTAATATATCTATTTAACCTTTTGAAAGGAGTACAAAATTGGGAAAAGTATATCTTTAATTATTTTAAAATCTGTTTTGAGTAATGAAAAAAAACATGTTTATAACTAACTTTGACAATGACAAAAAAATACATTTTATAATTGTAACCAAACTAATAATAACTTATATTTTCTTATAACATTTATAAAAGAATAAACCACTTTTCTATGAATATTTAAAATTACTTTTTAGAAAAAAATAATCTGGTAAATGGAATACAATGAAATAAGGTGCAGAAAGAAATGTAATTATTATTTTATTATTTGAATATTTTATGGTAAAATAAAAAAAAGTTCGGTTCAGTATTATATTCCTAACTTGGAGAAAAAGGAATGTTAAAGAAAAAAAACTGTTGTGACTTGTTAGTACTTTTTCTTATAAATAATGTATTAAATAAAAAAATATTTTATAATTATAAGCTTAAAAAAATTATAGTTTTATAATATATTTTTAAAAAAATCACTTTCTTATTACTATAGAAAATCTTAAAATAGTGATTGAAATAAAGTAAATTGGGGAAATAATGTTCTAATATTTGAATATTTTATGATAAAATAAAAAAAGGTCGATTCAATGTTATATTCCTTACTTGGAAGAAAAGGAATGCTCCAGACGAAAAAATTACATTTATGAAAAATATTTTAGTTTGACGGCAGCAGGGAGGTGATGACCTGTTCCTATAATTTACATAGTTTTTTTAGAAGAAAAAAAAATTATGTGTTGATAAATTTATTTAATAATTTTTTTAAAAAAATGAGAATACTTGAAACATCATATTTCCAAAACATACTATTAGTAAAGCATCATTTTTAAATCAATTTCTTTTTGTTCAAAATAGAATAATTTGATGTATTTAAAAAATTGTGGACGAATTTAGTACGTCATATTCAACCATATCGACAAAATATAGGGTCAAGGGAGTATTATGTTCGAATTAATATCCTTTCTTGTTTTGAATAAACAAATGATTTTACATATTCAAAAAAAATGCAAACACTCGAAATGTGATATTCAACCATATTCACAAAACATAGAGATCCACATAGAATTATACTCGATCGGATCAATTATTATTTATATAAATAAATTTATTTAAAAATTGTAAAAAAAAATACTCGAGATGTCGTATCCAATTATACTTTTTTTTAATAGAATCCAATTATACTTCTATAACATAGTCATATTCGAATCAATCACTTTTTATTTAAAATAAAATAATTTAGTGTTTATGATATTTATATGCGATAAACGATGATTGAATTATTTGAATGTTGTTTGACAATATTTATTTTAATTAATTCTTAAATGATTTAAATTTAAATTTAAATTTTCTTATTATACGATCAATAATTAATTATATGTATTTAAAAAAATATTGAATTAGGCTAAATAATTAATAAAACAAAATAAATGGATAACTAAATAACACGATGAAATAAACAGTAATATATGCTTAATTGCAATTGCGCGTAGAAAGAGAAATAAAACATTAATTAGAATATGATACAGGACCAACATAACAAATGAATAAAGTACAAAAAAAAAAAAAAATACACGAGTATGTGTTGATGATGGTGAGAACTTCCAATAGTCAAAGTAAAAATTGGATTAGTTGTGATTTTTTAAAATAAAATGTGTTTCAGAAATAAAGCTGAAATGTTTTTAATTCAATTTTAAAACATTTTTTCATTTTTTTAAAAGATGTGTGAATTTCATTTGTAATTTTAAAAAGACATATTTTTCTTAAATTTAAATTTCTTTTTTTATTATCACACTTGATATTGTTTATTGTCATTGTCAATATTATTCTTGTTTATGTTGACATTATCACTACAGTTACAACAGCAACTACCACGATCGACATTAATACTATCATATCACCATAATCATTGATATTATTGTAATTATTAACATTTTCGGTGTTATTATTATCATTGGTACCACTACTATTTTTATCATCATTATTATTGGCATAAATCATTATCACCACTCAATCAACACTCTTATTATCACTACAACATCATTGTCATCCATATTATTGTTATGACCATCAACCCCAATATTAACACACCAATTGTTTGTTTTTTAATAAAAGTTGGAGAAAAAAATTAAAACCAAAATTTTAAAACTAAAAATTGGTTGTTTTAAATTTTCTTGAAGCTTATAACTAAAAATCACCACAAATGGAACTTAACCACAAGGCAAACTCAAATAATTTTAAAGTCTTTTAGGATTACATTTTAGTTCTTTTCTATTTTCATCTTGACCTTTAAAACATGTTATTATTATGACTTAAATCCTTATTCATAAGATCAAAATAAAAATATCAACAAATCATTGATACTAATAGTATTGGACTTAGTTCCTTGAAGTAAAGTCTCATTTAAGATTTGTAAATGTAAAATTATGATTAAAAAATCATTAAAGATGTCTAATCACATTCTTCAGAGATAATAGTTATTAGTGAATACTTCACACTAATATCATAAGTGCTTTGTTTATTTAGAAACTTAAATAAAATCCTAAAAATTTTAGAAACTTACTTTTTTTCCTAATTTTTGAGATTAATAACATGATGATAAGATAATTTTTTTTAGGAACTAAATTAGTCTCTTCCTCAATATTTGTCATGTGCATTATAACAGTTTTTTTTTTAAGCAATGTGCATTATAAAAAGTTAAGATACTGATTAAAATTATACTAATAAAATTTTCATTTTTATTATAAAATACTAACAGAAAAAATAAGTTATGCAATGATAATATAAAAAATAATAATTAAACTACTCAATAAAATTGTTTTGCAATCATAAATCACATATATAATAAATTTGTTATCTTTTATTTCAAGTATCTGACAAATGCAAATAAGTAATAACTCAATTAGATATAATAATATTTTGAGTTTTTTTTTTGTTCATTCTAAAAAATACTCCGAGTTTATTCGTTAGTTATATTAGGTTTAGCTAATATTTTGTTTCTCTAATTTATTTTTGAAGTTTTATCTGATCCTCTTGTTAAAAAGTTCAATTAAATTCTTTAATTTTAAAAAATAATTTAATTAGTTTCTTTTATTTATAAAACTTTTAAATAGATTTATTATTTTTTAAAATGAATTTAATTTAATCTTATTTAAAACCAAACTTGATTTTATTTTAAAAAATAATTGGAGCAATGAAAGAAAAATAACATTAAATTGAACCTATTTTAAAAGTAAAGATTGAAACTTCTAAAAATAAAAGCACTTAATTTAATATTTTTTTAAAATTAAAGGAACTAATTGATTTTTTTAATAATAAAAGACTAAATTAAAGTTTAAAAATAAACTAAGGAACAAAATAATAAATAAACCTTATATTTATGTCTTAATTTCGATCCAAAAGTGCATTAAAATAAAAATTATTGGTAAATGTCTGTATCGGTACGTGGCAGGTGCAAAATCACGTGTGAACCTCATCATCCCTGTGAAGAATGCCGCTCCACTTCAAAGGCCAAGTCTGAAACCTCTCTGTCTCCGTCATAGCTGAACATATTATTTGATCATGTATTCGTTGACAGTGAAACCCTTCTTCACACCTAATTTAGTTTCTTCTTCTTCAACTTCCACTTCGTCCTCTTCGATTTCTCTCGTGTCCTTTCCATCTCGTTCGGTCTCATCAATTAGCTTTTCCAGAAATTTAAAGCCCAAAGGAAGATTTGGTCTCAGAGTTGAAGCATACGATTCCTCCAATAATGACAATTCCAACCCCGCCAGTGCTGGCGACTCCAAACCCCCTAATGGCACTTTGGTACTTCTTTTTCTTACTCTTTCAAATTCAGTATTACCCCTATCTCATTTTTTTATATATTATATATTATTATTTTCATCTATAAAAAAATTAGTTAATGAATTGTGAGTGAAAACCTCTTCGAATAGATGAATGAATATATCAAATATTTAAACTCTCCTATAGAATTGGCGACCATGTGCATTCATGTCTGTACACCTACTACTTAGTGTGGTTTATCTTTCATATTTCTCTTCCAATTTAGTTTATTATTGAGTCATTTTATGAAATCCTACTAAGTTTCTTCAGCATTATATGCCCTAGCCCAAGTGATTATTTTGGTAGATATATAAAATTAAAATGGGATCTGTCGTCAAAATAAATTGTTCAGGAAACAAGTGTCTATCTCTGTCTGAGCAGTTATCTGACTAGTGATTAAATGTTTTGAAATCGAAAGTCAAAGAGCAGGAGAGAAATTTTACTGGAATATGTTAAGAATGTGCAGCCAGAATTTATGGAATTGTTTGTGAAAAGAGCACCGCAACAGGTATGTTGTTGTCTTCCTATGAACAGTTATCCGACTATTACTTGATTGCGAGTAAACGTGGCTATTGATTGTTTCATGCCATACCCTGTCAGTGAATGAAACTTTTGTTGGTGATTAGGTTGTGGATGCAATGCGACAAACAGTGACAAATATGATTGGAACACTGCCCCCTCAATTTTTTGCTGTAACAATTACCACTGTAAGATGTTACAAGTTTTTCTCTTCTTGCTTAACTCTTACTTTCATTTTTAATAAGCAATTCTGCATGTTATGATGGTTATATTTGGCTGAATAGGCCAGCCAACCTCTTGGTTGTTTGATGAAATGTTTCTATGGAGCGGGAGACTTTGCTTTGTTTGATGTACTTGCCCCTGAAATTTGTGTTTTCAATCACTATCCCCCTTTATATCATGTCACATTAAGTCATATTTGGTTTTTGAAATTTGATTTTTTTTTCTTTCAAAAGTATGCTTATTACCTTTGCTGTCACCCCCCCCCCCCCCCCCCGTTTATTAACTTTGTGTTGTAACCCCTAATAACAGAGCCTTTTATAAATTCTTCCCCCTAGTTTACTAATCTGAATTAATTGAAGAATATTATCAATACTAACAACTGTTCTGGTGTTGGAAGAATAACATATTTTTAGCACAAGATGGTCCAATAAGCAATGTTGAGCCACGCGGTTGGGTTGAATTGCAGTTATTCCTTTTTATTTATTTTGCTCCATGCATCTTACATATCTCAGGGGAATCATTTGGCTTTTTATTAGGTAGCTGAAAACCTTGCACAGCTCATGTACAGCATCATGATGACTGGATACATGTTCAAGAATGCGCAATACCGTTTGGAATTGCAAGAAAGTTTGGAACAAGTTGTTGCTCTTCCGGATGTGCAAGATAAAAAGGTAACATTATTTCTCTTTCTTCTCTTTTTAGCATTCTGTGATTCAAAAGATATCTAAGTGCTTGGATAACTGGAAGGATGCATTATACTCATTTTGGTGGACAGAAGATTTATGTGGACTGTTGGTCCAGTAATTTCCTATCCTTACTAGCTTTCCCCATTAAGATTCCAGATCGGCTTAGAGGAAAAAAAATTGCAAAGTACTTTTCTTTAATCTGGTGTGGACTTGTAGAAAAGGAAAAGGTTGTTATTGGGCAGGTTAGTTGGTTTCAGCCTAGGGATTAAGGTTTAAGAGGATTAAGTCTTGGGATTTTGGTGCTAAATGGTCAGTGTTTCCTTTAGGTACTGTATCATTATGGCACCAAAATAATACTTTAGTTTGTGCCTTCTTTAATTTATGCTCTTAAAATGTTGCAGGATGTGCCAGACTTTGCATCTGGCACACAAAAGAATGTTTCAGGTGAAGTTATTCGGTGGAACAATGTTTCTGGGCCTGAGAAAATAGATGCTAAAAAGTACATTGAATTACTTGAAGCGGAGATTGAGGAGCTGAGTTGTCAAGTTGGGAGACAAACTAGCAATGCACAAAATGAACTGTTGGAATACCTAAAATCTCTCGAGCCTCGAAATTTGAAGGTTAATTCTACTTTCCATTAGTCAATATAAAATACTTCCTTTCCTTTATCCTTCTGACTTGTGCTGTCTGCCTAGTATAAGTTTTCACATCTTGATCTGTACTGTTACTACTGTAGCTTTTATTGAGATTAGTTTTATATGATCTACTATTGTTGAATCAGTATTGAACATTCTGGTATTGCATTTTTCAACTAGGTTTGGTTTGGTGTTAATATAATCATGGCAAATATAAATCCACTGTTGTTGATTTACTTGCATAGGTGCTCTATGGATTGATTTTTGCTTCTGTAACTATTAATTTGACATTCCCATGTACATTATTCAACTTAGCCAATATAAGTCGTTCTCCGATTCTCTGCAGCTAGAACATATGTCAATTATTTGTCATAATAAACCTTCATTTTATTGTGTAGGAGTTGACTAGTACTGCCGGCGAGGACGTAGTGTTTGCGATGAATGCATTTATAAAGCGCCTGCTGGCTGTTTCAGATCCTAGCCAAATGAAGGTTTGCTTCATTATTTTGATCTTCGTTCTTCTTTCTATATCTCATCACCATTATTATCTGGGTTAATATTGA
Source organism: Glycine max (assembly GCF_000004515.6). Taxonomy (NCBI): domain Eukaryota; kingdom Viridiplantae; phylum Streptophyta; class Magnoliopsida; order Fabales; family Fabaceae; genus Glycine; species Glycine max. The sequence goes on along the minus strand of NC_038242.2, from coordinate 1,386,624 downwards.
ATGCTTTAATTGTGCTCATTCATTTTTATGGTGTATCTTAAGTGTTAAAATGAAAGATGGAATTTATTTTGTTTTGGTCCATAAGATTGAAGTCTTATTACTTGGATGGAAAGTTGGTTAAAAACGCACATTTGACATCTACTTGTAATCATTGTTGACCTGATGATATATTGTCTATTACTTTAAATAAGGGCGTTTTACCTTTGAGTCCGGACTTCAATTGATTGAACTTGAAACAGTTGCTCTTTAACTGTGTTAAATCATAGAGGCAAGATTTTGTTAGTCCTGACTAATAATTTGGTCATGTGATAACCAAAACTAGATTTCTTCAAATTGATTTATGGATCTACGTGTGATTATTGCGATGGAGGAGTGAACAGCCTTCTCTTTGCTTGTTATTACGGTAAATAATATCATTTGAATAAGTTGCTTCAATTCTGATTTTACAGACTAGCGTGACCGAGACTAGTGCAGCTGAACTTGCGAAGCTGCTTTATTGGTTGATGGTGGTTGGGTACAGCATTCGCAATATTGAAGTTCGTTATGACATGGAAAGAGTATTTGGCGCTCCTCCAAAGCTAGCTGAATTACCGCCAGGTGAAAATGTTTAAGCTGTCTGGAATTAAGCAGTTCAACAAAGTACTCGTGTCCCTAGTTGAAGCCAAATGCCCTAATTAGATTTTACACCTTTTTTGTTGATTGGCTGAAAGGCCAATCATGAGCTCAAAGAGAAGTCTGCATTTTTCTGCGGTCATGAACGACGATTGGTATCCTAATTTATATATTTGATAAAACTTTTCCTTTTTTGGCCACCATGAAACTTTTATTCACAATTATACTGACAAAGATATCAAGGTCGACTACAAAATTGGCAAGCTTCAAAACTTTATAGTACTCCACAAAATTGGCATCCTTCCTCAGTTGCATCGTATCAATATAACAAAAGCTAACAGTTCGATATAACAATTGATAAAAAGGAAAAAAAAAAAAAAGGCCAATGATTTTCAATATTAAGAGGTTATCACAAGTTCTCTATTCTCATTTTCAAAACGTTAAAATTGACCTCTTTGTTTTCATATTTGACCTCAATTTAGAAATAATTAAAAATTACATTTTTCATTACTCGAAAAATAAAATGAAAATTCTTATTTTCCTTAAAACAAAAATGAAAAATTAATAAACAAATCTTATGTTTTGCAGAACTAAAGGATTATTAAGGCATTTAACTTTTTTGAAAGGGCATATTGAGAATTTCCTTTCCTATGTTTTGTAGCAACACAAATTAGGTATGCATTTACTTTCAAACGTTAGCTTGTTGAACAGGTTGGAGGTGGTGATTGATAACCATTGGTTAAAACTTACAAGATTCAAACTCAGCAACTGCTACCAAGAGAATATAATTTAATTGGTTGATCAGAGTAAATATTGTAAATCTCCTAATATTATATTCAATTTCTAAAGATAAAAAAAAAAAACCAGCAACAGCTACAAGTGCGTTCGTCAATAATAATTCAAAAGAAATGAACTTGGCTCACGAATGAAACGATAAATTCAGTACTACACTAACAAAAAATTAATAAATTTTACCCAAGCACCTTTTAACCGACATGTGAATAACTATTACATCTCAGTATTTTGTATGCAAATAAATAAATAAAAAATAGAAAACGTCTAATTTCTCTCACAAGTGCACATGGGCAAGGGGAAACTGGCGGTGGAGAAAACGAAAAATAAATTGTCACAAAACTGCATCCTCCATACGAGGAAGTCAATCTGAACCAGAGCTTCATTCCCAATCAATATACACTTCTGAATTCCTTTATTCGGATAGAGGAAAATGATGGGTTGGCCACTTCGGGTATGCACGTTTAAATAAATTCATACATACAGTATCACGCTGTTCAAGAACCCCGTTGAGAAGGCACTTCATTGTTCCTGAGCAATAAGAAAACAGAATATGATAAGAATATGATTTTTTTTTTATCAGCATGATAAGAATATGATATACCCCACACATATTTGATGGGCAAAACAAGCGGAAATATGAAATGAAAATATAATATTCACTAGCCAGAAAAGCTATAATGTACCACAAAATAATGAGTTCATTATCATTAGTTCTGTACAATTTAAATATCATTTATCAATCCTCAACACCCCCATGCTCGGGTGTGTAATTGTAAACTAGATATACTTCCAGCAGAACTCTCAAACAAGAGGCACATCTCCAAGAAAACATGTTCAACATTAAAAATCTTGTGCAGAACTACTTGGACTCGAATGAAGAAAGGTATACAATTGCATTTACAATAGCTATGCTAGTAGATTCTCTTTCAAATATAGATCACGATCAATATTCATTATGATGCACAATAAGATAGTGGCGTAGGGGATAAATTCAATGATGGAATAAGAATTTAACAGAAGAAAAATTGCAGAAAACAGCTCAAAACAATGATGGAATAAGAATCGTGGAATGCATATGCACATCTGTGACCCAGCAACATATAATCTGTTTTCTCCCTAAAATAACTAGCTGTCAGAATGTTAATTTGTAAAATTGATGGTAAAGGTTTCTAACATAACCAACATACCATGTGTACCAACAGGTTCTTTGATTCGCCCACGAAGACCACGTTTGGTATAAAGCTCAACAGGCTGAAATCACCACCCACATTACAAATCTCATTAGGGTGACATTGGAAACAATTTTTAGGGAGTAAACTTCACTACCATCCAAGTATAATTTAAAGAATCCAGACAGTGGGTAATGTATTTTCACCTTAAACCATTTAACATCCTCCGGATTATAAAACATGTGTCTCACAGAAGCTTTACGTTTCGACACTCTTTGGGGATAACTGCAACACAATTTTAAAATCTTAAAATAAGCAAAACATAAATTCAATCATCAATGTTCATAAACAATCATAAAATGCTGGAATTTCTTCCCAGAAATGGTATTTGAAAGATGTCAATTAAAAAGACCATAAAATATCAATAATAAACATACCCTGTCAAAATAACTCGCTTAAGGATTATCCTATCTGCATCAACAGTTTTCAGTGAGCCAACAGCAGCCACTGCAGGGGCAGCATTCTCTCCATCTCTCTTTAGGATTATCGTAGGAAGAGGAGGAAAGGAAATTGGTGCATAGATTGAAGCAACTGAAAAACGCCCAGCATGGAGAAACCTCTCCATCTTGTTCTTGTCTGTATTTATGAACTCACTAGAGAAAATTGGCCTGCAAAAAAAAAAATTGCAATTACCAAATATTTTTCCCCAAAGAGATCCATCATATGCCAAAAAGTCTTCCAGATTGAATACCGTACCAGCCAACAAATTGCCGAAACCCAACATGGAAAATTAACTCTTCCTTGGATTTGATGGGTGCATCATATGCTTCATGCTTCTTCACACTACACAGCACATGTGACTTCAGTTCATGACACATCTTTTGGAATGGTTCACAACTTATAATAAGAAGCGCACTAGGCACAGAATGAAAATAGTAAAATGATAAAACACAAAATCACCTGAAATGAAGGACAGATACTTTGGACTCATGTTTCAGCAGGCCACATGCTGTAACTGGGATTGTCTTTGCAAGCAAAGATAACTTTGAAGCAACAGCACTGGGCACTCCCATGATATGCAACCTAGCATATGAGCCAACTGAAATACAGTCCTCCCGGTTTTCATGATCCAGTTCTAAAGCTTTAGCAAGAACATGTTTTTGTGTTCTTTTAAAATTATCGAATTCAAAAATTCTGGCATAATCTTGGGGTAGAGATTCCTGATATTTAGAAATGTCAGACTTTTGTTTTGGAGGGTTAGAGACAATGATTTACTATAAAGAGTTCTTCAAAAGACACATACTTTAGGATCCCATGAAGAAGTCCTAAAGGACTTGAGTCCCCTGTATTTTGCAAACCTCTTCCTAGCAGGAACATCCAATGGTGTATCCACTTCATCCGGAAACTCTGCAACAAGAAAACAAACAAATGGCAAGCAACAAATTAGAAATAGTATCACATTATATCAGCAATTCGACAGCAAACCATCCATATTCTGTCATCTCTGGCCAACTTCCCAATGAAATACAACAGGTAGGAACAAGAAAGTAGAAATTAAATAAAAACTAATTTAGATAAACTCTAGATGCAGGCAGACCAAATATCCATGCCTTTTTTAAAAGAGACAAATTTGACCAATAAATACTAATAAGAATAGAAAAGGAAAGAAATGCACCCTCATCTGCAGCATGTGCTTCTTTAAGTTCATTGAGTTCATCTTCTATCTTTTCTCTGGTCAAATTATCTACTTCCTGTAATAAAACAGAAGTAATCATGCATTGATGATATAGATTAGAATCCATTGACACCATGAAAATCAAAATTAATCTTGCACAAATGAATAACTGATGGTTGAATGAAATTCTCAAAATCTACACTTGTTGAAAGTTTGTATGATGCAGAAAGCTTATAAAATTAAATATTAATTCAACATTGCTAACCACTATAAGTGTCTCTTAAAATTAATGAATAATATGCTTTTCAAACAAACAAAATAAAAAACACTGGATCATAATCATATACTTAATTCAATCTTTTGTATTTAAATTTTCTAGCATGCAGGATCTACATAATAATTAGTTGTATGCCACCAGTTAGATAGATCCAAATTATTCTCTATAAAAAAAATTTCAGTAGTACTGCAAGTGAAAAAAATCCCGTACCAGTGTAAATTAATCCCCACCATAAACACACATTAGCAAGAAGAAATATCTGTCAATAGTTTAGAAAAAGCAAACCCAGCCAGGGGCCATGATTTCCACCATATCCAACACCTTAACATATTTCAAATTACTATATAGTATAAAGCTACAATATGCAAGATTAATGTGTTTTATAGAAGCTCACCATCATCACTGAATCATTGTCAGTTTCTTCGTCAGAATCTCCCAATCTAAGAGAAGCTCCATCACCATCAAATTCTGAATATTTATTTTCCTCTTGACCAGGAAATCCATCTTCCCCTTCATCCAACACCATACCATCATCGTTTTCATTGTCATAATCCGACTCCTCATCAGAATCATCAACAATCCAAGCAGCCTGAAAATCAAAGAAAGAGCTAGAAATACATTATTTCTATAATGGAACTGGATATTTGGTAAGCCCAAAAAATATATAAATGTTAAAAATTAAAAGACAAACAAAAAGCATTTGAAAATAAATGAATAAAAAAATTCAGACCTGATATTCTGAAGTGCCATGAGGAAGACTCCTCTTTTTTATCTTCTTTTTCTTTTGATCTTCATCAGCCTTAGCAATTTCAGCCTCTGTTGGCCATGTCTAGTAACAACGAATGATGTCATACCCAAATCATTAAGTGAAGAAATAAGCTAACAAGGGGTATTTAAATAATGCACCCAATAATTTGGACAAACTTTTTTTGGGGGGTGGGGGGGGGGCTTGGCTAAGAAATGGTGAAAACAACCAAGCAATAACTAATGGGTCATTTTGGCAGATTGTCAGAAATTTATTCTTGGCTAGTCATTTTGCTATAATACTAAAAAGATAAAATTAAAAAACTGAAATTTAATTAAAAGGGTGTTAAGGACAGACTGAAGAATACAGAAGCTCAAGAAACAAGTTAGTACGAAAAGAGATGAGATTTCATTGTCTACCTGCTCTCCAGCAAGAGGATCAGGTATATTCTCAACAACTAAAGCTTCCTGGTTTTGAGGATCCGGAACCAGAGAACCAATGACCTAAAGTATTAAAGAGGAATAACAGGGAAAAGGTGAACACATAAATATATATAAATGGTTAAAGAAAGCATGAGATTAAAAGGTTAAATAAATTGAAAGATCACAATGTCCAAGGTGCTTCCTAAACAGCAGATATTAAAATTTCAGCAGGTATTAAAAGAAGGGAACAAAATTGTCTTTTGAATAATTGAATAATGAATATCAATCAAATGTAAATAAATTTACATAATCCCTTTTAGTTATTAGATTGTGGGACTGCCATATATTAGAGAAATAGACGTGCAGCGGTAAAGTTGTGCCTTGGTGACTTGTTGGTCATGGGTTCGAATCCGGAAACAGCCTCTTTGCATATGCAAGGATAAGGCTGCGTACAACATCCCTCCCCCATACCTTCGCATAGCGAAGAAGCTCTGGGCAATGGGGTACGAATATTAATTTAAATGATTTAGCATGTTTGGTTTATCTTACAAATGGAAAATAATAGCTTATTTTTCAAAAAATCTCTTAGGAAGCCAACAAAAGTATGCAGTTATTTCTCCAAAATAAGATGAACCAAACCAACATGCACATTAACTATATACGTAGCACTTAGCAGCAACAACAAGCACCAAAGCCTTTTTCCACTAGGAGGGGTTGGCTACATGATGGATCACAAATAATGTTCTATTGTTAATCATGTTTATAATAAATATAAACAAGCATTGACCTCCAAATCTACATACTTAGCATATACATTTATATTCTTTTTAAGATTCTGTTATGCATGCTTGTGTAAAATCCAGTTGAATAAAAAAAACTTAAGCTTATCCTTTATCGGTTCAATGGCTGCTCTGGTTTTGAAAACACAGTATAAAACTGTAAAAGTATATACCTCTGTATCATGCATTTCATCTGCATCCATTAGGTCCTGATTTTTCTTTGAATTCAAAGGACAAGGATCTTTAAGAACTTCAATTTTAGACAATTGGAAATCTCCTGCACCTGAAACATGAACCTGACAAAAAAATGTGAGACAACTAACAAATCAATGCAACTAAAATAGCAAATCCATGACATTGACAATTACCAGTTGATTGACTGAGAGGTTACGAGAACGAAGGTAGCCAGTGAGAAACAGGGTGCATTTTTCAGAGTTGCCATCATAAACTGCATCAACCTATAATTTAGGGTGGGTGGTAAGCATGATGTCAACAATAACAAAAAGAACTGTATGTAAATTGATAGCATCAAACAACATCCATATCAAATTACAGAAGGGCTCTAGGAAAAAAGTATATACGATTGAAAGCTTCTCATTAACTTTTTCTCTTAAATTAAAATATAATCTTCAGGCTTGCTTAATGCCACAAGATTGCAAACACGATTAAACTAGACTGTTAATCTAGGTAGGTATTTGCTTTGTTTAAATATAACATTTTGGGAATGATATTCCTAGGAACATAGTTATTAAAACTGAATCAGACTGGCTGGTTCGACAGCCAGTCCTCCGATCAGTCAGATCAGGAATCTGTTCCAGAATAACCATAAAACTGTTTAACAAATTAACTGGTCTTAAAAAAAAAAAACTTCGTACCCCATTGCCCAGAGGCTCTTCGCTATGCGAAGGTATAGGGGAGGGATGTTGTACGCAGCCTTACCCTTGCATATGCAAAGAGGCTGTTTCCGGATTCGAACCCATGACCAACAAGTCACCAAGGCACAACTTTACCGCTGCACCAGGGCTCGCCCTCATAACAAATTAACTGGTCTTAACCAAATAAAAACAGTAGTTCACTGGATCAAACCTTTTGAGACAATAGGTATGATCGTTGAGTTCTCCAATGAGGAACTTTAAGCCTTTGCTCTTTAAAGAGCCACAAGAACTGCATTTGTAAAGAGGGGAGAAGAATTAGGCTTAGACCATCAAACTGGGAGCACATTGGATGATAAGTTCAGCATGTACAATCAGAATTTTTAGCCAACAATTGGTGAAGAAATTACCTTGTGTAGCTCATCCTTTGTATCAGCCGGATAAAATTTACAATCCTCAGGAAATTCCGAGGCAAGGCTAGATGTGCATATCTTCTTTAGTTCATTTCTATGTTTAAGCTCAGGAGGTAGATCCTAAATGCATAAAATGAAAATTCCACATAAATATCTAAAGCTCAATTTCTTTGTGAAATGATAGTAAGCTCATATGAATTAGTTCACGAGTTATAAAAAAAAGTAGGATCCATCTTAACATACACGAATAAACACAGCAGTGCTTGGCAAACCAAGAGATCTAAACACAGAAAGGCATTGATTTCCAAATGAGTCAATGTAGTAGGAATCAGTTTCTTCGCATGAAGATCTTGCTGAGGCCACAAAAACCATTAGATCCGCAACCTACAACATAAAGTGTCTAATGGTAATCAAGAGCCAAATTTCAGCACCTTTTAAACTTGAACTCATGAAACAAAGCAAATATAATAATACCTTGGCCATTTCCATGCATGATAGTAGATCACCATGGGGTGCTTTTAGTACCTGAAGTGTAGAACATAATATTTATTCAATATATGCATAGATTACAATTTTGTGATTATTTATCGATTAACCAGGTGGAGGCCTATGTTCTAACATACAAAAATGAACAAATTCCAAGCTTCATAATCCCTGATGTATCTATGTAAATATTCATCCAAATTCATGACTCAGTGCTTACAACGCACATACCAAGGAAGCATTGCACACCCATATAAGAACCATTGGAATATATCAAAATAATGACCATCTGATTATATTCTTCTGGTATTTCAATTTTTGTAAGATTTGACATGAACTAACAATCATCAACATAACAGATAGTCATAATTCAACAGTTGATCAATAAAAACTGCATTCTACATAAAGTTATTGAATCGTGCAAGAATGTTATCTAACACAAGCGTAAACCTATTTTTACTATGTACTAACATCTCTTAATAAAATTACTAATTCTTGTCCTATAGTCAGAATAATAGGCAGCAATCCGATATACCGTTATTCTTGTCCTATATTCAGAAGAAGCAACGGTTCCTGACAGCACCACACACGTATCTTTAGATAATAATGACAAGAGATCATCAGCAAGTGATTCTAAATCCACAGACGCACAGAGGGCGAAGAGAACCTGTGACGAACACAAGATAAGTAAAATGAGTATCCAAAAAACAAATTGTTAATTCAGTTCAACGAATAGCCATGATTCACTCACTATCACTCGAGGAGGACTTCTCGACCCACTGAGTTCTCGTTTTTCTTTCAAAACAGCAGCTCTTTTTTGATCTCGTATCTGTCAAAAAAAATTCCTAATCAGTGACTTTGAAAAAATAAATAAAAAATGCAACGCACAAGAGACAATAGGAACAAAGAAACCGAAACAAATACCATTTTATTTCTCTGAATTCGAGCTGCACGAGCTCCTTTGCCGACATTGCGCTCTGATTTTGCGATTGCGAGTCTGTCTAAACAAGCAAACCGAAAAGGAAAACATTAAGAAAAAGGCAAAAAGGCTAAGAAAAAAAGAAATTAACGGCATGGATATAAAGTACTAACCCTTGACAGAGGTTTTATGAAGATTGCGAGAAGATTTGGAAGAGAAGCGGGACTTGTGAGGCTTGTTGACTTGAACTCGCGACCCTCCCATTGTGATCGCATGCACCGGTAGCTTTCACCGCCGCGTCCTCTTCTCGATCTCAGCTGCAAGCAAAACCCTATTTCGTCACCAAATAAGCCGCGGAGCAGAGGGTTTAGCAAACAACAGTGTTTCTCTCTCAGCGACATAAAATTACGTATATAAACCCGGTTCGGACCAAGCCCATTAAAGTCATGCACATGACGTTTACAAATTGAAACTAGTACTTTCTTTTTGGATCAGTAATATAGTTACTCTGTTCAACTTTTGTTAATTTTTGCTGTCAAAAAATGCTGTAAAAAAACTTTTTCTAATTTTTATAATAATAATTATTATTTAAAAATTATATTAAGATAATTTTTACTAATTAATAATATATATTTTTCCATTAATAATGTATGTTGCTTCTATTTTTTATTTTTTAAAATGATTTTAATTGACATTCATTATTAATATAATTTGTTCCATAATAAAAATAAAAATAATTAAAATGAACATTATTAAATTCTCTCCTAAATAGTCTATAAACTAAAATAAAAATTTAAGTAATATCTGGAGTGCCGAATATTTATCTAAGTAATCCCAAAGTTGATGTATTTTAATATGATTCAAGACTAATTTAAAGGATTTTTAAACATATAGAAAATTACTTAACATGATTTCTAATACTTTTATGACTATTTAAATAATTATTTTCTTATTTTAAGATTATTTAAAAGAGAAAGTAATACTTCAAGGGTTCAATTGATTATTTATTATAAAGAATATTATATTTTTTATTATTTTATTAATTGATAGTAAAAATATTTTTGTTTTTTACGTTACACTGTCAACTAATAAAAATTGTGTTTTTTTTAAGAAATTTTTTTATTATTATTATTATAGGAGTAATCAAAATATCTTACATACCAACTTTTGATTGGTTAACTTGTAAAAACCATTTATACTAGCAATAAATATACGATTTAAGAGCCAATAATTTGTTCTTATAAAAATTAACAAACTTAACTAAAATAATAATATAAATAATTAATGGTTAATATTTATTATAAAATCTTACCTTTCACAATAGTAATTTATGGCTAGATTTGATTTTGTAGTAATTTTTATTCAACGATCTGCTTAGTACTTATCATTGACGTATAACTAGCTATAAGTCTGGTTCATACAAAATAAATAAATGAAGGGGTCCAACTTGGTGAATGGTGATAAACAAGCTTTCCATCTTGTGGGAGCAAAGCAAAGCAACGGCCATCTCTTGATGATAACAGTAACATAACATGTTCCTTTTACCACCACAACTAACAACAGCCCCATTCCCTTCCATATCCATCCACGTCACTCACTTCCACTTCCCCACCACCCACCACCGCCACAACCACAACCACAACCACAACCATGTTCTCCCGCCGCCGCAATCCACCGCAAACCCCATAACCGCCAAACCAATCATCCTCGAAGAAGGCCCCGACGACATCCTCTCCTTCCACAACCGCCGCTACGACTTCACCCCCCTCCTCACCTTCCTCTCCAACCCATCGACCACTTCCGACTCGGACTCCAACTCAACCCCTCCCACCTCACTCGGCTCAACCGAGTTCCAACTCGCCGAGTCCTACCGCGCCGTCCCGGCTCCACTCTGGCACGCGCTCCTCAAGTCCCTCTGCTCCTCCTCCTCCTCCATCGCCCTCGCATACGCCGTCGTCTCATGGCTCCAGAAACACAACCTCTGCTTCTCCTACGAGCTCCTCTACTCCATCCTCATCAACGCCCTCGGTCGCTCCGAAAAGCTCTACGAAGCCTTCTTGCTCTCCCAGCGTCAGGTCCTCACCCCTCTCACCTACAACGCGCTCATCGGCGCCTGCGCCCGAAACGGCGACGTCGAGAAAGCCCTAAACCTAATGTCCAAAATGCGCCGCGACGGTTACCAACCGGACTTCGTCAACTACAGCTCCATCATTCAGTACCTCACGCGCTCCAACAAAATCGACTCTCCCATTCTCCAGAAACTCTACACCGAAATCGAGACCGATAAGATCGAAATCGACGGCCACCTCATGAACGACATCATTCTAGGGTTCTCCAAAGCCGGTGATCCTACACGCGCCATGCGGTTTCTAGCTATGGCTCAGAGCAACGGACTGAACCCTAAACCCTCGACGCTTGTCGCGGTTATCTTGGCGCTTGGGAATTCGGGAAGGACGCACGAGGCTGAAGCGCTGTTTGAGGAGATTAGAGAGAACGGGTCGGAACCGAGAACTAGGGCTTATAATGCTTTGCTTAAAGGTTACGTGAAAACTGGTTCGCTTAAGGATGCGGAGTTTGTGGTCTCTGAAATGGAGAAGGCTGGGGTTAAGCCTGATGAGCAAACTTATAGTTTGTTGATTGATGCATATGCGCACGCGGGGCGGTGGGAGAGTGCGAGGATTGTGTTGAAGGAGATGGAAGCGAGCAATGTGGAGCCTAATTCTTATGTTTATAGTAGAATCTTGGCGAGTTATCGCGACAAAGGGGAGTGGCAGAAATCGTTTCAGGTTCTGAAGGATATGAAGAGCAATGGTGTGCAGCCTGATAGGCATTTTTACAATGTCATGATTGATACGTTTGGGAAGTATAACTGTCTCGATCACGCCATGGCTACATTCGAGAGGATGTTATCGGAGGGGATTCGGCCTGATACCGTTACTTGGAACACGCTGATCAATTGTCATTGTAAGTCCGGGCGCCACAATATGGCCGAGGAGTTGTTCGGCGAAATGCAGCAGAGGGGATACTCGCCTTGCATTACTACTTATAACATTATGATTAACTCTATGGGGGAGCAGCAGAGGTGGGAGCAAGTGAGTTTGTTTTTGAGCAAGATGCAGAGTCAGGGGTTGCTGCCTAATTCAATTACTTACACAACTCTGGTTGATGTGTATGGAAAGTCGGGAAGATTTAGCGATGCGATCGAGTGCTTGGAGGTCTTGAAGTCTACGGGGTTCAAGCCAACTTCAACCATGTATAATGCTCTGATCAATGCCTATGCACAAAGGGTATGTATGCTATTCTGGGAAATCTATAAATAACTGTCTTTACAAGTAATTCAATGCTTGCTAATCTAATCATTGCTAGTTGGTATACATCAATATGCTGATTGTGCTGTTTATGAACTGATATAAGTTTACATGTCTGCACCTTACTAGCTTTGACATGAGTATCTATTCTTTGATTTGCCTACCTTTTCCATGAGTGAAGCTGTGAAGGCTAAAATTTCATTCATCTTATCACAGCTTGTTATTTTATGTTGTATCAAATCACTCGATTGAAACCATGAAACCTCAAAAATTTCCTTTGTGCATACTTACTTTGCATTGGGAATTTGGGATATGAAGCATTATTGAGTAGTCTTTATTTATTTTTTTCAAAGACCCCTGACGTTACATTGTGATGCTGACAGACGTCGATTGTAATTTCTGTTAGGAAACCACTGATTCTTTATTCTTCTTCCATTGAAAAACTTAAAGCACTAGCTGTGGGAAAGGATAATAGGCTGAAAATGCACCATATGTTTTTTCCAGAATTTCATCTTTAACTCGTATTCAATGAAGTGGATTGGTTAAGTAATGAATTTGGTAATATTTGGCATAATTTTCACAGGGTTTGTCTGAACTAGCAGTAAACGCATTCAGGTTGATGACAACTGAGGGTCTGACACCCAGTCTCTTGGCTCTCAATTCATTAATTAATGCATTCGGTGAAGACAGAAGGGATGCTGAAGCCTTTGCTGTGCTGCAGTATATGAAAGAAAACGTATGCTTTTTTCACATGTTCTTTCTTTTTCTTCCTTTATGGATATACCCTTTTATATTGTTTTTGAGTTGTCTTTGGTCAAGTACTAATGTATTTGTTCATTTTAACTGCAGAACATTGAACCTGATGTAGTTACTTATACCACCCTTATGAAAGCTTTGATTCGTGTTGAAAAGTTCCAAAAGGTACATAATATTAACATCGTCATGGTCAGTTTGTCGTCTATGTCTTCATGACCCTTCAATCTTGCACTTTATCAAAGGAAATTATCATGGTTTTTTTGTTTTAACCCATAGTACATTCTTAGAATTCCAAGTGTGACCTTTTTCTGTAGTTCTCTTCTGTATTGGTTTGCAGTGTCCATATGCAATGATGATGCACAGTAAACAAATCAGTGAAAATAACATAGTTTCAATATATAAATTGACTTGGCTCTAGTTTTTTGCCATGTTATTGAGATTTGTTGGTTAAGTATCATCACGTTGCACATTATCCCTTACATGGATGATAGCATGATTTTTTAAGGAAGAAAAATAACTGCAACTTTGGCAAGTATTTGTAGCCTGTTTATTAGTTTATTCGTGGGTTGCTTAAGGTCAATCAACTTCATCACACAAACTATGCTGCGCTATTTGGGTTTCAGGTTCCAGCCGTGTATGAAGAAATGGTCACATCTGGATGCACTCCTGATAGAAAAGCTAGAGCAATGCTGCGGTCTGCTCTTAGATACATGAAGCAGACACTAAAATCATAGTTAAATTATGATGCACATTCTTTCATAAAGACAAAACAGAATCAAATTTGCTCCCCTTACTTGGTTAAAATTTTGAAGGTTAGTGCTAGATAAACTGGCAGCCTATGCTTAACATTGCTTGTCACGGGCTTTAGTTTTGATTTTGAAATGAATATTTTCTTGGTAAATGCATTATGGATTTGTTGCCAAACCATGAAATTGGTCTCATTATATGTTAAATTGGTCTGAAATTGGCTCTTTTATTACTTTGACTTCCATTGAAGAAGATGCATTTGTTGGTTTGTCCCTCAAAATATGAAATTTAATCTGACTCTCTCTGTCAAAACATATATTAATATTGTTGCTGATGTAGTGAGTGGTGGTTGTATGTTGATTCATGTAAACAATTTTAGAGTATGTCACGTTCTGTTTTACTGTATTTATTTGGAAAGCTTGAGTTATGATGCATTTTTTAATTTTTCAGGTTAATGTAATAATAAAATCAGGATTCCTGTTGTAGACTAGCATAACCCCTTCACGACAGGTGCTTTGGGGCAGTATGTCTGTGTCATGCCGGATATGTACGCTCCAACAGTGCCTGAATGAAGCTGTGGAAATCACGACATGGAACGCATAGAAAATTAATGGCATCCTGTAATGCTGTACCGTGTATATCAATCTTTGGTATTTACGTATCATACGTTCGTGTAAGTAAAATTAATTTGTTGAAATGCATATTTTATGCACTTCATTTACATCCCCACTGTTTTGCATCCCGGTAGTTACTTAGTCGTGCCATTTCTTCATCAGAAATTTGATGAATAAATAGCTATCTATACATTTGAAGACAAAGACCTTGTTATCATGTGAGAGAAGGATTGACGTTCAGTATAACAAACACCTTTATACATTCGTTTACAACACAGCCCCCAGTCCTTGAATTGGGCACTTTTAAAGAATTAGATTGTATGGCCTCAGAAAAAAAGGCTCGCGTTACTTAGTAATACAGACAGCAATTTAACTTACAATTTTTTTCCCTCAAAATTGGATATACAGTTTAACCTACGACATAATTTTAGAGGGGTATAGCTGAAACAATTGGTCTACACTTACTTTTTGAAATTCTAGAACAGAACATGAACAGTAATAACACTGAAGATAATAAAAAGAGCCTAAAATATGTTCTTATTTCTTGCATTCCAAGCTCAAGCACCTCCATCTTCTTTCCATATCTATTTCTTCTTTCCATCAAATACCCATCTAGATACTCATCTATCGATACTAACTTATCTAGCTTCAAAATAGACGCTTTTGAATCACCAAGCTTCTGCGGCACCAATTTGAAAATTGTAAAGAATGTTGCCGACCAGTCACTGAGAACTCTCTGAAAATGACAATATAAAATATTAGAATCATTGTTGTCCCACTTTTTCAACATGTAATCTCTCTTTTTAATTGTTCTCCCACCTAGGGAGGGTAAATGTACATAGGGCAGCAACCTTATTATTGCGCCAAGGGTCATTCTCTTTCCCTCACCTTAATAGTAAGTTAAAAACATTTATTATAAAAAAATAAAAATAAAAAAACTTGAGAGTAAAGGAATAGGAAACACTCGGAAGGAATGGAGTGAAAGCATACATTGTAGGTGGCAAGGTCGATGGGATTGAACATTTTGAAGCAATCTCTTGATGAGGCTGTTCCATCTCCATATATCTGCTAGTCAATACAAGAAGACGTAAGGATACCGCAAAAGTGAAAAGTCCAGCAGAAAAAAAAAAAGGAAGTTCAACAGACAAACCTCAAAGGTGAAAGCCATGGGTACCCCCACAATGTCATACATGAAATCAGTTGCTGTCCCGTGTGCAAAATATCTGGATAATCAAGTTCAAAACTGAGGAAGGAATGATGTATATAGATGGCAATACAAAGGCAAATGACTACCTCGAGACCAGAAAATTTGGGGCACAGTAAGATTGTGTATTTTGTAGTTTCAAAATTTACAGTTTTCATTTTTAAACTTCGGCACCTAAAACATGGTGCTAGGCTACCCACTAACAACTTCAAATTATCAAAAGTCGTAGAATATTTGAGACCTTTAAATGTCAATTCAGATATTTTGCGTACAGCTTGCAAATCAATGAGTTAAGGTCATTATAGGTTGACAGTGTTTTGAGCAAGGGTATCTCTCCATATTACGCCCACTTTGGTTTTGTTCCATATATGTTATGATGCATTCAAAACAAAATCAAAAGTTGACACAACTGCAATGGTCAATTTTTCTCGTCTGGTCATAAAGTCCACTAAATGGACGTCACTTGTGAGCTAGGGATAGATGGCAGAAGAAAATATAAAACCCGAGAAACATGTTTGCAGCCATTACTCATTCCACTACGACCAGAAATCAAACTAACCCTGCTGAACCAATTTTAGACACAACAGTGTTTTTTTCTTTTGGCAACCAAGATAGATAACAGGAACATTTATAAAATATAAACACTTGGGACTTGGCCTTTTGAAAATTTGCATCATCCACATCAGATTTAAATAAAAATCAACTGACCCTACAGAACCGCCTCCAGACCCAATCATGCAGCGCTCTTGGCAATGAAGTTGGTTTACTTCTTCAAGCAATGATCTCATCCGTTGCATAGGCAATCCATCTGGTGTTGAATTTTTATGATCGTAAGGCATAAAAAGAGCCTGCAGAGGGGGGACGGAAGAAAAAGGACAGCAAAAATTGTCATATGAATATGAATGGTTCCTTAGCATGTTGACCACATTACGTATCCCATAAAAGTAAATGTATTAAAGACAGAGAGAGAGGCTTAAATGACAACCTGAGACTATATTAGATTATTAGTATTAAAGAATTTTGTAACTGAATGACGGCATGTACACCCACATTGCTAAACATGGATCTGCCATTGAGGAGAGCAGAAGAAAACACTCAAGTAATGTACTGTCTATAATGTAAGCCCATTCCTAATATTTACGCTGACACTTCCTCTGTTTTGCAAAAGATATTATCAAGAATTTCTATCACAACTTTCAGCTGCATAAAAATATGACAAATCTTGGTGGAGTCTTAAGATTAACCTTGATTCCAGTTGATTGAAACTTTATGTTTCAAAAAATGAGAATTAGGTTTTCAAGAAAATAGTTTGCTAAAGAGGAATAATACAAGAGTACTAGAGCACATGGTTGTGCCTAGATGAAGGATCAAATATGAAGCATGTGTTGGGAATAGTACAAGGGTACTGGAGCACATGGTTGATGCATAATATAATAGAATTTATCAGAGCACGTATTAATTATGGTCGACAATTCAATTACTAATTTTGATTCCTGCTTGGGTTATATAATGTGCAAATCCTGAATTAAAGCACAAATGTGGATACGAAATCCAAGGGAACAATCAATCATTTTTTATTTTAGAAACAGGTGAAAAATGAACTAAACTTACCTCCATTCCAGAATGCACATTGACCCATAGATGTGGTTCAAAAGATATGGCAAGTTTCCGCATAATTTGACTTTCAGGCTCACTGAATGGAGCAATTCCAGGATTCTCCTCATATGGATCATAATCCTATTTATTTGTGAATAATGAAAATGAAAAAGAGATGCTTCAAAATATTAAACATTTGATATATTTCTCGAAAAGATAAAAGAGTGCCACACCATACACTATTGTTATCACAACCTATTACAAGGTGCAAGTCGATAATGGACACAGGAAAAAACACCATAAATTAACAATATTTTATATTATGAACTGAGATATTGAATAGTCAGAATGAACCTTCTCCTTTTTTCCCCAATCTACACTCCAATTTCGGTTGAGATCAACTCCTCTACCTGCCACATAAAAAAAACTCAGGCATTTTCAAAGCTAGTCAATCATTTAACTGACGATTTTAAAGGAGAAATACAATACCATTTCTTCTCTCACATAGATCTCCAGCTTCAACAACTTTGCGGCCATTCAAGTTTTCCATTGGAACTACCTGATAAATAATTAGACATTAACTACAAATACATCTAACTTCTCATCTTATTTTTTTTCGTAAACTAACTCCAAGATACAACTAAAAATATTGTCAAAATCCTTTAACCAATTGATCGGCAATAAATGGTTGAGCATGCAAGCATATTAAATATGAAAGAGGAAAAAATCATAAAATAGCATTCACTGACATAATTTCCTCTGGTAAAAGTACTAGCTAAGTCTAAAACTTCAATATATGGATGGAAGATACCCAAAATTCTAATGGCACTGTCTAGCAGAACATCAAATGTAATGCTGCATGCCATGGTATAAAGTGTGCAACAACTGGGACAGAGTTTTAATACAAAATATAAATTGTTCTGAAACTTTAGCAGCATATTGATAATTAGAGTCAAGTTCCAGATGGATTTCACAATTATCATATACTTATGGTAGAAATTTCAACTCACCTTTATGACAAGCTTGTCAAGTGCACTGTTTAAGGAAGCTTGATCCATGCTGGGTAGAATTTTTTCTTCACTTAAGATAGACAAAATCCTTAAAGCAAGTTCTGTGGTAATCAGCTCTCTTCCATGCTGCCCAAAACTCTGGAAGACAAGGAATCATCTGTCAAAAAAACCAGAATAACCAATTTGAGATAACTATCCACTACATGCCAAATTATAACTTTCTCTTATAAGAATGCCTATACATAATTATATTATCATAATTTTCCCCCTTTTCTTACATACAATTTTTCCCCTTTTCTTATCATTAACACAAATGAATGAAGAAAACTTACAATAAGAATTCTAAGCTTCGACCTCTCATCATTGCCTTTCTTTTCCTTGCAATAAGTAACCACTGTAACCTCCGCACCATAGCCTTTATTTCCAGCTTTAATTGTCTCCGTCTATTTAGAAACATTAAAGATATGAATTATGCATCCTAGAAAAGAGAGACACACACAATAGACAATCTATATACTCCATAAATGACCCACAGTGAGTTTATCCGGGTGACGATGGACCAAGGCCCTGATCTCCTCCATCAAATTGTCACTGCATAATCCCACAAAAGGGTTCAGCAAACAAAAAAACAATATCATAAATCGACTGAGTTGTCCATATAGCTTCAAAAGCATTGTTTCATCAACAAACAATACATAATCACAATAAGAATATTAAATGCTGCAGAGAGCATAGTATTTGAGAAAGTAAGTCCATGTTTAGATTCACCTTAGATCATTGGATCATCCAAAATCACATTGAAATACCAGTTTACGTGATTTAAATAAATGCTCACAGGTTTGATTCTACCTTGAGGAATCAATTTTAGGTCTAGACTTGATTTTGAGTTAAAACAACTTTAGGTAACTTCTATTTTGAATCAAAACATTTATACTGAGTTTTACTGTTAACTTGCTTTTAGAATATAAACAATTTTGCAAAAACCAATTTCATTCAAAATTAATTTTGCAATGGCTCACCAAACACACAGGAAAGCTATCAATCAAGAAAACGTCCCTTGATATTCATTCAACAAAATCGTAACCTAAATTTAACGGTGAAAGAAAACGTGATCTGTCCTGCCAAAAGAAAACAGACAAGAAAAGAAAGAAAGAAACAGATACCAAATTCGAAATTCAATTATGAAATTAAAAACATGCAATTCGAAGGAGATAAAAGATAGATCAGGGAGTAGTTACCTGGAATGGTAGAGATCGTAGTTGATTGGCGTAACTGAAGGTTGAGTGAGATTGTGTGATTGCGCATTAACGGAGAGAAGAAGAAGATCTTGAAAAGAAGAAGCGAGGAAGCAGAGGCTGATTGAGAACAGAAGAAATTGAAAAATGGAAAGAGCCATGGCAAGATCCAGAACAGATTAAATTTCATTTCATATTTTATGGTAATGAAATGTTATGTTTGATTTGATGTTAATATTGATATCGTTATTATTGATTAACTTATCAAAGTGTTCCACCAATGACGAAGAGGGAGGGAGTATTGAATTAATTATTTTAACTGACGGAGTAGTTTATGCAGCTTTTTCCACGTTCCACGGTCTCGATCGAACATAGTTGGAAGGTCATCTCACACTCACATACATATTCATTTATACATTTGTACCGCAAAACGAATCATTTACACGTTTAGAAAAAGGAAGCCAAACAAAATTCAGCATAGCCACCCTAATATGTTCAAAAAAAGTAAATATAACAATAATAATACTAAAAAATATATATTTACTTAGATAGGTCAATTTATTATATCTCAGAGGTATGAATCGCCTTCATTAAAGTGTAACTTTTTAATTAAATAGGTTTTCCTAAAAGTTTTGGACTAATTTATTTTCTAAACAAACTTGACTTGGTCTGGGCTTATATAAGTTGGGTCATTGGTTCATATCGAACAACTTAAACCTATTTTACCAAAAAATGAAAAAAAAAAAAAAAATATATATATATATATATATATATATATATATAATTAAAAAAAACTAAGATGACAGGGAAAATTAATGAATATATAAATATCATTAAATTAAAATTGGTTTCCGTCTAAAGTAAACCAGCATATTGATTCAAGCAAAATTGAGTGTTGTGGGTAAAAATTAAACATGATTGGAAGAAAAAAAAATTCAACCAAAGGTTATCAATTTAATTTTTTTTATGAAGATTAACCATCATTAAAATTTGTTAGATACTTGGTGATAAAAAAAGTATAAAACAAGGGATCTCAAATTTCACAATGTCATTTGCATATAAAAGCTAAAAAAAAGTTAGATAAAGTATCTCTTGTGATAAAAACAATCTAAAAAATAATATATACAAATATTTATTCCTATAATATAACATAAAATTTTATTTGTAAATAATAGTAATTTTAGGAGTGGATTTTTAATAAAAATGTTATTATAAATTAATATTGAATAAAAGCATTCTTAGGAATTATTATTATTCTGGTGAAGTTTTTTTTCTTTTTCACATGTTTTCTAGTTTGGAGACCATTTTATTTGAAACATGATTTGATATTAAATATAGACACATCTTCCAATGGGGATTCGAATTTTGGTTCACAATGATTCTCGTTAAGTTGTGCCTTATCCTACTCCCCTGCATATTAAACATCAATTTTTTTAGTTTGTTATTTCTTTTAAACATATTTGTTGATTTTAATTTGATTTAATAGATAGTTCAATAATTTCATTTTCAATCATTTTATAATATAATTGTATACACAAAACTTTAACTTAAAAACATTAATTAAGCTAGAATAATTTAAACACTTAATCTACCCGTTATGAGATATAAAATTGACTCGATGATTTAGAAGAGACGAAGGAATACAAGAGATCGTGAGTCGAATTTCTCGACTAACATATTATATATTATATATATACATATAATAAAAAATATTTTAGAATAACTAATTTAATATTATATAAAATAAAAGTAATTTGTAATTATAAAAATTGCATACTAAATCTCAGTATTGTGAACAACTTAATTCTTCATGAAATATTATAATTGTTACAAAAAGAAAATACACATAAAAAACATATTGTTATAAAGTTGAAGTTTCAATTAGTGATCAATATTTATCATAGATCAACGAATATTACAAAATTTAAATATCCATCAACAACTCACATTACTTTTAATTATTATTTTTCATAGAATATATCTAAATAACTAAATTAATAATAAAACGTGTATATATATAATAACTTATTTATTAATGTGTATCCTTAGTTATTGTATAATGTTAATTATTTTCAATTTAACTAATTTATAAAATTATTACTTTAAATTATACTTTTCTTGACATGTATTTTAAAGTTAGTATTTTTTCAAGTGCACGAGTGATAGTATAATAATCGATTACCAGCAGTTGAAAATGTTTATAACAGTCACTAGAAATTTGAATTCGAAATTTATAATGTGTAATTGATTACGCAAAAAAAAACATATTATTCCTTAATATAAAAAATATCATTTTTTTAATTATTAAGATTGAATATTAAATAGTATTAATATGAGTATTTTAATTCTTCATTAAAAAGATGCAGATGTTACAAAATTGAAACTTTGATTAATTTAAACAATCAATTTTTTTTATCTTATAGTTAAACACTCATATATTTTACTTCAATAATATAGTTTTAAGCAACCTTAAACTATCCCCTTAAAATAATCCTTAAATGACAAAAAAATATTTTTTATTCATTAGTAATCGTTACTTATATAGCACATAGACATCTCCAATGAAAAAAATAAAATAAACAATAATGTCTAAAATAAACAACTGGCTAAGAAACGAGGAAAAATGCTCTAAGAAAAAAATCCAAAGCATTAATAATAATAATTGGTAATTAATAATTAATAATTAATTAATATTTCCATAAATATATATAAGACATTTATAATTAATTCATACCTATTAAAAAAACTTATTACTCTAGTCAATAACATTAAATTTGTTGGTAATTATTATATTTTTATAAGAACATCCTTAAAATAATTAATCTATGGACAGAGAAAAATATTACCGGAGTATGAATTTTTAAAATTAAACTCTTCAATTCTCGTAAAAGAGAAGAAAAAAATAGTCATTTTTATAACATTTATTATTTAAGAACTAAAATAATTAAGAGTATTTTATAAAAATAATAATTAACGTAAAGGATGATTAAAAACTCTTGTTTTTTAATTCATATCAATTAAAAAAAACTCTTATAAAATTTGACAAGAAATTTTTAAAGAAGTGTCTTGTATTCAGGGATTAAAATAATAAATGCATTGGAAAAAATAATTAATAACATTAAATTTGTCTGTATTTATAATATTTTTTTAAAAATAATTAATCTATGGACAGAGAAAAATAGTAGTAGTGGAGTATTAATTTGGCTTGATTACAAATTTTATCATATTCTTAAACATCCTCATCGTGTTTCCTTTAACTTTTTTCAGGTAACACGTCAACTATGGTAAAAATCCAAAATGCACAAAATTGAAAATTTAAGTGATAAAATTCACAAATAATAAAAGTTAGGTGAAAAAGTTTGCAATTAGGCATATTAATTTTTAAAACTAAATTCTTCAATTCTCCAAATATCATAAATGAAAAAAAAAATCAATTCATAGAATTTATTATTTATGAATTAAAATAATTAAAAATATTTGATAAAAAAAGAGAAAATTTTAAAAAGGTTTATTATTTTTTTGATTTGGTACTACCGTATAAGTAAGACGTTAGACTCCCCAACTATAATTATTATTATTATTATGTCCCTGGAATATTTTGCAATCAATACATGTATAAATTAAAGAATAAAATGAGAAAAAAGAACCTGTGTGCACAAAAGGTAACTGATGAGAATGTGAAGGTAAATTGCTCATTCTCTTTGTGCTTGACGGTTTTTTCACCCCACAAACCGGTACGAAATAAATAAATAAAACCTCATGACTTCTTTATTCTCTCCTCTCCTCTTTTTTTTTTTCAGCTCCCCCTTCATAGCAAGGTGCCAAATGTTGACGATGGTGGCAGCAGTTTGAAAGGAGGGAACGTCCAGGTACATTGGTGTAAGGTTGATTTTGTCCTGCAATGATACTGCGCATGAAGGCAAAACTCAGAGAGTGAGCAAGTTTGCACGTGTAATTTTTTTTAGTTTATTTCTTTTAGTTTCTTTTATTTTTTGGGACTCATTTTCTTTTGCACGTCTGAGTGATGGTGAATTTTTATTGGTTTTGATTTATTTATTGATTTTAGGTTCACTTGGAGGTTGATGCAGATATATTGGTTCCTTCATCATATCAGGTAAAGTTAGTGACTTTAAACATGCCCTTGGGAATCTTTTATTATTTTTTCCTTTTCTCTTGTTTGGATACGTATTTTAAACTGCACTGGAATTTGTTCTCTCTCTTCACTTATGCACGTATAACTTGATGGTGAGAAAATGCATGTTGGTTAGTTAGGTAATTCAAGTTAACTAGAGTTAGTTACTAACTATTTTGAATGACAGTTAGAGATGTACAAGTTAGTTACCTGTTATATAAGTAACTAAGACCTTTGTAAATGGTGTTGAGATCAATAAGATTTTCCCTCATTCATTCATTCTCCATATTGAGTGCAATTCCTTGTGTGTGTAATTTCTACAATGCAAAGGTTTATTTCCAAATGCTCTGCTTTGAGGTGGTGGTGAGTGGAGTAGTGTCGTGTGGAAAGATAGACAGAAATATAAATATACATATGCATATTTTTGTGTGTGTGTGCATACATAGTTCAATTGAGACAGGGGATTCAACATTCGGGCATTGCTTTATCTATTTATGTGCCATCCTTATCTGGTGTTGAATGCATTGCCTTTTCTAAAATTTTGTAGTTTCCCTTATCTCTGCCATTGTATATATTTTCTGAAATGCATTGCTTTATCTATTTAATTTGTTTTTTTTTTTTTTTTGCATAAGTTGCTCCTGTATATTATGAGAAAGTTAATTAGTTCTTGAATTGAACTTTTATTTTATTTGGAGTACACATTTTTTTCTAATTTATCCGTTACTTAAAGTAACTGCACATTCTGTTACATGGGGTTTAATGATATACATAGGTGTGGATACCAATTTTTTAACCACTGTCACGCACGACTTTTTCTCATTTTTTGTATCTCTCTTATGCTTAAATCCTGCTCCTCTTCTCCCAGGGTCCTTCTGTATTCTTGCAGGTTTTCCTCCCAACTCATTCTTACATATCTTTCTATTTTTTAGTTTCTTTATTTATTACTAAATACTTTTTTAATTAATTCAGCAGGCCTAAGTTTTCTTCATTTGATTTCAACTTCAATTAATATACTTTGAAAGTATTGTAGATTTTTGTTGAATGCATATATTTTGAGTGGGGCTACGTAAGGCATATGCCAATCAGATTATAGAAGAATGGTTCAGAAATAATATTTTGCTGGAGAAGCCCTCGAAAGCTAATTATAAATACAATTTTAAAATTAGTTTCCACATCATAGTTGTGAACATGTGCCTAAAGAAAATTCAGCAGCTTATAAAAGTCACTTATCTAACAATTCTCTTTGTCCTCTGTGTAGGTCTTAATTGTGTGCTAAGGGGTTGCATTCTAGCCAAAGAGGTCTGGACGATTCTCTCTAGGCGTATGGTGGATCAAATTTTTTTCTCCCTGCCCCTTTACATGTGGATGAACTCCAACCTCAATATTGGAAAAACAAAGGGTGTGAATTGGAGCTTATATTTGCTGATGTAATTGACAATTTTTAGGAAGCTAGAAACAACCCTTAATTGACTAAATTATAATTTTGATTTTTATTTAATTTTTTATTCGTAATCTTGATTTTTTATTTGTTGGCAATTTGATTTTTCATATCTAAAAAATCCATAATATTGATGCCATAATCAGTTATGTATATATATTATTTCTTTTATTTTGATTCAATTAAACTTTAGACATAACAAACTTATTTAAGGTACTATTAAAAAATAATTTAATTAATTAAAATATAAAAAATAAAAGAAATAAATGTATGAAAATTGATTGTGAAATTTCTAAAATGTATGAACTAAAGCTATGAAAAAAGTAAATAGGAGAATCCAAAATCACAAATAAAAATTAAAAGGAGACTAAAATTGTAATATGATCAACTTTTTTTACTTAAAAATTTCATAAACCATATTAAATTAAAAATACTTTTTTTTCTT
This sequence comes from Glycine max, assembly GCF_000004515.6. NCBI lineage: Eukaryota > Viridiplantae > Streptophyta > Magnoliopsida > Fabales > Fabaceae > Glycine > Glycine max. The sequence continues at coordinate 1,360,978 of NC_038242.2, read as the reverse complement.
CCTAAAAAGGACTTAATTTTAAAATTAAATTTATAAATGTAATATTAATTTGAATATGAGATTTGTATATTTTAAAATTTAAATTTTATATATATATATATATATATATATATATATAAGAGGGGCTAAGACCCAAACAAACTAACCTAAGAAAGCCGCAATTTTCCTAATAGCTACTTCACTCACAACTGAGGCATCAAAGTCCACCACATTGAACACCTTTTCATTGTGCCCCCCTCCATAACGAACTCAACACAATAGGAAATAATCATCCCCATTAGGTCTCACTCTGACATTATTCAAATTTGAACACACCCAGTCAACAATTGCAGCCAAAGAAATTGTCAGGAATAGAGTGAGCTACACGTAATTTCAAATATTTAAATTGGAATGTATGACTATTTTATCAACAGTGTCATGTAATTTGATATTTTTAAAGAATGGAAAAAAAGTGTAAGAAAAATTATATGTAATAATTTTATCAGAATGTGTTTGGACGGAGGAATTTAAAATTTTGAGAAATTTTAAATTTTAAAAATTTTAAATATTTCAATCGAAATTCTTTTATTTTCAAAATTTTGTGTTTGGATAAAAAAAGTTAAAATTGTGAAGGTGAAAAAAAAATAAGAACAATATTTTTTTTGAAGAAGACGATAAGAATAGAATTTCAATTTTTCATCTTTTAGGAAGAAATTTCAGATGTCTAATTGTTTAAAATTCTGTTTTAAAATTCCAAAATTTTAAATTTTTCAAAAAAAAAATCAAAACAATAAATTATAGAAATTCAAATTCTCTAACAATTAAGTAAATTATTTTGCTCAGTTAAAATTCTCTCTCCAACCATATTTTTACTGTTTTTTTCCCATAAATTTAACTCAATACAAATACACTCATACACGCGTCTGTATTTCTGCTAGTATAAATGCATAGGAAAAAAAGAAGAAGAAGGGAGACCGTATTTATGGAAAGTTAAATAGAGAATCTGGTTTGCTAACGTAAAAATTAAGATATTCATCGTTTCAAATGAAGAATGCTCGTGAGCCGTATGATCCAAGATATGACCGTTGTAAACACAAAACGCTCCTATGCGTGTTTCAATTCAAACCCATTCCCTTCTTCAATAAAAAATAATAAAAGGGAGACAGCAACAGCCACAACAAGACACTCACTACTATTCCCACAACACAACATTAGCGTACTCTGTTTTACTCTCTATCTCTCTCTCTCTCTGTCTCAGCCAACAACACAACAATCAATGTACGCTGCATCAACCATGAAATCCATGTACAAGCCTCCATTGCCCAGATCTCCAATTCGCCTTCGACCCTCTCATGCTGTTCATTCATCAAACTCTATCGCTCTTCAAACCCCACCAGGTTCTTTTTCTTCTTCTTCTTCTTCTTCTTCTTTAAGCTGTAATCTTTTCTCTTCTTTTTTTATTAATCTTTTTATGTTTTCGAAGCAGGTTCCTTGACCAAATCTCAGAAACCTGTTATCTCTCCAAACATGCGACCCGAATACCGCACCATTTCGTGCGAATTACGGGCTCTGACCAAGATGGTTCGTGATGAATTCAGCAAAGCCAATTCAGAGAAAGCGGCGAGCGCAAATTCGAGTGTTCTGTTCGAGAGAGGGAGATTCTACGATGAGTATTCCGCTAGAAGGAACGAGAGGCTCATGAGAAAGAAGGGAGTAACCGCTGTTGATGAAGGTAAGGCTAAACCTGTTCACTCTCTTGGGGTTACCATGGAATCTGGAAAGAAGAGTAGTAGTGTGAGAAAGATGGGAACTTTGAGGAAATCTATCTCTGCGGCTTATTCATCTGGAGTGAGTGAAACACCAAGGTACATGCTCAGAAGCATGACTAAGGAAAATAAGAAACCCCCTCTTGCTGCAAAATTTGACAAATCTGTTGTTGCTGGAGACAAGAAGATGGGAACAAGAGCAAGAAGGATCTAAACCTAATAGGGTTTTAATTATTTTTTGGGGAGGGGGTATATTGAGAACTCGGTTTAATTTGATGTTTAGGGTTGAATCTTGTTCTCTTGGTTTATAGTTTGTTAATTTTACTTTTAAATATCAATGGATCGTTACAGTTTATTTGAAATCATCTTCTTTGTGATTCAGGTATGATAGTATATACATCCATTTATATGTCAGATAATTTCTTTCTTCTCAGATTATATTAGATTCGATGGTTTGATTTATTTAACAATTTACAAATTACTCTTTTTCCTCTTGACTGGGATTTGCAAAATTAATAAATATTAAAAACGAATTTTGAGTCATAAGTAAATCATGATCAACCGACAGAATGTCATTTCTGGTCAATTTTTCAAAATTCATATCCAAGAACTTGAAATTTGTTTTCAAAATTTTCGCTTTCTTTTCACCTTTTCATGTCCTGTAAGTATACTAAAAAATACTAAAAATAAAAACAAAATTGAGTCATAAGTAAATCATGATTAATCTTGACAGAATGACATTTCAGGTAAATTTTTTCAGAATTCAAATCCAAGAACAAGTCTTTTTCTTTAGGTGAAATCTTTATTGGAGAGTTAGAGCGTTATCAAATTACTTTAATGCATTTTTTCAGAATGACATTTCAGGTAAATTTTTTCAGAATTCAAATCCAAGAACAAGTCTTTTTCTTTAGGTGAAATCTTTATTGGAGAGTTAGAGCGTTATCAAATTACTTTAATGCATTGTTTAGTACCGATCTCAAACGAACGAATAAAATGCTGTTTGTTTTTCCCCTTTGAAACCTTACAAATTTTTATACCAAATTTACGTTTGAAATCTTTCACGCCCCGTACCAAAAATATTCACAACAACCAAAAAAGATTCTCAGTTGCCTGCATCTTTCTAGATAATATGACGATAATTTGACGAACATTTATCCAAAATTTACTTCAACGATATCCAAAAGCTGCCTGTCCCAGCCACCTGGATTTTCAAGCTCTTGAAGCCAAGAAAACACTTAATATTCACAAGGAAAAAAGATTCTCAGTTGTCTGCATCTTCTGGTTTGTCTCGAACCACCTCACTTTCAACAGAAGCTGCTAGTATTGTCTCTTCCAACTTATCCAAATTGCTATCTTCACTTTCTACAGAAACCAATTCACCAGAAATTTTTGCAACTTCAGCATCTGCTGCAGCTAATGGCTCTTTCACCCTATCCAAATTGCTATCTTCACTTTCTATAGGTGTGGATTCATCAGGAATTATTGCAACATCTGCTGCAGCTAATGTCTCTTTGGCCCCATCCAAATTGCTATTTTCACTTTCTTTTAAACTTAAGTGATTTGATTTGGGCTATCAGCTTCTTACTATTATGTGTTGATTGCTTTCATCTGTAATGCTTTAATCATGTATGATTTTCTGTTTTTTTAATTTTCAGATTGTGAGAAGTAAGCAGTATCTTGTGACACAAAAGCCAGTAGATCTGGCTCTTGGCTATCGGAATCCACATGGATACGGGTTCTGTTTTGCATTGAGAAGATCAATACAAGAGGGGGTATATTTGATTATGTTTCATGTCTCTTTTTTAAACAATTAGGGTCATTGTTTCTTGAGAAATTTCTATGCATATATGCTGTCCTAAGTCCTAACTGATATCCAGTGTTGTTTGGAGGACACGCATTTAAGAACAGGTTGTTGCTTTTTCCAGAATCAATTCTCTTTCATAAATTATAGTTCAGTATGTTTGGTGGAGGTTCCTAAATGTGATTATGGAGCCAAAGTTGCTTCAAACATGAACATATCAAACTTCAAAAGTAACAGTTAACAAATTCAATGTGTATCATAGTGTGTTAAACTTCTCTCATTTTTTTCTACTCGTCTCTTCCAGATAGAAAAGTGAATTAATTAAAATGGCATGAAACATTTACACTCTAGTCTTACAAATTTGCCACTTTTTTTTTAAATGAAAGTTGGTATGTCTGTTATCCACATATGCAAATATGCTGTATGTGGTAAGTTCTCTCAATGTTTGCCTACAACTAGGTGACATCTCATTTCAAGGGCAGAGCTGTTATGACAGATGACAAATCAACAATGTCATCCACTGAGGAAGACTTAGAAAACATTGGCATCTTTCGTATTTGTCCATCCCTAAAGCCATATAAAGATCACTTCAAATATAGAATGAAGAGATATGTAGATCAGAAAAAGCTTATTGAAGAATATGAAGGAGGTCTTGAGGAATTTGCTCAAGGTGATTCTGATTTTTGGCATTGTTTCATGTTTGTTTTTCTTTTCTATATATCTATGCATACAAACTAAGATAACTGCAAAGATTTTTTGCACAACTACAAACTACTGCGAAGAGTTAGTAGTGAGTGTCTGTTGTGATCCCTGGGAAAGCAAACTGAGAAATTGATATAAACAAAAGAAACAAACAATTTTCTTGAGCAATTAAGAATAGGACTATGGAAGAAAAAACTTTAGGGTTTTCCCCCTTTACGAACTTTCTAATTCTCTGCATGAATCCTTCCATCTTTATTTCTCCATATTTATCTAACTTATATCCACTTTTAACTAACTAATTAATTGATCTAACTGTCTCTAGCTACTTTTCCCGTCTATCGTAACAGTGTCTATGGTAGATGGTAGATAAGTCATAGTAATTTATCTAGCACGCACAAGCAAACTTAAAATAATGTAAATTTGTGTGAACATCAATTGATTATGTTAGAGATATCAGCCTACTTCAAATTAGTAGCTGTGTTTGCGTTGTATCCCTGTCAGATCTCTGCCGGACACTTCACAGATATTTGAAGTACTCCTAGTTGCATTATATAATTTTATACTTATAATTGTTAAACTTTCACACCAAAGCATATGGGAATATCTGAATTACTAGATAAACTATAGCATTTTATGATTTCTACAATGACTTATGTTCACTTTTAATTTTTATTTTTTTTTTGCACAGCAAAAATCAGTATTATATATTATATATAATACAGTACTAGGTGTACTGCAGAGAGGATAAAAATGTACAAGGCAAAAGTTGCCTAACCCATCTGAAAGTTACATAATCACATTAGCTTAAACCAAACAGGAAACAACCCCCTAAGACAACTCCTCCCTCAAACTAGTAGACCATTGATTGAAATGAATATGGAAGTCTTTGTCCATACATTTTAACCATGACCACGTGTGGAATAAAGCTTCATCCATGACTTTTTCGGGATTGAAAATCTGGTTATTAAAAACCACTGAATTTCTATGCTTCCAAATAGTCATGGATAAAGCTATCCAAAGCACTGCCCATCTCTTGTCTATATATCTTTTGCTATTCCAATGCGAGAATTGTATGAAATGATTTTTAGGATCAATGGGGAAAGGGCCCACTCTATCAACCCATCTCAAGACCTCCCATCAAAGACTCCTAGTTCTTGTGCAAGAAAACATGACATGACCAACACTTTCCTCCTCTACATCACATAAAGGACATGTATACGAAGGTAGAGCCACCTGCCTCCTTCTCAGATTAGCTTTAGTAGGCAATCTGTTTTTAAAAATTCTCCAAGAGAAGGCACTTGCTCTTGGAGGAATTTTCAGATTCCACATAATCCTAAAGGCACTGTCTTCATTGTCAGAACTGCCATCATCCATGAATAGGTTGTATGCTGACTTTGTGGAATAAGACCCACTAGGATCAGCCCTCCAAGTGAGATAATCCAGTCTAGAAAGGTGAATCTGAACCCCATCAATCTCGTCCATGAAAGCTGCCACCATATCAATTTCATGATTAAAGAAATTTCTCCTCCATTGTATCTTCCAATCCCACCTATTATCAACATGTTGACCCATTAGGCTGATAGTAAAGTCCTGCTGCTGACTCACCTGATACAAAACAGGGTATTTGTCTTTGAGGGTTAAGTCATCTCCCCTCCATTTATCCTTCCAAAACTTGATTATGGCCCCATTACCCACCTTCCACCTCAAGTTATTATCTTTTTTAAAATATTATCTTTTTTTATTTGAGCCTTGTGCTTTATGTTAATTTTATAGTTAATTACTATATTTTTTTATGTTGTATTATAGTTGTGTCATGTCTTTCAATTTTTAAATTTGTTGTATCACTGTGTCCATGTCATATCTTATACATGTCTTGTATCATATCCATGCTTCAACTGGATTGATTTCTATTAAAATGCCTCACTAATTTGTTAGATTGAATTTAGTGACAGCTTTAATATAATGTTTCCTTTTTCTTTTCCCTTCCTCTTTCTCTATCTGGTTATTTGAAATTTGGATTTAACAGAGAAGGTGGTATTGTGTACTGTGAGTGGGCACCTGCTGCTTAGTAAGTTATATATTTGTCATTGTTTTATTTAGTATTCTTTTCATATTTTATGTTTCTTTCAATGCAGGGAAGCACAAATTATTGGAGACTTTAATGGATGGGATGGTTCCAACCACCAGATAAAAAATCAGTTTGGTGTTTGGAGTATTAAGATCCCTGATACTGACGGAAATTCAGCTATACCACACAATTCAAGAGTGAAGTTTAGATTTAGACACGGGGATGGAGTTTGGGTTGATCGCATCTCTGCTTGGATCAAATATGCCACTCCATACGATGGTGTCTACTGGGATCCACCCCTTTCAGAGAGGTCCCATTATTCACCTGTTGAATATCTGTTGACATGTTATCTTTTAAAAAAAAGCATTGCATCTGAAGGATCAATACTAAAAGGGACTTTGATGTATGCCACATATTGCATCTGCTTGGAAGTTCAATTTTTTTTATAGCTTTCAAATGAATTACAATTAGTCAAAAAGTTTGGATCAAAATGTATGTAATTATTTCAGTTGGATTATAAATGAATTCTCATCTTTGAGGCATAAACATTATATATGATTTAAAATAAATTTAATGTTTTTTTGCTAATGAATACTACCAAAATCCCATCAAATGTCATTATTTGAATTTGTCACATCAAATCATGATTGATGAATGAACTAATACCGATTTCAAATGTGTTATGATAGAATCCATGTACCAATGAGGAGTTAAGCTTTTTTTTATATTCCATACACACTGGGATTTCTTATTCCTCTTTTCTGTCTGGTCATTAAAAAATAAAAGAACTTTTTGTTCAGGTTTAGTTTGCAAGAGAAAGAGGAAAGTGTGTTTTGGATTTAATTGCTTAACTAGACCAAGTGATTCTTCCATTCTTTTGTTATCTATATTTTCCTCACTCTCGGCTCTTGATTATGTTCAGATGAAATTATATTCATTTATTCACCTTCTTTTTTGTTCTGCAGGTATCAATTTAAATATCCTCGTCCACCAAAGCCAAAGACCCCACGGATATATGAGGCTCATGTGGGGATGAGTAGCTCTGAACCCCGCATAAACTCTTACAGGGAATTTGCAGATGAGATTTTGCCCCATATTTGGGCAAATAACTATAATACAGTCCAGCTGATGGCCGTGATGGAGCATTCCTATTATGCATCATTTGGATATCATGTAACAAATTTTTTTGCTGTGAGCAGTAGATCAACCCCTGAAGATCTAAAGTATCCGATAGATAAGGCCCATAGCCTAGGTTTGCAGGTTTTGATGGATGTTATCCATAGTCTTGCTAGTAATAATGTTACTGATGGACTCAATGGCTTTGATGTTGGCCAAACTTCGCAAGATTCTTACTTCCATACTGGAGATAGAGGCTATCATAAATTGTGGGATAGTAGACTCTTTAACTATGCTAACTGGGAAGTTCTTCGTTTCCTTTTATCGAATTTAAGGTGGTGGCTTCATGAGCTTAAATTTGATGGATTTCGATTTGATGGAGTAACATCAATGCTGTATCATCACCATGGAATCAACATTGTATTTACAGGGGATTATAATGAATATTTTAGTGAAGCAACAGATGTGGTGCTGTAGTCTATCTGATGCTGGCTAATTGTCTGATCCATAGTATTTTGCCAGATGCAACTGTCATTGCTGAAGATGTTTCTGGCATGCCTGGACTTGGTCAACCAGTTTCTGATGGTGGAATTGGTTTTGACTATCGTCTAGCCATGGCAATCCCTGATAAATGGATTGATTACTTGAAGAACAAGAACGACTATGCATGGTCAATGAAGGAAATCTCTTGGAGTTTGACAAATAGGAGATACACTGAGAAATGTGTTTCCTATGCTGAAAGCCATGACCAGGTATTAGCTATACCATTGTATATTCAGTTATCTTTGTGATGGAAATACAATAAGAATTTAGGCAAAATTATATTTGTAAACAGAAAAATGATGGAAACTGTAGGGAACAGATAATCAAGAATTTATATATTTCATTGTTTTTTAATTCCACTCCTATCAATGTTGTACAATTTTTGCCTTGGGCAGGCCGTTGTTGGAGACAAGACTGTTGCATTTCTCCTAATGGACTAAGAAATGTATTCTGGCACGTCTTGCTTGGTTGAGGCTTCTCCTATTGTTGAGCAAGGGATTTATCTTCAGAAGGTCATTAATCTGATCATGAAGATCACTGCACTACATCATTCATATAGAAATTGGATTGTTGCAAAGCTGCAAACGCAATACATAATTATCATTGCTTTATAATTTCCTTGGAGTCATTGTTATCTCAATCTTTTGCAGATGATACACTTCATAACAATGGCATTAGGTGGAGAGGGCTACCTTAATTTCATGGGCAATGAGGTATGTATCCTGCTTCACTCTTCTTCCCACAAAACTTCTGTTCACTGTTATTGTTGGTGCAGCTAATCATGTTTTTTTTATTGAATATAATGTAAATTGTTTGTGAATTTTGAGTATCCAACTCTTGTTACTATAGTTGTATATCATGTATCATATTTTGTTAAGTTATATTCATGAGGCCATTTTTAGTTTGGCCATCCAGAGTGGATTGATTTCCCAAGAGAAGGCAATGGATGGAGTAATGAGAAGTGCAGGCGTCAGTGGAATTGGTGGATACAGATCACTTGAGATACAAGGTAATATTATTTATTTTGTGTTTGGTGTTAGTCTTTTGTGGGGGGTGGGGGTGGGTTTATAGTTCATATACGTATGTATTAACTCAACACTAACACAACATTGACATCTCTTTTGCAAATTCATTTCTGGGACTTTTCTGAAATGTTAATTATTTTCAACATCAATGGAATCCTTGAACTGTTGTTATGCATGGATGAAGCAAGTTTATTTTTTAAACACAATTGCATTTGTACATGCCTGTGTATAATAAACCATTTATTCAAATTATTAAAATTATAAAAACCCTAATTCCTTGTTGAATTGGGTTAAAACAGTCAAGAAAAATATAAATCTGTAAGATACAATACAAGAGTTTTCTTGTTTACATGTTTTCATGTATGATTTTAGCATATAAAAAATGGTGTAAACAGATATGTAACATTTGAATCAACTTCAGAAATTCATCATTAAAATTTATTGTTACAATTGGAATATCTGTGTTAGCTTTATGTTAAATTATGCTAGGGCTTAAGCATGGTTATTTTCAGATCTTTATTTTCCTCAGAATAATGTGGTAAAATATGGGCACTGTAATTCAGCATATTTTTGTGTGATGCAGAAGGCACCCGCGTAATCTTATTTGTGGAGCCCCTTTTTCCCTTTCTGCAGAACTCTTTATTATCTTTTGCTCTAGCAGTGTGTTGCTTGTCTGAGATATATGTTATAATTTTGTTTTTGGAACTTGTGCAGTTCATGAATGCATTTGACAGAGCAATGAACTTGCTTGATGATAACTTCTCATTCCTTGCATCAACAAAACAGATTGTGAGCAGTGCAGATGACGATGACAAGGTGAATATGCTCCCAAATGATTGTACTATACTTATTCACAATTTTATGGTTTTTGCCACTTGCTATTCAATTAAGAGTTTATCTTGTATCAAGATTGATAAAATAGAACTGCTTTCAAGTTTCAAGAAAACATACAATAGGTGTTGTGAACATAATGTGAAGAAGGTATTTCTCAAACATGAGTGACTAGAGAAGATAAAACCGTTAACAAGTCATTGTCTACTCTGAGACTTTGAGTTAATTTCATGCGTAACTGATTGCTATTTTATAATTAACTGCCTAATAGTTTTTTCTTTTGTAGGTTATATAGTCTTTGAGCGAGGAGATCTGATATTTGTGTTCAATTTTCATCCAGAGAATACATATGAAGGGTATGCTTTATATGTTCAATTTTCATTTGTGTTTAGGGATATTAATTGCGACAGATTGTGTATTTATGTATGGTAAATTTTTAAAAACCTTACTGCAGTAATAACTGTTAACCACAAATAATTTGGCTGAAATGTTGAACATGTGTAGGTATAAAGTTGGATGTGACTTGCCTGGAAAGTATAGAGTTGTATTGGATAGTGATGCTTGGGAATTTGGAGGACATGGAAGAGTAAGGAGCCCTAATCTCTCTGGCGGTAAACATGAGTATAATCAGGAAAGGAACTACTGTCCCCAAATTTTTTTGAAATTGCAAAATAAATATAAACCGTTAAATTTTTGTTTTACCTCCCAAAAGTTCTTCGATTCTGCTTGAGTCTAATGATTTATTACAGGTCAATTGGTACTTGTGAGCAGCAGTGAGATTTGGGGTGTGTGGATGGGGTTGGGTAATAACTAAGGAGAAAAAGTGGAACCGACACTATAAAATCATATTGCATGTTTTTTATTTCTCTTTATGGTGTAACTTTTTTTTTACAATTTCTCTCATTATACTTTATGATAAAATAGTATCATTTTTGTGGATAAAATTCTATACAATTATTTAGAAGCTGCATAAATCACCGATTCATGGCGGTCCTTAGATGCACCCAAAGAGACAATTTTTGCTTTGGGGTCAGGGTGCATGTCATGCCAACCTTCGAGCCTTTCCCATTTTCTTTTTTCTTAATTTTCAAAAAATGTTAGAGTTTAATTTTTAGGCTTAATTATATTTTTACTCCAACTTTTTTAATTTTTGATGAATTTTATCTCCAATTTTTTACTTTGACACATTTTACTTCAATTTTTAAGAAATTTGTGAATTAAAAAAATTGGATGTAAATTTTGCCAAAAAATTAAAAAAGTTGGGAAAAAATATCCAAAAATTAAAAAATTGGGTGTAGACTTTACCAAAAAATAAAAAAGTTGGGATAAAAATATAATTATGTTAAGAGTGAAATGACAAATGATAAAATTAAAAAATTTCTTAAAAGTTGAGGATAAAATGCATCAAATTAATTTGTTGGAATAAAATTCACAAAATAAAAAATTGAGGGTAAAAATGTAATTAAATCTATTTTGTGCATTATCAATGTAAACAAATATTTTTTTGTCGGATAAACAAATTATATTATTATTATTATTATTATTATTATTATTATTTAATTATTAATTAGAAATCATGTAAGATATGACTTTTAAGATAAAAAATTAAAAGACAATAAACTTACATTGGTTACTAATGAATTAACAATGTATTTTTTTATAATATTAATATGTAAATTATTTACTCAGAAATTTATTAATATGAAAAATTCACCAATTTTCCCGAGATGAGATGTTATTGTGCACATAAAACTCGAGCTTTTCATAAGCATGACCCTTTATTAATATGTGCACATTAACCAATTTAATTGCCTGAAATGAGATGTTTTTGAGCTTTATGTGCACGTTATATGAAGTTGGACATCATTTTGTAATAATTGTTACACAACTCATCTTTCTTCCATGCATAGATGGATATGGATGAACAAATCAGATTGTGATTATTTTGGTGACGTTATTTCAATGGATATTACATATTGCACCAATTGTGCAAATAAATCACTTGTTTGTTTTCCGTTTTTAACTAATATAGGGTGTCATAATTTTTGAAGTGGTATTGTTATATCATGAAACAATTAAATCATTTAAATGGTTTTGAGATGCTTTTACAAACACATAACTGGGAAAAAGAAACTAAAAAACTATCTCTACTAGCCATGACCGAGGCACTTGTTGAAGCAATAACTAACACTTAACATGTCTTATGTATTTGACACTTTTAGCAAAATAAAAGTAAACACCTTTGGCAACTCGATGAAGGGGAAAAATTATTTTTAAGAATTTTCAAGAAATGCATGTATGACTTTGACGCTTAATCATAGTTTGAGGGAGCTTAGACCTAATTGATCTTAGATTTTAATGTTCATGAAAACAATTATATGTATTTACTGAAATTTGAAGTTGGCTAACGTCAAGATAGACATAGTTTAGATGGACTCCACAACTCTACACATCGGACTGTAAGTATCATTTGTTAGGAAAGCACGAGTGAGACCTGAAAAATAAATGACTCTCATGCTCAAGTAAGTACGTGAGTGAGTTAAAAATGAAGTGAAAATGATGATATAGAACCTGATATTTATAATATAACGTGAGATAAGAGCTTCATATCCTTAATTGTAGAAGTTGGTGTAACAATTCTTATAGATAATTTTTAACTTGTAGATAATAATTAATAGATAAATCATAACTTATATAGATAATTAAGTACTTGTAACTTGATAAAAGAGTTATAACATTATCATCAATATTTAAATATTGAGACATTTAATGATAACTCGTCGGTTCAGTAATCCAACTCTTAATGACAATGTCTATATTCTTATGTCAAGACTAATATGAAGGATTAACGTGTATATTGAAGAAGTGTCACGTTACTTGTCATGTTAATTTTGTAAACCTCGAAGAAAACAGGTTTTGTGTTACATGAAGCGAGCATATATTTACATTTGGGACGCAGAATACTCAACTCAATAAAAGTTTGAATTCTCATTTCAAATATTATATTGAAACGAATGTGAATATTATTCAATTATTATTCAAGCATTCTGAATGAGTTGTTGAGGACAAGAGATGCAATGAGTCAACCTGGAATTCGTGGCAATTGCAGGGTTACTCTTAGTTAATCATAATATTATTATAATTTTATCAAAATATTTTACTAGTGCACGAAGGAAATTATCATTTCGGTTTACATTTTTTTATTTGATATTGTATGGACATTTTACCTCGGTGTTCTACATCTTAGTAACTCTACTTGCTCATAGTGTAAAAACTTGGGCAAAGCACAAACTATAGAATATAATTAGTGAAGAGGCAAACAAATGTTGTTGTTAACTCTTATGATTCAGTTCCTGGGAAAAGAGAAAAAAAAGAAATCAAAATTTGAAATACACAAAATCAAATCTAAAAAGTCTCTAACCATCTTGGTCGCTGACTCGCTGACGCGAACTTGTGCGAATCTAGACAGCATCGATTGCGTTTTCGTCTGAACGGTGATATGCTAAAAGCCAAAATCGGAATGCGGAATAAGTGGATGAGATAAAGCCATGCACTTTGCTAACTCGCCATGAGTTGAGTTCATATCATGCCCCTCACCGTATATGGAAACAATCAGTGGATGTTAAGAAGAAGGCCACGACTTGTCTACTAACAGATTCAAAGCAAGTTTTGAAACAGCTCTTGACTTGGCTTCAAAACTTCCTTTAATTTGTTGATGGGGACGGGGTCACGAAATTGTTCAGACTTCACAAAATTTATATCTAAATCATTTTTTTAAAATATTATCAACGTAGAAACTTAACAAATTATTAATATTTTCATCAAGAAAAAAGAAAAATAAAAGCATTTACATTGTTTGATTAAAATAATTGATGAAATACAAATATGAAAAATATTATATAGATAATATATAACTCTAAAACTTATTTTTTTATATAACTTTTAGAATTTAAAGTTGTAAGTGATTGTTTTAAAAATGAGTGATCTAATCCGGACTGGCATACCAAATAATTTTGGTGGGAGCACACGTTTCAAGGAATTTAGGTAGCGTGTCACGTTAGGAATGGTCCATGTCACCATCTTACAAATTGTTGCTAAGGCTAAACATAGAAGAAAACGCCGGAAACAAAGATAAGGAAAGGAACCATCAGTGCATGACGTTCGCTAATATTTTAACGATTTTTCTCCACTCTTATCTATCGCTTTTTTATTGCCACCATAAAATATTACTCATTATATACTAATTCATTAATTGATTAATATAATAGTTGTGTTCCTTAGCTGTTACATTCAATAATATTTATTTGACACTTAATAATATTATAATTAAATAAAAATATAAAATATAAAAGTATAAATTTTTTAAAGTTTCTTACATTTAAAGTATGTCTAAGAAAAATTTCTTAAAAGATTTCTTAGTTGAAAAAATTTTTTTTTTTTGATATTTTTTTTATTAGAGTTTATCTAGACAGTGAGAGTTTCTTATAAATAATTTATATATTTTATAATAAATATTAATAAATTATTTCTTAATAATAAAAAAATAATATCTATCTGTGACATATAACAACATCATAATTAACTAAAAAAATGTGAAGTTTTTAAATTTTTTTACTACTAAAATAAAATTATATATAAATTTCTTATCATAGTATAACAGTGTCTGTGAGGATTAAAAAAATAACCTAACAAACTCACTTTAAAAATTCTAATTAGATATCCTCTAAATTTGAGTTTAAGAAAAGAAAAAAAGTGAAATAAAATGAACATAAAATATAATTAAACTCAAATTTGTTGTCACCAGTTAAAACAACCCATTTTTCATCATTATCATCCTACGTTTCATACTGTTACAAACATCATACAGACAATTCTTTTTTTTAGTAGAAAGTTAAATAATAATGACAGTTATTATGATGATTAAGCAATAATTATTGAATTTTTAGAATATATAAAATAATAATTAGAGAACAATAATCATTTATAAATTAATATTTATATATATTTTAAAACATTTAATACAATTTATTTTATTGCAAAACATTTAATACATTTAAATCTTTGTATAATTGCTAAAATGTATTTTCAATATTTTTATCTATATTTTAGACACAGAAGTTCTAACTCTTTAATAATTGTTTGTTCCACAGGAAAGGAAAAATTAAGGAGAGGTATAAAATTTTAATTTTTAAATTGAAAAATGATTTTTTTTAAAATTTACTTTATTAATTTTTTTCTTCAACTAAAAAATATTATAACTTATTTTTGTATTTATCTTCTTTTCCGTCGTCCAATAAGGCTATAACTTTGTCTCGTGAAAAATCATTTATAATATTATTATATTTATATTTATCTATATCTATAAAAAATACGAAGAAGACAATTAAGGGTTTATTTTTTGAAAAAAAAAATAGTGATAAAAGAGGGAAAGTCTTTATAAGGCGGTAAGACTCACCGTTACCACACGAAATGAATTAGCGTTGCCATTCTCATCCTCCTCTGTCTCTCTCTCTCCACCATTGCCATGGATCCTTACAAGGTATTGCTCTTCTCTTCTTTTATTGCCTTATGTTTTCCGATTACACCTCTTAGCAAAATCTCTATATCTTCTTAGCTTTCATTTGTTCAAGTCTTGATTAATATTATGTTAACTAAGAGTCTAAGACTTACGATGAACTCTTTGAAATTTGAGCAAGTACTGTGGTGTGAATCAATTGTTAGATTCTGTTTGCTTACAAGTGTTTAATGTGATGCAGCTCCGGCCATCCAGCGCCTTCAATTCTCCCTTCTGGACTACAAATTCTGGTGCTCCTGTTTGGAACAACAACTCCTCTTTAACCGTTGGAGCTAGAGGTATCCATCTTAGCTGAAATTGTTGCGTGCGTACTCACGCATTTGAATGATTTCTTTTTTGCTGAAACTGTTCAACTTTCCCTTGATTTCATGCCAGTGAAGTAGATTAGTGGTGAACGATATAATTTCACGGGTTTTATTGTGTGTAGTAAGTGCTACAAGTAATCCCTCAAACATTGAATATCCACCAGTTTAGTCCCTGAGTTGGTATATTTTCACCTACGTTTAAGACTAATTTTATAGATTTTTAATTATATAGGGGACTACTTATTATGATTTCTAATATTCGAGAGACTACTTATATATTTTCCTATTCAGCAATATATATATATATATATATATATATATGTGTGTGTGTATATGTATATAATTTTCTTACTTTAAGGACCATTTGGGAGAGAGAAATACTTTAGGGAGAAATTGAGGGTTTACTCAAACTCAAACCATATGTAAATGATTGAGGGATCTTACTCAATTGGTTGAATGTGTGAGTTGTTGTAAACCCCCTTGTATCTGTTTTCGATTCCTATGAATAAAAAAAATATATGTAAATGACACTGGTTTTTGTAATTAGCTTAGTCTTGGTAATTTGAGCTTACCGAGTATTCAGTATGCAACATCAAGTGGCACAGATTATTTTCTGCTTTATTCCTACCATAGAGATTATGTATTTTCGTGCCTAATTTAATATTTTATTTCATTTATCTATGTTGGAGCATGTTAGTTATGATTATGAGTGTTTTTAGTAGTGGAGATATCTAGGCCACTTCCCTTTCTCTTTTTTTTTCTGGATTTTTTTTGGTGCTGATGGGGTGGTGGCTTATTTATCTGTTTGTGTCACTCTGTTGTATATAGCTAGGATTGAATTTGGATGAATATTATTTAGTCAGAATATTTATGTTACTTGACCCCTTTTGGCAGGTCCAATTCTGCTTGAGGATTATCATCTTGTGGAGAAGCTTGCAAACTTTGACAGGGAACGTATCCCAGAACGTGTTGTCCATGCCAGGGGAGCTAGTGCAAAGGGTTTCTTTGAGGTCACACATGACATTTCTCACCTGACATGTGCAGATTTCCTTCGAGCCCCTGGAGTTCAGACGCCTGTAATTGTTCGTTTCTCAACTGTCATTCATGAGCGTGGTAGCCCTGAAACCTTGAGGGACCCTCGAGGTTTTGCCGTGAAGTTTTACACCAGAGAGGTAAAGATTTATGAGTATATAGCATAATTTAAAACTATCTCCCACTTTCAGTGAATAAATATGATTACTGTAATTGTTTAAATTTCTCCTTATGTCTTTTAAAGAAGGTTAAATTATTCATTTTGTCCTTGTATTTGTACCTATTTCAAGTTTTAGTCTCTATATGAGTTGGCAGACAATTTTTTGTAGTGGTTTATTATTGTCAGAAAGCTTTTGTAGTGATTTTATACCGACATAAAAACTTCTCCAGTGTTATTTTTAGGAACTAAAGCTTAACTTTTATGCATGTATAGAGACTAAAACTTGCAATTTTTTCGTATAGAGACAACTAGAAGAACCAAATGAATAGTTTAGGGTGTGTTTGGTTTGTATTTTCATTTTCTATTTTCATTTCCTGTTTTCATTTTTGGAGAACTGTTTTCATTTTCAAAAGATTAGAATTCTGAAAATATGTTTGGTTTGACTTGTTTTCTGTTTTTAGGAAATAAAAACACTGAAAATTTATGATATATTGATTTCTGTTCTTTTTTGTGTTTTTAAATTTACTTAAAATTACATTCATTGCCATCTCATTTTCATTTTAACCAAAATGAGATTCTTGTTTTCAACTGAAAACACTGAAAACGAAATTTTATTGTTTTCATTTTCTGGTTGTTTTCTGTTTTCATTTTCACTGAAAATGTCTTTAAAAATTCAACCAAACACATTTTCATCACCATTTTTCATTTTTAGTGAAAATGAAAATAGAAAACAGGCAAACCAAACACCTCCTTAATCTTTAAAGAAATTCTCACTGTAAGTGATGGTGCTAGTTGAGTTGCTGAAATGCTATAAAGTTTTGAAAAGGTGATATGGTAATGGTAGTAGTTTGGTATTGTACATGATTCCTATTTTTACTTTGTGAAACAGGGTAACTTTGACCTTGTTGGAAACAACCTTCCCGTCTTCTTTGTACGTGACGGCATGAAATTTCCAGATATGGTTCATGCTCTTAAACCCAATCCCAAGAACCACATCCAAGAGAATTGGAGGATCCTTGACTTCTTCTCTCACTTTCCAGAAAGCCTTCACATGTTCACCTTTTTATTTGATGATTTGGGTGTTCCACAAGATTACAGGCATATGGATGGTTTTGGAGTTAACACATATACGCTGATCAACAAGGCTGGGAAAGCAGTGTATGTGAAATTTCACTGGAAGACCACTAGTGGTATAAAGTGTCTATTGGAGGAAGAGGCCATTAAGGTGGGAGGAGCCAACCACAGCCATGCCACTCAAGACCTCCATGATTCAATTGCTGCTGGTAACTATCCTGAGTGGAAACTGTTTGTTCAGACAATAGATCCTGAGCACGAAGACAAATTTGACTTTGACCCTCTTGATGTTACTAAGACTTGGCCTGAGGACATTATACCCTTGCAGCCTGTTGGTCGCTTGGTCCTGAATAAGAACATAGATAATTTCTTTGCTGAGAATGAACAACTTGCATTTTGCCCTGCCATTGTGGTTCCTGGTGTATACTACTCAGATGATAAGATGCTTCAAACCAGGATATTCTCTTATGCTGATTCACAAAGGCACAGACTTGGACCAAACTATCTGCAACTTCCTGCTAATGCTCCCAAGTGTGCTCACCACAACAATCATCATGAAGGTTTCATGAATTTCATTCACAGGGATGAGGAGGTAAGTTAATGTTTGATTTCTTATATTTTCTTATTCATTTCCTGATTGAGAATCTGGTTGCCTTGTTAACTACTTAGTGCTTAGATTATTCATGCACATGCTGATTGGGTGATATTGCTACCTATTCTTTTGTTATTATTTGGTATTCACATTTTTTTCTTGTGACTGAGCTCTGCTAATTTATAGGTTAATTACTTCCCTTCAAGGTATGATCCTGTTCGTCATGCAGAAACGTTCCCCATACCTCCTGCTATCTGCAGTGGAAGGCGTGAAAAGGTTAGTTTTGATCAATTGCTTAATATGAAAACGTGGAACATCTGTTAGGGAAGGAATCCACCTGCCATGGGTTTCAGTTTAGATTGCAGAGTTCATTTCAGTTTTTGTTTGTCTAAGAAACCTAACCACAGATTTTAGAATTCTAATAAAAATTTCTAAAATGTTCAAAGCATTTGACATAATGTATATTTCTTTGATATGCTTTTCTAGTTTAATCTGCTGTATGTAAAATTGATCTGACTAGAAAGGAAGCAAAGAAATGGACCCGCAGCACTGCTTAAACGTTTCTTTATTATTGATAAAGTTAGGTCTCAATCAATGCAAGATTAGGCTGTGCTTATTTTAAGCATTACTCTTGGATAGAAGAGATTAATTATTAATGCTTTATAAAAATGCTGCCTATATTAATTAGTGCAAGAAGGTATGAACAACTCTACTTCTTAATGCAGTGTGGAATTGAGAAGGAGAACAACTTTAAGCAGCCCGGAGAGAGATACCGATCTTGGGCACCTGACAGGTTCCTGTTATTAAATACTTATATGATCAATGTGAACGTGTTTTGGTGATGTCTAATGTTGGGTTCTTTTTGCTGTTTTTTTTTTTACTAATTTACAGGCAAGATAGATTTAATCGCCGATGGGTTGATGCTTTATCTGACCCACGGGTCACCCATGAAATCCGCAGTGTCTGGATATCTTACTGGTCTCAGGTGAGATAATAAGATAGAGATTTTAGACATGCTAATTTATCACTATAGAAACTACCGGGTCAATTGTAAACGAGTTTGCATGGTTTGCTCATATGCTCTTTGATGGCATTGTCTTGCAGGCTGACCGTTCTCTAGGCCAAAAGATAGCATCTCGTCTGAGCATGAGGCCAAATATTTAATGTTGTTGCCAACCCCAGAATGATTGTTAGAGTTGCAGACGTGCAAAGAGTACGATAAGGATGTGATTTTCGATCAATTTGAAAGAACTTATCCATTTCTTGCAATTTTAGTTGTGTACCCATAACTCCATGCATGCAACTCGTTGAGCTATCTCAATAAATGCCGTTTGTATGTGTTAGTATTTATATTTATATACCTTTTCGGCATGTTTCGCTGCTATTGTTGTGGACTATGTGTTCCTTGTAATCCAATTAATTAAGAAAGAAAGTATTAAATTATAAAGTAACGAGAATTTGAAATTATTCAATTTTTTTTTTATATCACCAATATGTTCTACCATTCCAGGTACATGACTCAATTATTAGGCATAGTCTGACATGATTGGCTGGAATTTAGATTAGAAGCTCAATGGGTCCAATGAAGCAGCTTCGTATTATTGTTTTTCGGGTTATTCTAAAGTCAAAATTGAGATTCGACCAACAACAAAATGTCAAAATGAAAAGTAGGGTGGATTATATTGGCTGCGATGATTAGAAATTCCGCTCGTCCTGGCAGTTCGATCCATAAACGCTTGGTAATTATCATGCCAGCTCGTTTTGGTCGAGGCATGTGCTACTACCATTTAAAGTGTATAGATTTAAATTAGAGGGAGTTAAAAAATAGTCAGGAGATTCTGGCTTTGGTTAGATGGTTAGTATGTTAGTCACTTCTGAAATTCTTTCTATTCTGGCTAGCATGTTCATGTTAGAAAATAAAGTATGATCAGAGAAAAGAAAATTTTAGTTAGAAAATAAAGTATGATCACAGGAAAAAAAGGGCTAAAAAATTATTCCTTCAACTTTTGGTTTGTCACACTCTCAATGGAGAAATAAAATGTTGAAAATGAATCACGTAAACTAGCTTTTGTGACCCTATTTAAATTTTTTTCCTCTCTTTTTTTGTTTGTTTGGTTTTACATCAAAAAATTAGAAGAGAAATGTATTTGACGTAATGTTTTTTACAAGTACTAACTTTTGCGTTTTTTTTTTAATTTTATTTTTTAGATACTAACTTTTGTGTTAAACATTAGAAGGACATGATATTAATACTGGAAAATACTCAAGTTATCTGTCTATTGATTATTGATTTTAAGATGAAAGGATAGAACAAAGTGCTGCTTATACTCTTGTAAACGATAGTACAAAAAACAAGATGGAATTGGTACAACAATGGTCAGGACCAACAGAAACACACTGTTCTATGAATCCTTGGACATTTGACAATAGCAGTTAACATAGACTGTATTTGGTTCTGCATTTGAACCACATAACGTGTGTAATTTAATTACGTAAATTTGAGAAACTATAGAGAATAACTTTTTGCTTTGATAATAAAAAGTTGACGTGAAAACATAAAAAATGAACGCTATACCAAGAAATAGGACGCCATCCATTGTTTTTTCTCTTTTGCCATTTGGCAGTGAGTCGTGGATGGACCTGGATTCATTGCAATTCTCATAGTCAACAATGCAGTCATGATCTAATGGCTAATTTTTAACAATAAAATTGGGTTAAAATTAAAGTTCAAGATTATTTCTCATTCTGACTGCTGGGAGTTCTCATTCGTTCCAATTCGCACACACAACTGACAAGAGCTATGATGCTGTCGAAGACACCAAATTCGCTGTCCAACGATGCCATTGCCGGCTACGAGAAAATAAAACTGTGAAAGAGAAGAGAAAAGGAAAAAGAATTAAGAAGATGCAACTTGCAAAGGATTTCTCTTCCACTCTAATGATATAATCATATATGTGCTGTGTCTAATATATGTTGCACCAGTCTTCACATGAAATCCTTCTCTCTGATGCATTGTAATAAGAGTAACTGCATTACCTAAATAGAGTAAATATCTTATTTGGAACTTTATGAATTACTTCCTTTTTCTCGTTTATTTGTTATTTGTAGACTATTGTCTATTTGATATATATTTATGATCGGTTTGAATTTTATAATTGGTCATTACTCTTGAAATAACTTTTAAGAATTATTTTCTTATTAAGACATTCGATTTTCTTCCCATTCAGTATTTTAATTTATTTTTATGCTTTTAAATAAGTATTATTTTTTTAATTCAGATAATCTGAATTTAAATTGAATTTTGATACACTAAACTATTAAATTAAGAGACAGAGAAATTATATATATAAATTCATATAATTTTTTTCTATATAAATTTTCTTTAATTTAAGAAAATCATATCTCTATAATTTAATTTCGCATAATACTAAAATAGAATCTTAATCATTACAATTTTTTAAAGATGTATATATCATTCAATATTTCAATTAAAATGTAAAAGGAGGCACCTCTTTCCATCCTTACAAAATCTTTTTTTTCTTTGGTATATCTTTCCTCCATTCATAGAAAGACAACTGTTCCTTCGGGTCCTTTTCCGGTCGGGCCTCCTGTTTACAAAAAGAACATGTCTTAGTCGTTTAATGCAACAAAGTTGGTTGCATTGATGAGGATTATATGGTTGTGTTTTGATAGGCAGGAGTAATGATCTAATAAACGACGTAGTACGTTAGGAGTTGGAAAATAACAACAAGAATGACAGCAGAAGTGGCCATTTTTGGAGTCCCCTACAAGTTGTGTGATGGTCCCGTTCCAGTTACCAACACTACTTGTTCAAAGCAACCATCCATTTCTTGCTGCCACCAATTTTTAGCCCTATAACCTTTTTCCTTTTTCAGACGACTCATTAATCTTTCCTCTGTCGTACTCATAGACAACAAGTTATAGATTCTGGGTTGTAGCGTCTTTGGAAACTCGTTTAAGAAGGAATTGCGTTTGATAAATTGTTTTACTCAATTATTTTTGTATGTTTGTGCGTAATTTTCTCTCTCTATTTTTTTATATGATTTTAATTTCAGTCATTTCAAATTTTGCCGAAATCTACAAAAATGAGAGACTTCGATTCTTAAGATTATCGAGAATTTCAAATCGTAAGTATAATTTCGTTTCCCTGAATGATATGATGTATGGATATGGAGGAGTTATGCCCTGAAACATTTGAAATTCATTTAAATCTATGCATATCCTTACAAATTCCATTAAAATATTTTTGTATATTGTGATGGAAAAATCGTTTTTGTTCAATTAGCTTATATATTTTTTAATTAAATTAAAATTTACAAATATTTTTTACATAAATTAAAGTCCAATCAACAACCTAATAAACAACTACTAATGTCGGTTTCACTCCGACATATATAACTTCTGTCAATTAAACATGTACTTATAATAGTAATACGTAATCCTTAAATGTATTACTTTCTGATGATTCAATGGCAAATTCAAACTTTTCTTTAGTAAAGATTCATGGCCAAGAGTTGAGATCTTTGTACATCTGGTAATAAAATTACAAGAAATTCTCCTAATTAATCACACGTCAAATCTGCAAATGAAACATTTTTTTTTTTTCTCGAGTTTCTTTCGACTTGTAATGCGTGAGCATGACTGAGTCAATGCGGAGGCTCCTCACGTCATTGACAATGAGAAATTGTTAATATAGTTATGATTTGTTAATGATGAAATCAATGAGACGAACTAATATGAATGAATAGCGTTGATTATATTTTTTGATTTTTTTTTACTAACCTTTGGTCGGGAACTCTCATCCTAAAATTATAAAAATATTTTGCATATACATTAATTAAACTCATAAGGTATTATGGACTTTTAATCTAATCAATCAGCTCTTCATTCTGGTATTTAACAACTTCAGCTTTGGATTCCTTTCAAGTGGCCTCCCCGGCCCATTAGTGATTATATACATCTTAAAGACTGGGTAAAGACTCTAATCCTCCCCAATCTATTTAAATAGAAGGTTCGTGAGAGACACATTCTCTATAAGTCTAGGATGATGAGGAACAGTTCTAATCAATTTGAATACGATTAATATGATATTCTAATGCTGAAATCCTAATTAAAATTAGTTATTTTTTCATAATAAATAAACTGAATACCCACTCTGCAATGGTCGCATGATGAGATGAGGTGATCTTCCCTAAACTAAAGTCAAAAAACAAAACCCGAGGGGCCCCATACGAGCGTGAGCCAGAATTATTTTATTTCTAAAATTGCATTTTAATACGTTTGTGGGGCTTTCGGCTGAAACCACCAAAAGAAAAAAAGGAATCGGCAAATTGCAGAGATCGTGTCAAATGTGGGACGAGCAACAGCCACACTCCTTTTACCCACTTCCAAGGATTCTGATTCCGGCAATTAAACTTATTTAGTATCAAAATAAAATAAAGAAAAAACAATGCTCAGGGCATGGAATAGACGGAGTACTAGAATTCTAGAATGCATCATCAATCATAGATATTACAATGGGTTGACTTTCAACAAACATCTCCATATGCTTAAGAACTAATTATGTAGAACTGTTTATACTTTGAATCAATAATCTTTTACGTAGATCAACATGCCATAAATGATTAGTAGCCTCTCCGATAATATTTAGGATGTCTCTCCTTAGCTTTCTACTACTAAATGAAAAAAGAAGATCATAGAGATACAACATGTCTTGTGCTGAGCTTAGTTTACTTGGGTTGTTTCTGGTTTGACTTTAGCGGGAGAACGAGAGTTCCAAAGCGAAACACAACTGGGTTGGGTTATGGGGTGTAGGAGTAGGAGTCTGCATCAGTATCCTCTCCCTCTTGGGTTTGAATCATCACCTTTGTGTGGCTCCTTCCTTCTACTAACATACTATATAATGCGTGCTATTGCTATTGCTATTGCTAGTGCCGCCCTAACCATTTCCTTCTTGTCTTCTGCTGGGGCTGCCTTCCCCCCACCCATTTTCACCACTATCTTTTTTTTCTATTCAAAATTCCTGTTTGCTACCTGCTCAACTTCTTTATTTATTTGATTTTTTTTACTTAAAATAAATATTATTTCATAATCAAAACTCATGAAATTAATCTTCAACGTAAAAATTATTCAAATGAATTTTTTCTCTTTTAACAAATTATTTTTCATACAGGCAATCAGATCCTGTTGCCATACTTAAAAAAACACCATTATACCTGGCAAAAGTATCAGCTTAGGCTCCTTCTGCAAACTATTTATCAATAAGGGTCTGTTTTCAAACATTTTTTTGGGAGGGTCTGTTTTTATTTACATTGCGTCAAAGACAAAGATACAATACAACAGGGAGTTGACACGTGACATTGAGTTATTATGTCAACAGAATTGCGCAATGGGTTGTGCCAATGTAAGTGACACAACCACTTTTGGACAGGCTTTTGGCAACGTGTGCAGTGTAGACCTGTTGGAAAGGTATTGTACCATGTCAGTTGGAGTAACCCTTTGCTCAAATGCCCTAGGTACAACATATTGTGCCATTACTACTGGCGCAATACATGCTTATATAAACTCCCTCTCCCCCTTCCATCCACACACACTTTCTAGTACATTGTTTTAGCATCTCTCCAAATTTCTTTCTCTTTATATTACATTGTGACAAATTTGTTAATATTTCTTCTGTGGGGTGAAAATCAGTAATATATTTATTAATTTATTTTTATTAATTTGTATTATTTTTTTATGTTATTATTATTAATGAAAATTGTTGATGACATTATTGATTTATTTTGTATGTTTTATTATAAAAATGAGTTCTTCGATTATTGTTCTAGTTTATTTGAATGGAAGAATATTTCAAAGTGATGACGACATCACATTTGAAGGCCTTAAAAAGGTTATTCAAATTAAACGTGGTGTAACTTTTGATGGGTTAAAAAAAAGAATTCGTGATAAGGTAAAATTAGATAAAAATGAAATTATATCTAGTATGACTTGTCGATTTTTAGTTACAGGAAAATATATTATATTGCAAATTTGTGACGATGAAGATGTTGAAACAATGATTGAAAGTTTTCAACAACAACAAGAAATGAGTGTCATTGAATTGTGCGTTGAAGTAGATGTTGTCGGTGCTTCTGCGTTGAATGTGACAAATTTGCTATTATCATGTGGGAATAATATAGCTGCCAATGAATCAAAAGTTCTAAAATTTGCAACAAATTTAGATGAAGATTCTGACGATGATGATTATATGATATCTAATTCATATGTTGAGGACTCGTTGGATGAGGAGGAAGATATCAATGATATATCTGACACAGATGAAGAAGCTGCCCGCATGATCCAATCCCTTATAATCATGCAACCAAGAGAAGGTATATTTAATTAAATAATATTGTAATCTTATAATATTTTAATCTTATAATATTTTTTCATGAATAGTATACAGAAGAGACCTATATTGGTATATAGTTTTAAACCATTAATGGACATTAAATAGCACTAAAAGAGACCTGTTTTCATAAATACTTTTGAGAAAGAACCGTATATTAAGATTTTTTTGCAAGTGGAAGTGAGACTGCATTTTGGAAATCCGCTTCTCATTATAGTAACATTAATTGGAGTCATCCCGATGAAGAAGACATTCGTGGTTTCGATATGGCATCAACCTTCAATATTGGTCAAGAATTATTTGTTGGCATGAAATTTGAAAACAAAAATGTAGTGAAAAATACACTGCAACAATATGTTACGAAGGTGCACAAAACTTTTAAAGTTCTTGAATCAAAATCACAAAAATATGTCGTTTGCTGCCTAAATCGAAGTGATGACATCTTATGCCCTTTTTATATGAGGGCAATTGTATCTAAAAAAAACTTATACATAAAAAGTTACGCAGTGGGGGGGGGACCACACACGTGTTTGAATATGAGTATAGCACAAGACCATGACAAACTTGATTCCGATTTGATTGCCACGTGCGTAGTAGGTATGATTTTAACTATTTTAATTATTCATGTTTGTTTATCATTGATTTGGTTTATGTTGATAATTAATTTTTGTTATAATTATTTTCATAGGGATGATTAAAGAAGATCCATCATTGAAAATTTCTTTGATTCAAGAAAGGATCAGTGGTATGTTTAACTATAAAATTTCATACAAAAAGGCTTGGAAGGCTAAACAAAAGGCCATTATGATAGAATATGGTGATTGGGATGAATCTTATGGCCAACTTTTGTCATGGTTGAAGCACATGCAAAATCATTGTCCAAGATTGTATTATCAAATATGTGACGATGATTTTGTAGTTGGCAATACTGTAATTCGTGAATACCGTCAATTCCATCGAGTATTTTGGACTTTTGATCAATGTAAAGAGGCTTTCAAGTATTGCAAGCCAACCATACAAGTCGACGATACATTCTTGTATGGAAAATATCGTGGGACGTTGTTAATGACAACATCACAAGATGGAAATGACCATATTCTTCCACTCGCATTTGCTGTGGTTGAAGGAGAAACATTAATAACATGGTCATGGTTTTTGGCACACTTGCATGTGCAAATATTTTGAGGTGCTCTTCGTCGTCCACATAGTCTTGGATATTTGCAAACTTTGAAGCCAACTAGCTTAATTTCAATGTGTTTCCGTTAGCCAATGCATTAGCATTTTGCCTGACTCCAAGGTATTGTTCACACATATCAATCCCATCAATATTTGTGCTGCCAATTAAAGGATTGCCATCCACCGGAAGACCTAGCAACACAAACACATCTTGTAGTGTGATGGTGGCCTCCCCACACGTCAAATGAAAGGTATGTATCGTCTTCACCTTTCAACAAAGACATTTACAATTTCTCCATTGATTTTGATTCTACACAATTTTATTGTTGTGTATAATCCAGACTGCTGTAATAAAGGATTAATTTCTGCCGGTGGTTGTTCTATACCCTGATAAGTTGGAATCACTCGTCTCATTCTTAATTTTCTATCTGCATCCCCGTTTCAAATATGTTGGGACACATGTTGATTTTGCATCCACAACACATCATTTTCATGTGGTCCAGATACCACATCAAAACTGGATGAGGATGATGATGAACTTGTCGTATCAAATACACTGCATATTACAAACATAGTTAAAACCATATTAATAACAACATATATCACAAACATTTTAAAAATTCAATTTACAATCTCACATATAATAATTAAGTTACATGACAGGTTAAAAAAAATCACAATATCAAATATATACAAAAAATTGTAAAAAGCTAATATTCCAAAAAAATTTCTAAACCAAAATCATAATTATTTTAAAACACAATATCACATATTTTAAAACATGTAAGTGTCATTAACAACAATAAAGAACATGAAATAAAAATATTATGAGAGCGAGCAAACTAGAAGAGAGAGAGAGCAAGTTGGGAGGAAAGGGAGCAACAAAATGCTGACTAGGGAGAAGGAAACTGCTTGAAGAGGGGAGTGTTTGTTGTAAGTGAGGGAGCATGCATGTGTTTTTTAAATTTATAAGCAAAGAAAGAGAGTTGGGGGGAGGAGTATTGTGCCAACGAGTGTTCACGTGCCTACGTACCTGTGCCTACCTGTGCACCTACCACCTATGCCTATGCTGACAAAAAGTGGTTGTCTCACTGCAACCCATTGCACATATATGTTGATACAACAGTTCAATATCACATGTCAGTTCTCCTTGTATACTCTCCTGTCTTTGACATAATACAAATAAAAATAAATCTCTCTAAAAAAATTTGAAAACAAATTCTTATTAATATATAATTTGTAAAAGGAGTCTAAATTGATACTTTTGATCATCATACCTTGTAGGTGACATATATTTATTTATTATTATTATTATTTCGGTCTTAGTAATAGCATGCAATGAGGGGAAATTATAGTAAACAGTAAACAGTGGAGGGCAAACGGCAAACAATAAAATAAAAATAAAAAAATTAAAAACCCAAGTTGGGGTATCTTCAAGAATCTTTACATGTCGAGTTATATTCGTATTCCCTTTCTCTTTCTCAGCTTTACTTCACCAAGTTTGGTTCTGCTGTTTTCCTCCATACCAAAGAACGAGATCGATTGGCTTCGTTCACATGAGGTGGGTGGATGGAATCTTGCATATCATTTGCGGCAAAAGTGTAGTGTTGTTGTTGGGAGAGAATCTTTCTGAGCAGTGTCATCATTTTTTTCTGGTCCAACTCTCTCGTCTCTTTCGTTCCCCCTTTTTGATTGCGGATTTACACGGGTAAATATATTCTCTTTCCGTGAGGAGGGTGGGTGTCAAAATTTTCGGGTTGGTTCTGCAAAAATCACAACTTTTGCTATTTTAAAAAAAAAACTCTGTTCACATATTCAGTAGAAAAGAAACATCGTTTTTTGTCTCTCTATGTCTTATTCCTTCCATACTATTCGTTGGCAGGATAGATAGATAGGCAGGTTGATATAATCTGCTGTTACTGACATTATTATTGACAACTTTGAACAGAAGACTACGTTTGAAGAGTGAAGACAGACAGATATTATCCTATCCTATCCTGGACTGTTGTTCTCTTTTGACAAGACAAGAATTTTGAAGATCTGTTTGGGTGGTGAGACTTGTGGTTTTGGGAGAAAGTTGTTGTTTTTGTAGCCACCCATGATGGGAGATGGTGGTGTGATATCATCTGCTGCTACCATGATGGAAGCTCCACCACCTGATGGAACAACAACAACTTCAATGGATTTTGATTACATGGGTGAGCTTTTCTTAGATGGGTGCTGGATGGAGGCCTCTGCTGATGGATCTGATTTCTTGCTGCAAAGTCCTTCATTTTCCAATACCCTCTTTGACCCTTCATTCTCCTGGCCTGCCTTGGAGACCAACCACAATGAATCCCAGGTTGCTGCTTTTGGGAGTCAACAAGAAAGTCATAATAACAACATGGTTAGTGTTGTTGCTGGTGGTGATTATAGTCAGCAGTTTCAGTCTGAGACTCATTCAGTTGAAGGTGCATCTGAAGGTATCAGAAGGTGGTGGTTTGCACCCACACACACTCCCACACCTAGTCCAGGACCTGGGCCTTCTATAATGGAGAAGCTAATAAGGGCCCTCATGTGGATCAAAGATTACAATAGGAACAAAGATATGCTTATACAGATTTGGGTGCCAGTTCATAAAGAGGGTAGGCCGATTCTTGCAGCCGATGATCTTCTGTTCTCGCTTGAATCCAAGTCTCTGAACCTTGCCAAGTACCGCGAAATCTCTGTGACATATAAGTTCTCTGCAGAGGAGAGTGACTCCAAGGAGTTGGCGTGGGGATTGCCCGGTCGAGTGTTTAGGGACAAGGTTCCTGAGTGGACTCCTGATGTTAGATTCTTTAAAATTGATGAGTATCCAAGAGTTGACCATGCTCAAGAGTATGATGTGCGTGGAACGTTGGCAGTTCCAATCTTTGAGCAAGGAAGCAAGACGTGCTTGGGGGTTATTGAGGTTGTGATGACTACTCAGCAGATTAACTATGGCCCTGAACTTGAGAGTGTTTGCAAAGCACTTGAGGTTTTTCTCCTTTCCTATTTGCATTAATTTCTATTGTGTTATCGTTTTTAAAATACAGAAGTGTGTAGGTAAGTATTCCAGGAAAAGTTGAACCAAGGTTTTGGAACTGTGAGATTTTATCTTAGCTTGCTTTGAACATGCTATTTGCTGTTTTTGAAGGGATAAAGTCATAAAACTGCTCAAGAAATTTTCTTTCTATATCCCTTTTGTTCCTGGACACCCCTAGGATTCTGCAAAATATGCCATGTTCCTTTTTGTGAACCCATATTTTTATGGGTATCTGATGTTTGTGCCCTCTTGTGAGTTGTGATGAAATTGAATTGCTCTATTTTTACATGTTTCAGTATAAATGCTTATGACTTAAAAGTTAAAACACTTAACAAGCCAAATGTGAAAAGCTCATCAAAACTCATTAATAATAGTTTAATGATTGGAGGAATGTTGTTAACTTGCAGGCTGTTGATCTTAGAAGCTCAAAACAATTAAGTATTCAGAATGTGAAGGTAAATGAGCATCCAATTCAGGAGTATTTTAATGAACTTAAGTTTGCAATTTCCCCTGTTACAACTGTTTTTTTCTTTTAGCAGGCATGCAACAGGTCCTATGAAGCTGCACTACCTGAGATTCATGAGGTGCTGAGATCTGCTTGTGAAATGCACAAATTACCTTTAGCTCAAACTTGGGTCCCATGTGTCCAACAAGGCAAAGAGGGGTGCCGGCACTCTGAAGATAATTATCTACTCTGCATATCTCCTGTGGAGCATGCTTGCTATGTTGGTGATCCTTCTATTAGGTCATTTCACGAGGCTTGCACTGAGCATCACTTGTTAAAAGGTGAGGGTGTTGCTGGGGGAGCTTTCATGACAAACCAGCCGTGCTTCTCAGATGATATAACTTCCTTAAGCAAGAAAGACTATCCAATGTCTCATCACGCGAGGTTGTTTGGATTGCGCGCTGCTGTTGCTATACGCCTTCGAAGCATCTATAATAGCACAGATGACTTTGTTCTAGAGTTCTTCTTGCCCGTAGATTGCAATGACATTGAAGAACAGAGAAAGATGCTTACTTCATTGTCCAACATTATACAAAGGGTTTGTCGCAGCTTGCGCGTTATAAGAGAAAAGGAATTGGAGGAAGCTAACTTGTCAGTTAATGAAGTGATAGCCCTTGCAGACAGTGGATTTACTAGGGATGAAATTTGTTCGGAACCCCAACAAAAAGGGATGGTTGCCTCATTGGATACTGAAGAAAAATCAAGTGAAACAATGGGTAGAAAATTCTCTGAACCAAGGCAGCAACAAGAAAGTCCTATTTTAAAAGGAAACCTTGACTGTGTTAGGGAGTGTTCTACGTCTGTTGAGGGTAACTTATCAAGTCCGGGAACAAGTAAAACTGGAGAGAGAAGACGGGTTAAAGCAGAGAAAACTATAACTTTGCAAGTTCTTAGACAATATTTTGCTGGAAGCCTAAAAGATGCTGCCAAGAATATTGGTGGTAAGCCTTCTACTCAACCATGTTTCCTTTTTCAGTTTTTGTGTGCAAACATTAGGTGCTAAACACATAGAATGAAACTTCATATCCCTCTTGTATTCCATTCTAACATGTCTACTAAACACATTTTAAATTTGGTGGCCCATTTTGGATTAGTTTCTAGCTTATGGGAACTTTTCAGTTATAAAACCCTACGTAAGACTTTTCTAAGTTTATAGCTACTATAAGAAGAGGGTAAACGAGAGAGCTTTTATAAAGAAGTTAGTGTTTAAGTTGATTTTAACTTGTGTGAGGAGTTTGATTCATCTCACTTCCTTGATTCATTTTATCTTTTCTTATAAGTAGTTATTGTGAAGTTTATCCAAATTGGCTCTAAGTTTCATATAGTTCAGTTCTCTGACATTATTTTTATTAGTTTTGCCCACCTGACCAAAACAGAAAAAGGTCTGATTACATTCATATATACTAGTGTTTTACCTGTTAATTTTTCTGTGCATATCTATTAGTAGTCCTCCATTATAACCAACCATCTTTTAAATTAAACATTTTCCAGTTTGTACTACAACTTTGAAAAGGATCTGCCGGCAGCATGGGATAAAGCGTTGGCCTTCTCGAAAGATCAAAAAGGTTGGCCACTCCTTACAAAAACTTCAACTTGTCATCGACTCGGTTCAAGGTGCCTCTGGTGCATTTCAAATCAATTCCTTCTATTCAAACTTCCCGGATCTAGCTTCTCCAAATTTATCAGGAACTGGCTTCTTCTCAACTTTGAATCAAAGTGATAATCCAAACTCAACAAGCACGCAGCCTGAACATGGCTCATTGAGCCCAGAAGGTGCATCAAAATCACCCTCTTCGTCGAGCAGCCAGAGTTCCATTTCAAGCCATTCCTGCTCTAGCATGTCAGAGCTACAACAGCAGCACACAACTAACATTGCCAGTGACAAAGATCCTGCCACGGTTGGTGAATATTCTGCTGATGTTGTGTTGAAGTTGATCAGAAACGAGGCAAAGCTTAAAAGCCTTAGTCAAGATAGAGCAAAGCTCTTGCCAAGATCACTGAGCCAGGAAACACTTGGTGAACACCCGAAAACTCAGTATCAACTGCCTTTATTGAAAACCAGTAGCAGCAAGGTGGATTCTCACAGAGTAAAAGTCACATATGGAGATGAGAAAACCCGGTTTCGGATGCTGAAAAATTGGGTCTATGAAGATCTTCTGCAGGAAATTGGTAGGAAATTTAATGTGAGTGACATGAGCAAATTTGATGTCAAATACTTGGATGATGATTGTGAGTGGATACTACTCACTTGTGATGCTGATTTAGAGGAGTGCATTGATGTTTGTCAATCTTCCGAGAGTGGTACCATCAAACTTAGTCTACAACCTTCTAGTCATAGTGTGAGAAGTTCTTTAGAATTTAGATAACAGATTGATTGTAAATTATAAGATCTTTGTCATGTATGTGAAGCAGTCTTAGAAAAGGCACAATTATTTTTTTGTGAAAAAAATTATTATTTTGGCAGAATGTAAGGATAAACTTTTGCTTATCCTTGTGCTCCAAGCAATAAGCAAATTCAGCTTTTGTTTGATTGGTATAATATAATACCATTTGTGCAATTGAATTCTCATTCTGAGTTTCTCCACTTACAAATATCTTAACTACTTATAGGGTGTGTTTGTATTTACGTTTCAAAGAAGGATGAACACCAATCCAATGATTTTTTTTTCCCTTTCACGTTTGATTGACTTCCTTGGAAAGTAGGATAACGATAATACAAACACACTTAAACTAAAATGCGATCTCTTTTTTCCTTCTCTGGATTGCACCTGAAGAAAATTCTTTATGTAGTTATCATACATGTCAAGGGCTATCTTCCGTTTTGGATGTCTTTTGGAAGGCAAATAATGGTATTTTGATAATTACTCATAAAGTATCGTTTATTTTAACCGAAATCCTTAAATGAGAGTCGTCAAATGTTGTATCCAACGCAGCAATCATGTATTTAGTTGTCGTTTCCATTATATGTCTCCATCACATTTCCACTGGATTATCTAGATTCATGATGCACTTACAACTTTGAGATTTCACCTAACAAATTAATTAGTTAGTTGCTTTACAATTGGATTTGGATGTCAGTATTTTATCAAACTTGGAGGCCGTACGCTTTTAGTTTAATAAAGTTGCAACAAGGACGGATGCATAAGATAACAAATTGAGAAATACCAACCAGGGTTAGTATTGATGATTCAAAAATAAAAGATAGTAGTATTAAACGAAAACATTTTTTAAAAGCTTAAACAGTTAACGTACCCGTGTATTTTGTGAAAATAATTAATTATTTTTTATATCATGATTTATTTGTAATAAAGGATAAATGTTGAAGTATATAATAAATTATACAACTAATATGTGCAAATACGTAATTATTCAATTAAATTAAGTAGAAAAAATATAATTCAAATATACAAAATTCATCTAATTTTTTTAAGTCGATTTGATAAAATTAAAACACATAACAAAAAAAATTGAATGAGAATTAAAGTTGTAACAAATACCTTGAAGACATTCTGAAAGTTTTATTTCCATTAAGTGCCTATTTGAATTAGCTTCTAATTTTCCTAAATAAATTTTAAAATTACATTGAAAATTAAAACAACAAATAATTGATTTAAAATTACGTTGAAGACTAAAACAACAAATAATTGCTTTGGTGCAGGAAGGAATTCAAGAAGTGCAGGAATCAAATGCATATATTTTGTTGCAAGTTGGGTCAGATGACACCGGGCCGGGCTTATATAACAATACTCTCTTACCTCAGCAGTCAGCAATTGCTCTGGTTTTATTGACAACTAAACACTATATTCATGCAGTAATTCTGGTGAAACTTAATTGACATTATTATCCTAGTATATCCAACTACACTCTCAAGTTAATTGAACTTTCTTTGAACTCACGTTAAGAGATATATCCACCCAGTTATGTTCAATAATTACTGGCAATTGTGCAAGAAACAGCAAGGTGTTAGTTTTTAAGACAACTTTATGAACATCAAGGAGTACGAATAAATGTAATAAAAAAAATGAATATACTTGAACGTAGGATTTAATTTTGATCTGTTTTTTATTTTGTTAATGTATAACTTTTTACATTATAGTAACATTTTTACTGCATAGCTAATCATGTTTATTCAAAATTATTAAAAAAATTGTAAAAAAAAATCAAAGACTTTAATTATATTATAACCGAGAAGTTAAAGTCTTAATAATATAACATGTTAAATAAGTGTAACGTGACAATGAATGAAATTAAACTATTCAATATGTCTAATCGTAATGGATAATTAAAGGAGCGGTGCAAATAGCATACATTAAATATTCAATTTTTATTTTATGAATGCTTCCATCACTTTTAAATTCGTATTTTTATTTTATGAATGCTTACATCATATCATAGCATATAAAACATGAGAACTTTTGGAAGGACATTTGTCAATCTTTTTCAAAGTGTTTTTCTCTTCTTTTTTTATCATTCTCTTTTAGTTTTTGTTTTCTTTTCAAGGTTTTTTTTTACGTTGTTTCTTTTTTTTTTCCTTTTTTATATTTTCTTTTCTTTCTTTCTTTCTTTATGTATTTTTTTTTATGTTTTTCCTTTATTTTTTTCTCTTTTTTAATTCTATTTGATTTCTGGATTATACTATATAACCTATCTATTTAAAGCTTAAAAATATACATGTATAATAGAATATTAATAATTCATTTAATTATATATACACTCTCATCAACAAGTCATTTATTCAAGGAATATTGGGTTGATCCCTTAAGCAATATTTTAAATTTGAGTTTTGCGGATAAAAAAAATACATATTTTAAAGAAAAGACTATATTAAAAATTATTAGACAAATTTTTCGATAAAGGTTAACCATTAATAAAACTAGTTCAACATGGTGACCCAATAAAATATATACACTTTCCCTCTCTCATAAGTGAATTTTGTCCGTCGACTTGTAAAAAAAAGTGAATTTGTTTAAGTTGAGATCTAATTATATTTTTCTATCAAAAACATATAAAGAATATTTATCTCGAACATGTATTCTATTTTAAAAATTACTTTTCGTTTGAATTTTGTTTTTACTTCTAACACTATCCAGCTTTTTTTTATATTAATACTATTCAGTTTTTTTATATTTAGAATAATTATGTTAAGCTAAAACAATATTTATAATAATGTAATAGGACTCCTTTTAAATTATATACACAAATAATTTTAAAATTCTCAACATGATCCGTGCAATAACACGGGTTCCATACTAGTCATTTATAAGTTCGTAGTTGGTGACTAACCTACTAGTGTTGTGATGTCTAAAGTGTTTTCTTAATGCATTATATATTTGTATTATATTAGCGATTTAGTCGACTCATTCTCTTGCGTCACAGACTCCAGTGTGCCTTTTTTCTCTGCCTAAGGATGAAAATTGCATGGTGCTATGCCTCATTTCTTTATGTCAGCTTTCTAGTAATTACACCAAAAACCATTTTTTGTTGTGCTCGTGTTTGTTACTTGGGTGTCGTGGTTTTGTACAAGTGCGTATGTTGACCCAACCTATCTCATTAACTATATCTAGACTAAGATAAATTTTGATGGATGAGTTTTAAAATTAGACATGATGTATTTTGAAAATTAATTCGGGACATGCTTTAGGTTGTTCCAACTCAATTTGATTTCCTGTATTCTCTCTCTCTATATATTTGAACTATTGTGTATTAAAAATAAACTATATGATTTAATATATAATATTTTAGAAGGGTGTAATTTTTTTTTAATTGGGTTGAGTTTTATCTATTTTTTAATCTAATCTAATTAATTAAGAGTCCGTTTGGGGTGGATGCAAATTTTTAATTTTTAGATTTTAAATGTAAGTTTTAAAATAAAATATTTTTGATAAAAATAAAGTTGAAATGATTTTTAAACCATTTTTGAAATATTTTTACATTCATTTTCAAAACCAAGAAAAAAAGTTGTGAAATTGATTTTTAGTTAAAATATATTTTTCACATTTGACAATTATACTTTTTGCTGCCACCACCATTTGTATCGTCACCATCATCATTACCACCACCATCGTCATCGTAATCATCATTACCATAATCATCATTGTCATTATTACCATACAAAAATACTCTTAAATTAATTTTAATACGATATGAAACTTTAAAAATAAGTTTATTTGAAACTAATCATATTTTAAAAATTAGTTAAAAAAGTTGAAACTAAAATTGGATGTTATTTTTAAAAAATTTAAAACTCAAAATAAAAAATCACCCCAAATGAACCCTTAATTAGGTTAGGTTGAGTTTATCTTTTTTTACTCAATCCAATTTTAATTGGATTAACAATCGGGTTGGGTGAATAAAAAATGATCACTTCTTTTAAGTCTTAAAGAATTCCCAAACTCAAAAATATTAACGGATATTTTTAAATATAAGCATTCATAAAATATTGTATTATTTATGAGTATGATAAAAC
This sequence comes from Glycine max, assembly GCF_000004515.6. Lineage (NCBI taxonomy): Eukaryota > Viridiplantae > Streptophyta > Magnoliopsida > Fabales > Fabaceae > Glycine > Glycine max. The sequence goes on along the minus strand of NC_038242.2, from coordinate 1,323,808 downwards.
ATAAAAAGATAATCCATAAATATATACTCACAATATTATTTTTAAATCATGTAATAATAAGTAACTCATTCATAGTTATTCTAAAAAAGAAAAAAAAACTCATTCACAGTGATAAAATATAAAATTATGTATGAGTGCTTATGGCAAGATTTTATATATTAGCAATTTACTTGTTAGTATATAAATAGTATATTGTTATATGTTTGTTTACTTATGTGGCCTGAGTCAAGTTTTTGTGGGATCAAAAACTTCAAACTTATTATCTAATACAATTTTAGTTGAGTTCTCTAAAATAAAAACTAATCCAGCCCACCAAAACCCATTTGGATTGGATTGGGCGAGTTCAAGTTCCCAGAGTGTAATCCACTTACATCCCTAATATTTTATGTTAAAAATTTACTGATATTTTAAATATCGTACTGTATATTAAAATCTGAGAGAAGAAATTGCCTCACCAGTCATCCCCATCATTAGAAACCCCACAACATTATCAAGCAAGAAGCGCAAAAAAACCCATGAAAGAAACCTAAATTGGTTATTATCACTATAAATGAAATGTTAAAAATTCCACTGAACAGAGTATAACTGGTGTTAACTTGTAAAGACCCGATTATAAAAAATTAGAACTATAATGATTTAATTAAAAGTTTCCAAACTATAAAGAATTTTAATTAAAAAAAATATAGATACTAAATCAAAAAGTTAATAGCATTAGGCCTATAGATTCAATTAACCTTTTAATTTGTTTTTCACAAACTTCCACCCTAACCTTACAAGAGATTGATTATTAAATAGGTACAAGGGTCATGATACACAACTTAGGGGGCGGATATGTCAAAATTGCTGTATTTCCTATCTTCTGTTTCGCCTTTAAATTTCTGTACTTTACAGATGCTTCTGAAACCCATCGTCCAATGAGTGTAAGTTTACAGCTATGACGAGGTTGATGAACGATCTTCCCCTTGCTCAATGATTGAACATCTTGAAGGTGGACCAAAGACGCTTAATAGCACCTGCAGCAGAAGAAAAAAAATATGTTTTCAGTCTCGAGAACAAAGTTCAAAGACGGGCATAAAGCCAACTAAGTCCTGCGAATAAAGTTTAGTTGGGCACTTCGTCATCGATTTTCTCACAGAATGTACAAAGGTTATCTTCTGGGGGTACAAGTATCTTACGAGTTGTGGAGCATTTTTGGAGTTCATCAAGTAAAAGTAAAAACAAGCAACTTATTGGTCCTTACAAAATGGATTTGGATCGTCTAGAGCACTCATTGCACTTTAGAAAAGAAAAGAACCAAAAGTCAACCGTTGATAAGAAATTCCATGCTTTTGGTACCTTAAATTTAAGTTGATTGAAGGTTGGTTAGAGGATAATGGCAGCAGGAAAATAATGGACACAGAGATTATGGTTTGATCAGAGAGACTAAAGGCTAGTTCACATCATGAAGGAAAAAAAAATAGGAGTAATGTAAATGTTATGGTCAAAGAGTCACGCTTTTGAAAATCTTCCAACCTTCCACGTTTTGTGTTTGAGTGAATAATGAAAAACTAACTTCACTCAATGAAAAAAAAAACGAATTCAGCTGCAGCTGTTCAGGCATCAATATTCTTTCAATTGAAATAAATAGGAGGAATAAAGAAGACATCACTGACCGGCAAGAAAACAAGTCCATGCAAGAAACCAAGAAGTACCAATGACAAGTACATCCGAAAGTAATAAATCTGCAAAATGTAAAGGATAGATATAGCAAATATATATAATCTCAGAGTCAGGCCATAAACTAAGGATGAACTCATAATACCACAAACACTTCTGTTTTTGAGAAGCAAAGAACAATAACTCCAACCAGCTTTGTTAGTGTGATACCACTGCAATTGCATAAAGTAAATGTTGTTCAGAAATACACTAATACATAAATTTAAGATAAAACAATATGCGGATGCAAATGCTGATGCAACACAATTGCCATGAAATTTGCGTTGAAAACAGCACAAGTTTATCAGATAAATATGTTAAAACACAAACTGGAAGGAATAAACTATGCATGATTTTGTAAAAAGAGGTCATGAAGGATCACTGCATCCAGTCTTTCATAGTCAAGACTCAAGAATATGTTGTTCACTATTTCCTTCACAGAATTAGAAGTTACACACTTACACCAAAGAGTGGAGAATGACTTCTTCACTGCACATGCATGTGTGCAATTCAAGAAATTGAACAATAAATTTTCTCTAGCACAAACTTACCTGAACACCGAAGCACCCATTGTACCCAAAGCTTCCTTAGCACGTTGATCTCTGTCTCCACTTGCTACCTGTAATAATAAGGATTTGGTCATGTCGAACTGACAGAAACTAGATCGTAGAAAACATGATAAGGGCATGTAGCTCAGTGTTACAGAATTTGATGCTTTTGCTAATATTATTACATAAAAATTTACATATAGTCAGTTAAAATTATTTTTTTTCTCTTTCTATCCCCTGCATTTATGAGACCAAGTTTTACGGGAAAACTCAACATTTGGGAGAGGGGTTATGGAAGACACAGAATGACTAATTACAAAGATTTATTCCTCACTAAATTTCACTGAAATCAAGAAGAAAAAATGATAGATTTAAAATTTTTAGATGGCATAGGTTAAACCAAGTGCACACGTGTTGGCAAGGTAAAAAGGAAAGCAGAGTGGTACTAACAGTGAAAGAATGAGTCATATGCACACAAAACTCAACAGCAATGCCCACTGACATAACAAGGTTGACCACCGAGAGCGCATTCAACTGGATATTCAGAATGGCCATCAAACCCTACAAAGCATAATCTTGTAGGTAACAAAATAACTAGGTGATTCAAAATTCTAGATATCAAGCACCCACATAAATAGTACAAACAACGAACTATCACATGTCAATTAGCAAGAATGTGAAAAAACAAAGAACAGTGACAATGAAGGCAAAATACCATAAGATCAACAACAATCATTGCCAACACCAACAAAATTATTGATGAGCTCCATAAACTGCATAAAGGTTGAAAGCAAAGGAGGATCAAACAAAGATTTGATTGATTCATCAAACAATAACTCGTCCATACCTTTATTTAATTCAGGAAGTTAGAAGAAAATAATAGCTTAAACCATTTGCTAAAATAAAACTCGTGCTCACCTGCTTGTGAAAATCAAGCACACAATAAATACTGCACCTGTTGCATCATTGTATGATTATGTTAATGTTTTGCAAACTATACATCAACATGCATTGTAAATAAATTGTAGACTGTAATCATTAAATAAATTATTGTATAATCTATTTTTTTGCAAAATTTTCTTTAAGATCTTATTTTTAGTCTCACCTCCCCCTCAACCCAAAAGTTTTTTCCATGATGATCACGTAATTTTAGAAATGAAAGTAACAGTCTACAGCAATGACAATGTACAACAATATTCAAAGATTGACCAGTTTGAGAAAGCCACATCTAAGTCTTAATAGTCAATACTTACCAATAGCTATAGCAAGGTTGATCAGTGCAGTCTTCCATATATGAAGGTATTGCTCAAAAAACATATAAAACACTGAATATGGAAAAATCTCAATCTGCATGAGAAAAAGAATGTTAGTTTGGACATGGAAAATGTGGTAGAGCTAAATCTTCTACTTCATACTTAGCTCATTACAATTAGAATTACCTTCTGCAACCAACAGCCAAAAATACTTGAACCAGAAAGTAGAACTGATTGATACATTACCTTCAAAGAATCAGAAACTCTTGAACTGAACTCTCGAGCAGCCCTCATAGAATTAACGTAGTCAACCTAAAACAAATTTACAGTTAAAACCTGGAGTCCTTTGATACAAATGTAATTATAGAAAAAATAACATATAAATGCAACCTGCTTGTTGAGTGGGGTATGATAAGTACGGAATGACGATGCTTGAATAATGCCGTTGTCATAGCCTGGCAACCAAAACACAGTCAGATATTCATACCTAAGATATTACACACTCTAGAACTTAAACTGATTCAGCTTCAGGACAAAAAGAAGAGAACATGGACATAAGAAAAATCTTCAAATTAATTAACCTTTCAGTTCAACACTGCTGGTGTAAGCTCCATGACCACCTTTTGCACAATCTGCAGATGGAAGAGAACTAAGAAACCATGGCAGCTTCTCCCTAAATTGTGTTGTAGATGGACGATCATTATGGAGATCAGAGTGACGAAAACACTGCACAATTTCCAAAGCATTTGATTAAGTTCTCAGAACAGAAACAATAAACTATTCAAACAAAGACATAATAAAGAGGATGAAAAACATCGGTTTAATTACCGTTGTGCAATCTTTACATGTTCCTACTGAAACACAAGAGCTTTCCCCAGGGGCACAGCAAGGAGGCTGGAAGGAAAAATTACTGTCAAATACAGTAAAATTATTATATGCTTTGACTGCTTTAGAAAATCTTATCCTCCACCTATATCTTTTCTCTCATAATTTCTTTTTACAGAATAAAATATTAAGGGACTTTTACTCCATAAATTTTATTTACAAAGATGCAAGCATTCTCATCCTTTGGCAGTAATTCCATTACTTTGCAATTCATTAATTTTTCATTCTCCTATAGCCAGGATCATTAATCTTCCTGCATTATTGAGTACATTCCCTCTGATCATGACAAGTTTTCTATTAAGTCATCATAAACATATTCATATCAATCCTAACATATTACACTAGCAAGCATATATTATAACAGAATTAAGATTTTACAGATTAATCACTAGCTTACTATCGTGTGCACCTGACCTGATCATCAGGAGGGCAATAACTCCCATTTGTAAACTTCCTGCAACACCCAAATGCTTCTGGAGATACCCACACAAGAAAATCATCAAGCCACGAGGCAGCTGGCTTGGCAATATAACTTGTGTCTGGTACTAGGGCTGCTCTCACAATCTACAAGGTAAAGCGACAACATCCATCACAAGGAGTATCCAAGTTATCACGAGTATGTAGGGGAAAGATCAACAATTACTTCAGCAAACAAGTAGATGGATAGCATGGACTACCAGCTTAATACAAGTAAAATAACTACAAAAAGGAAAAAAGATGCCTCATTAAGAAATGATGGATTTGTAATGTCAAATGTGTGTGTGTGTGTGTCAGAGACAAATAAGCCAACTGCTCATGGTTTATACCTCATTTAAAAGAGAGTCTGAATTGCAATGGCTAATGGAGCAAAGCTGATTTGTATGCGTTGATTCTGAGCTGAGGTGAGGAGAATAATATTAGAAAAATTCATCCTTAACATTAGAACTTAGAAGTACTTAGACAAGGTTAAGCATCTGCATTCCTCATCCAGTGATATACATTCACATATATTCAACTTAAGTTGCTGAAATATTAATAGCAGATCTCTATTGAAGATGAAGTAAAGAATTCACAACTTCATAAAATAATGGGCGGGGGAAACAACTAGTGATTGATCCAATCTTGTAACCAAGGAAGATGTATTTAGTAAAGCAAAAGTTACTATGATTCATGCTAAGGTCAACAGTAGTCTGTTTTTTATTCATGTATATGCCTATGAGAAAAAAAAATACAAAAGCATGGCATTAAACGATAATAGAATTAGAAGATGGAAAATAGTACTACGACTAAATGCGGAAGTTGAATAAATATTATATCATGATTTAAGAAATTTATCCATTAGTAAGAAGATTTGGTGCAATACATATATGAATAACCATGCTAATTTGAAATGTCACTAAACTACAAGGTACATTAAATAACCATGCTATTATTCCTACCACTAACACATGCTCTCATGCATCCCTGCAAATTAAAAAACTCAGCAAATATTAATTTTCTATACAAAAAGGTGGATGCCGAACATAACATGATAGAACAAAAATACCTGTAGTTATAGTTTTTCACAACAAAATACACAGGAGGTCCAATTCTAAGATATTCTGAAACATTATTGAAATAACCCTGCAGAAAAAAAAAAAAAAATATATATATATATATATATATAAAGTTTGAACACATGCACACGGATAAAAATTAAAAAGAAACATGGTTACATGAATATACGAGTCAGAGCCAAAAATGTAAACCTGAAGATATGAATCTCGGGGAAGAACAATTTCTTGCTCTAAACCAGGTTCAATTCTAGTGCTCAATGCCTGTGTAATTCAGATATAGATAAAATAAAAAGGGGGGAAATGCGAAAAAGAAAGAAAGCAATGCATTAGAAGCAGACAGGTATAGTTTAAATAATTTCAAAAACTGTAGAAACATATACAAAGACTTACAATGCTAGCCAATGCAAATCCCACAAAAATAGCTATGACAACTATTTTTACTCCCCAAATACTCAGAATGGGAGCATGAACCTCCTGAAAGGGAAAATGAACCAGCAGGATAAGAAACTAAGGAGATGATTGACGAAGTTAACAGCAAAAGTTGGACAAAAGATGTTATTGAATTCAAAAGCCATGTAAAAATCACTACAACTCAATATTGACAGGAACGCAATAAAAAAAAAAAAAAAGCTTAAGGATAAATAATTAGATTGCAGACTGCTTGACAAAGATTTGTAGTATTTATTACTAGAAGATTACCAAAAAAGTTTAAACAGCTAAATTAAACAGTTAGTCCCTAAACTATTCAGAAATTTTCAAATAGGCCCTTATATTTTAAATTAGATCCCAGAACTAATAAAACATTTCTAATTGGGTTCCTGTCTAGTAGCTAGGGTTTCGTCACGTACAAGGATCTCATTAAAATTTCTCTATTAGATTCTTGTACTTAACAAAACCCTAACAGTGCCATAGCTAAAGCTAAAGACCCAATTAAAAATTATTTATAAGTTTAGGGACCTAATTACAAATTTTTAAAGTAAAGCGACTTATTTACAAATTTTCAAATATTTCAAAGACTAAAAGTTTAATACAACATAAAAAGAAGATCTTTATATCAATCAAATTTGAATCCCAACAATAGTAAGAATGCTAACATACCAATTACTCTCTAAATGATTGTACAATTTATTATTATGGCTAGATTAAAAGTGAATCCAATATACAATGTGCTTTACAAAAACATTGTCAGATATGCTTAGTCCTCTATTAAATACCAGCAAGCACTTAATGTTAATAAGGATAACGACAATTACCTTCATGTATCGAGCCAACAAACCAGGTTTTCTTCGTCCAGTTCCTGAGATGTTATGAATACAAACTTCAATGGAAGTAACCTAAACTTTCAATTTTTTTAAAGTAAAAGATCATTCTGGTCAACCAAAGATACTATTAAACAGGAAAGAGGGAAAGCTTACAATCAAAATAAAAATAGATGCAGTGATAACCATGGAACAGATGGAAGTTTCATCTTCAATTAAAATTTTAGTATACCTATATCAGGGTCCGCATGCACTTTTACGCATGGAAAACATGGAAGACTAACTTTAATGGAAGTAACCTAAACTTTCAATTTTTTTAATGTCAAAAAGACCATTTTGGTCATCCAAAGATATACTTATTAAATAGGAAAAGGGAAACCTTACAATCAAATTAAAAAAAAATATATGCAATTATAAATATTTAAGTTTTATCTTAGATTAAAATTTTAGTTATACCTGTATCAGGGTCCGCATGCACTTTTATACATGGAAAACAATCAACTCTCTTATCCTCTGCCCGTAAAGAGTCAAGAACTATCAGAGCTACAAAAGCGGTAACTTGCAGGAGGAAGTCCAAAAGAACAGCCAATGCTGTGAAGGAAAGTTAAGGATTAGCATTTGACACAAAAGAAACAACTGTGACTGTTGCAAAGGTATAAAATTCCAAGAGGATAAAAAAACTTACCAGCAAACATGGAGAACACACGGATTGCAGGCATGGAAATAAAACTCCCAACTGCAAATGCTAAAACCTCTGATACACTGGCCAATGTTATTGATGGTCCAACTTCAACAAGTGCATTGCTTATTCTTCCTTCTAAAGGCAACTCCAGCTTTTGTCTTTTTACAGCATGAACTAGTATACACATATTATCCACCCCAACCTAATGCACAGAGATTCAAAAAGACAAACAGGAAAAGAACGGTAAACATAAAAAAATGTGGGATGGATAGGAAAACAATCATTTGAAGAATTCCAGCTTTATTGATAGTGTTCATCTGGCAAACAGAACAATCATACATATAGGAAAAGATGCATGATTGATTATCTTTGTACTCATAAAGATAACTCTGGGTAGCATTCCATATGCTTGTTTTGTCTCATTCCCAAAAAAACATTTTGTTTATATATTAGCTAAATAAAGTAATTAAAGATCAGGTTATAAATGTAATTAACCAAATCAATAAAATCCAATAGTTTAGCATGTTACTTTTTTTCATTTTAAATTTTTTTGCATCTCAACTTCACTCTTCCTGAATTTCAACTATGATTTTGTTTCACATTTATTTAATTAATGTTTAAATTGCAGCAATATTTTCAGAGAAGAATAGAGAAACGTTTCTTAAATTAGTCAATCCTTTTGGATTCCAAAAATAGATCTTGAACACTTATCAAACCTATTTATTATTTACCCTAATCTATTATATAGCTATCATTTGATAACTTTGTAAGCAAAAGAAAACTTACAGCTAGGACAAGAAATGGGATAACTTCCATGATGATCAGAGTAGATTTTACACCAAGCACACTAAAAAATCCAACTGATCCAAGGACAGATAGCATAACAAGAATTACTCCAGAAAGACCAAGCATTACCTGCAATCCAAAACTATCCAATAAATATTTATGTACATCACAAAAATCTATCTCCACAACATAAACTACTCAAAATCATAACTTGATTTCCATAAGAAAACCCAATAAAGGATAAAGGAGAGGGAAGATAAATAAAAAATCAAAAAATAGAAGGGGAGAAAGATGGATTGATACAGTGGATAGGACAGCACCTTAGATGAAATATAGAAAGACGAAGGATGGAGGGTATCCCCTAAAGTAAGAGATATGTAAGCAAACATCACAAGATAGCTAACCTGCAATAAAATAAGGTACAATTGTAGAATTAAACAAATTACACCTACAAACAGAAAATATTAATTTTGGAAATACATGACATAGAACTTGTTCAGATAATACCATATATAATCATGCCTCAGACAAAAAAAAAATCAAGTACTTTTTAGGACAAATAAGTATCATCAACAAAAGAAAGGAGGATATTACCAATATAGTAATAGCATCTGCAGTACTTTCTCTTTTCAATTCTTCCTCAACAGAGCTTTCAGATGAAAAAGCCAGTGTCAAATTTCTTGATTGTACCATCAGTAACAGCTCATCCTATCACAAAGGACATAATAGATGTGGGAAATCAGGAAAACAAGGACAAGTAGTTAAGAAATAGAAATGTCCTGATTCCAAGATACAGGACCATGTAACATCACAAAGGACAAACAAGCTACTAAAACATTTTATGCATCTTTACTGTTCTTTCTGCAAAGGAAGAAGACCTAGGGCTCAGTTATGGGATGTGTAAATTAAGCCAAGTTTGACTACTAATACTCACCGGGAGTCAAACCCGGATAAAGTATTTCCTAGGGATGAATGAAATTGCAGCAACCTTGACCATTTATTTTTCTGCTGCAGCAAATTGGCAAATATAGCTTAAAATATACAGACACAGTTGACTAACTATGCAGGACTAGTGCCTGGCCCATATACAGGTCAAATGACTGAAGATACAAGTTACTTACTCGTCAATGAAAGGAACAAAAGTATATATACAAGATACAAACCTTCACCAACTGAATAAAGGTCTTCTCCCAAGCAACTGCTTTTCTGGTTCCATTACCTTCTTTATTAATAGCATTATTTACTGGATATGTTACAATGAATGCAGAAGCCTGTCTTAAATAAATCACATTATAGAGTTATCATATGCTCAAAAAAATTAAATTCATTCACAACATTAGAAGAAAAGAGAGAATACCTCAGAATAATCATTCCCAGAAAAACCTCCTAATACAGTGCTTGGATCCAGAGGAGCTTTAAATGCACTCATACATCGGTCTGCTGAGGAATAATGCTGAATGAACACAACATTACAAAAAAGGTCATTTTGAAATTATATTATATGGATTTGACTATTCTAAAGTGAGGAGGTGCATTAATAACCATTGATTAGAAAATCAAGGATTGAGATTTTAACAACTTCAAAGTTTGTGATACTTGTTATCTTATCATCTCAACTGTTAATTTTCTAATTAATGGATATAAATACACTTCATCCTCTAAAGTGACAGGGGGTCACTTTAGAGGAGTCAAATCCATAATATTTACACATCACCATGACTGTATGAATCAAAGATAGGGTTCATATTGATGCCTCTAGATAGTAAGAACGAGAAAACACCATATCATTCCTATCAGGCAAAGAAGCACAGGTCTTTCCCCCTTGTTATTAGTCTATAATCTCTTTTAAGAGAGATTTGATGCAATGTGCAAAATGAACTATATAGTACAAATCAGAAACTCCAACAACCATCCACACTCTCTCTCACACCCTCAATTCCAAAGAAAAATTCATGATATTCAAGAGGATTTTGATTAAAATGACATTCACCTCAATGCATTTATCAACCATTTGATTTGCCTGTATCATATTTAAATTAAACTTTAGTACAAATGCACCAAGAAGGTATTCCCAGTAGTAGCCCTGGTTCTAAATCTCTAATTGCTCTATGCAAGAAATTAAAAGCATGCAGAAAATGATATCATTGATTGCTGTATATAATTGTACAATACAGCAGGAGGTCTTGGGAATTGTATTTCATGTGAACACAGAACAACAGTATAATTACGAATTTCTACAGCCACAATCAAGTTCAAGATGCAAAGTTAACATTCGGTACCTCAAAACAGTAATTGAGATGCTCTACTCCCCCATAATCATCAAAATTTTTGGGATCCATTTTGAAGTACTGTTCATCAGAAAGGGGAAAATTGCTAATCATAAAAGCTAAAATCATACAAATTTATTACAACAAAGATGATGAAACATTAAAGTTCTCTGGCTGCGAATCAATAATTATACCTGAAGGACACTTTGAGTGGCACAATCTTTGTCTAGTGGCTTCATACAGATATCTTGGAGAGATACCGTCAAGCCAGAATAATTAGCACGAATTGCATCAACCTGGCAACAGCGTCCTCAACGTCCTCAATTGCAGAATAATTAGCACGAATTGCATCAACCTAACTACAATATGGAACACATACCTTTTTCTGTATTTCAAACAGAAACCTAATGTTGTCCTCTGTCACAATTCTTGGTGATGTACTATTCACATTATCTGGGACAGTGGCCAGAATGAGCTGCAAAGGAAAAATAGCCGAGTTATTATCAAGAGTTATGAGCAAAAATCTATTGCAGAATGCAGACTAATGTTAACTTATCACGAAGATAAAATTGATATCAACACAAAGAATTTATATACGGAAACCAGTAAAGCCTTAAAAGAAAGAGGAGTTTCTGTTTCCTTATAAACAAGTTTGTCTTTTGGTACATGTTATCCACTGGAAATACATGTAAGGAAGCTACAAGCAAAAGAATAGAAACATAATCCTTTTTTTTCATAAGAGAAGAAAAGAAGTAGCTGAATAAAATAAAATTAGCAAAACATTCACGTGGTGAATTTGTTGAATATTGTACTGATAAAAAAGCTGGCCTTTTGGTACATGTTATCCTCTGAAAGCATGTAAGGAAGCTAAAAGCAAAATAAATTAGAAATGCACATCCTTTTCTTTTCATAAGAGAAAAAAAGAAGTAACTGAATAAAATAAAATTAGCAAAATATTCACAGGATGGAGTTGTTGCATATTGTACTGATAACAAACTTCATAACTCATAAGTTGATCTGTATGGGGAGAAAAGGAAGAAAAAAACAGGGCAATACAAACCTGTTCAATTCTGTAAAATGGAGCAAGATGAGTATCAAAAAACTGTTTCTCTTGTGCTGCTTTACTCCCAGGTCCTACCCAGAGCTAAAAAGTGTAGGAAGTTATTTGCCAAAATCCACTAAGGTAAAAAAAAAATATATCAAGAAGATAAAAAAAGAAATGTTCACATATCAAGTAGCCTAGAAACTCAACCACAACAAATGATAACAGTATGTTAAAGCTACTTCTTCCCAGCCTGTGTATTTTTTGTTACATTAGACTTCAAAAGTGGTGCAATGGTTCATTATTTCCACTTCTTTATGCTCTAGCCAGACAATTTTTTAAAAGACAATAAAATTAAACAGAGCATTTTAAACAAAAGAGTAGCAACTATGTGATATTTACCTTCTCGGGTCGTGTCTCAACCTTGAATTGGATTAGACCTAGACAGAGGAGAAGAACTATAGCCAGAGATGAAGCCAACACCATAATTGGATGTCTAGCTACATATGATCCATATTTCCTGATCATATTAGCAAACATGAGGTCAGATGACATTCTACATGAGATGATATATGTTAATAGCATAGGCAGTAACCTGTAAAAATTTGTCATATATCCTTGTACAGCCGAGAGCCGGACTCTATTTCTGTTTTGTTGAGCATCTTCCATCATCTTATAATCAACATCAGTCAAAACAAAATCAGAATTGGACAAGCATGCATAAGGAAGGAAAGGAAGCAAAACTCATCCTTTTAAGGGAAAAAAGGAAAGACAGTTCTCAAACATGTTTACAATGAAAAAATAGCATATATACTAACATGAATCTGCATAGGGACGTTCTCATCCTTCTCCCTACTATGAGAATACAGCGCACCATCACTAATGACATTAGACATTGATTTTGTTCTGTATGTCGGTTTTCTTTCCCTTATCCGATGATACAATCCCCAACCCAAGAACACGCAAATCAGTATAACGTATAAGACTGCTAAAATCAAGTCAACACACTTCACCTGCAGATGCCAAAAGGTAAAACCATGTTAGTTAATAATACACAGTAGGATTCTCAAACCACATTTATTCATCATGATGAACAGCAAATAAATACACCTGGTAAATATCATAATCATTATAATATGCTCCCTTACCATTAAAGTCCCAATTTTCACAGAGCAGGAATCCTTCTTATTGGTGGTAGTTGAAGCTGAACTAGAGCATACTGAAGACGAAGGACAGTCACCGCAAGAACAGCCAAGAGAAATATCACCACATGAATAAGTTGAAACATTCATAGGTTTCATGTCAGATGACTCGGTTGCATTTGGCCGGAATGTAATTGCATAAGGTGAACCAAGACCATGAGGGGCAGCTTTTCTACCAATAAAAGCAAACCAGTCTGCCAAAAGCAATCCCAGTGTAAGCATCAAGCTTACAAGCAATGCACTAAAAAATAATTTTATACTAGTAAATAGTAATTCCTATCAAAATGAACCTTTAGATTTGCAATGTTGCTACTTATCACATGTTAGTTAAATTATCACAATGATAGTCACAGAAGTTTTTTTCTGCGTAGACAATGCTATATGAGGGTATCAATTTATGCTCAAGAGGGAAATCCAGCAATGTCACCTTGAAAATAAAATATAACAGATGATGTCTTAGTGTCTTACAGAACCAAATGTACTCTACTAAAAGTAAGATGCAAAGTTTGTTTCCACCATTGCATGTACGTTAGAGTCACAAACAAACAACAAAGAATCACAAACCATGAACTCTAATGCATCCATCTACTTCTCACTCTTAATATAATTCATGCCAGTATGCGCAGATTAATCAAGAGAATAGTTAAGGAGAGGCCCTGTGCATATATTTCAACAATATCTTTGGTACACCATGTGCAGAGTATGCATGACACATTTCACAAACTATTTCAGCGACAGGCTTTACCATCTAAAATTCTGAAGAGCTAATATATTTGTTATGTTTCTACAGTTCAAAACTGCAACATGAAATCATAGATAAGAGATGAGAAAGGAGAAACAATATTGCTTAAAGACTTAAAAGTACAATTTACCTTTAAAATTTTGAGCACCAGCACCAATAAATTGTAGAGCTCTAGAATTCATAGTGCCAAACTTTACCTCCTTGCAGGATTCATATAACCCTTCACCAAAAGCATCAGTTACAAAATAATCAATCCCGCCCACTGTCGAATTACCGCTAACCTGTAAATTGTAATGAATGGAGTCTTTTAGTAACAATTGCATTGTAAAGGTAATACGGTATCAATTGTGATTTGCATCCAAAATACAATAATATATAAAAAAAAAATGAACACGAAATAGGCTCTTTCTCAATTGCTCAGATTTATTAGCATTATTGAACCAGAGAAGAAGAATCATCTCAAAAGATGGTTATTATTCAGTTTATTTTGATAAAAACAATAAACATTAGAAGAGAAGACTAAAAACACAGGTAAAAAAATGTATCTTGAGAGGGGGGCTAGAACATATTTAAGATAAATTTCTTGTGGTTTAAAAAGAACGATAAATAAGAAAACTGCATGTTGAAAAGTACAATATTATAGAAATGTGCTGGATCTTACATTGTCAACTGAAGTCACATTGATAAATAAACTCTGGTTCGGAGAACATGTAAGCTCACAGAACAGATTCAAAAAGTTTCTTAAGCATGCTGGACAACCTACAAGAAAAGGAATTGCCTGCCATAATGTACAATGTGTTAAAGGCATGTGCACGGAATTTAAAAAATTGTGGCAATATTAACTAGAAAGATAGTATACACATATAAAGGCAAACTTTGATTAGTCAATATATTAGTATTCATAAAAACAGAGAGAGAGACTGTGAGATCAACTTAAATCTTAAACCATGAAGAATATGCATCTATAATTTATAAAAAAAAAAAAAAAAAAAAAAAAAAAAACAGAGAGAGAAAGAGAAGATTGACCTGTTGGACTTGCGTCCTTAATGTTTCAAACTGAGCTTCTGTACAACAAACGTTCCCAGTAATTGTTGGACACAAACTTTGGATCTTTGATGAAAGCAAATCATCTGGCTGGGGAAAAGATAGAGAAAGAAAGTTCACTAGATCATGACAACCTTTAATGCTTTAAAAGTTCAAACTAGAAGATGGGATGCACCTTTATGCTTATGATAACAGAAATAAAGTTCAATATCACACATATCATATCCCAGAATAAAAATCTAAATGCAAAAGAGTTTCAGAAAATGAATCCTTTAGAAAGCAAAAGATATAGAGGCAAATGGACACTCAAATAATGATAAATGCCTCAGAAATACCTTCACAGCCGGGGAACCATGTGGGCAGTTCACTACTTTACCATCACTGCGCGTTCCACAAATGTCATACATTGCACAATAATCCTCGGAATGCCTTTCCCTGCATAAACGAAAATGGAAATGAAATTTTGTACTGTAGATACACGTAAACAAACAGGATTGTAGAATTGAAGCACGGTTACACGTGAATCAATTGATTTTGGTTAAGAAACCGACAGTTGCACTTGTGATTATACTATAAAGAGAAGGATTACCCCGTTGTGTTTGTATTGGAAGTCAATAGAAGCCTTGTGGACAAATCGTCTGCTTCTACCAAAGATAAAATTAGAAAAACCTGCAAAATATGAACAACATAAATTAGCAATCCAACCAAACAAAGTAAACAATGCTCTTACTTCCAAATCGGATTCAAGCCAGTAAAATAAACATAGCCTGAGCCACGTGATGAAATAGACCATGTCGTACTCCACAAAAATCATGTCTCCCCTAGTATCTTTAACAAGGAGTTAGAAGAATTTCTTGGTACTAGGCAACATTCCGGAAATCAACTTCCATTTCATTGATAAAGAACTGAATTATTTCATTCTCTTTAACTTTATTGGTAAGCAAACAGGGTATATAAAGAAATTAAAGAAAAAGAAAACACAGAACTGAATTATTTCATTCTCTTTAACTTTATTGGTAAGCAAACAGGGTATAAAGAAATTAAAGAAAAAGAAAACACAAGACGAGCTGCATCCTATGAATCTGACGAGCGATGATGAGCACAGGCACAGAACTCCAATTCAAGAAACTCCGTAAAGAAAAATGAGAGAGAGAGGAATTGCCTGTAAGAAAGATAGTGAACAGAAAAACCCTAGGCGAAGGTCCATAACGGAGTTCCTTGTTGAGAGAAGTAGTAGTGGAGAGTGAGTGAACAAGCATCAACCCCGTTTGCGGTTGTATTGTAGCACACTGAAGAACTGAGAGTCAAAAACCGCATTTATAAGATTACAGTCTGGCCAACTCATGTAAAGACTAGGACTCGGCGTTTCTCTCGTGACCGTCGCAAACTTTGCGAATTTTAAGGGGGCAGTATTTATGTTAAAATATTCACTTTTCTTAACTTCCATCATTAAATATTGTTCTTTTTTGCTTTACGGAACAGTATTATACTATGATTCATTTATTAAATTTAAATGAGTTCGTTAAAGGGTGAATTTATTACAAGTATAAATAATGCATTAAATATTTTTAACTGATTGACATCTTATTGAATTCCTTAAAACAAATAGACATGTTATTTACTAGTATTATTATTAATATTTAATTTAAGTTTTGTTAACAAGTGCCCGTTAATAAATTAGAAAAAGAAGTATTTATTATAAGAATCGTAAGAGTATAATTGAATAAAAATACTTAGTTTAGTTAATTATATATTAAATTTATCAATTATTTATATAATTATCTTAAAATTATTTTTTTCTTATCTCTCTATCAAATTAATTATTTTTTATTGATATTTGAAGAAAAAATAATTAAATAAGGATATGTATGGGGAAAAATTAATGTATCTATGAATCAGAAAAAAAATATAAAAGCCATTATAATTAGGGACGGATGAGAGAATATATTTTTTCTGAATAATGAGAGAATAGATACTATCAATATCAATGTACAGACACAATCAACTTAGAAAATAATTATAAAAAAGACAAAAAAAAAATATAAAAGTTATTATAATTAGGGACGGATGAGAGAATGTTTTTTTTTTTTCTGAATAATGAAATAATGCATACTATGAATATCAATGTAAAGACACAATCAACTAATTAGAAATTTATACAATCAATTAATTAGTACTAAATGTGATAGTTTTTAATTATATGATAATGATAATATAAAAGCATTGTATTATTAATTATTAAAAATAAGTCAAATAAAAAATTTAATATAGTCCTTAAAAAATATAAAACTAGTTTTAGTCTCCATAAATTAAAAATAATAAAATTTTATGAAAAAATTGAACACACCCTTGATTGTATATTATAAATTATTAAAAAAATATTTATTATAATCCTTATTTAAAATGATACATGGAAAGATAATATAATCAATTATTATTTAAATTATATTTTCACTAAGATAACACCATGTATGAAACGAACAATCACTTTTCACTTTAACTAAAAAAATATAATTAGTTATATGTAAAATTTTGTTTCTAGTATTTAAAAATGAATACTGTTTGGAAAAATTAAAATGATTTTGTCTAAGATTAAACTTTATTTATTATTTTTCTTAGTAAAGTTATGTTTAAACATTTTCAACTTTTTATTATATGATTATAATTTTTTTAACTATTGTTATTATATTAAGAAATGAAATGCAAAATAATCCCAAGTCTGTTTTTGTTATTAATTTATGTCTTATGTAATTATTGTAAAGTAAAAAAGGAACAGGGATGAAATAAGAAACTCACAATTATTTTATTAGAAAAAAATACTATACTTATTAATTTCTTCATAATAGACAGATAAAAATGGAATTGAAATAATATGTTTATTTGACTTTTTAGCAACAAATATCTCTTATCAAAGTTTGTTTGTTTGACGTTTTTAAAACTAATATAGCTTATGTAACATGAACTTTTTATTTTTTTTTACATGCTTATGTAAGAGAAAATTGTTTAAATTTTGATAGTAACATGAAATTGTTTTAATTTCGATCGCAGACATTACATGGCGGCTTATTGACCAAGGAAAATGACCACTTATTTTTATTTTTAGGGTGTAAGAGATAGAGGGGGAGAAAGAAAACAGAAAAATAAAGAAAATTAAAATACTGTAAATAATATGATGCAATGAAAAAGAAAAATAAAAATAAAAATAAGACAAAATGATTAAAAAATACCGTAAAAATATATAAGCATTGCTTTTTAGGGAATGTATAAACATTATTAGAATATAACACTTTTTTATTTTGTTTATAAGAATCGGACATATCACACATCACACAAGTATCAATAAAATTTAGAATAATTCACACTTTAAACGAGATAGATACCAGTATATATACAACATAGCATAATAAAATTGACAAAAATAACCAGAAGCGCAATTATACGCCTTATTTATTATACGACAGTCAAATTCCATCCCCTTGTATTCTTTTTCTTTTAATCTCAATAAATAGATCGACCGTTGTTTTTGTTTTTCCCAGGGAACTACTCCATCTGACTCTTATCATGAAAGTAATGGCAGCATATTTTGAATTTTTTTATCTCGTTATGGATACACAAAATTGAAAGGCATAAATAAATTATCATTGAATCAAGTACATACGTGGGGCAATATTAAAATACGAAGATATATGTCCTTTTAATTTAACAGCTCAGATGAGATTGCAAAGCTAATAATATAGTATCTGACTGTAATATTTTTAACTAAATCACATCCTTTAAAAAAATTGGTTTATTTTCTTTAAAAAATTGATTAAATTAGTTAATAGTATTAACTTGTTTAACAATTTGAGTTATTTTCTAAAATTATTCTTAAAATGATTGGGACTTGGTATATTTTACATTTTTTCACTTAATTGTTTTTTATTTAATTAATTAATTAATGTGTGCTAGCTATTTCTTTAATCTTTTAATATTTATTATTATTATTATTATTATTATTATTATTATTATTATAAAATAATTATGAATTTTTTGATAAAAATAATGTTTGCAAGAAACAACTTGAAAAAAAAATCTTAAGAAAAGATAAACAATTTTTTTATAAAAAAAAAGGCCGTATATCTAGGGATGGAGGTAGTAGATCATAAGTGATAGAAAAGGATAAACTCAAAAAATAATGTTGTAAAATTGTTGTATGAGTTATTATTTGTATTTATAAACGAGTTAATAATATACTTTTTTCAACATATATTTTTTTATTGGTTAAAATTTATTACAAATTATAAAATGATAAGAAAAAATTATTTCCAGTCAAAAAAAGAAAAGAAAAAATTATTAAATATAAAGTAAGACTCGTGAAATTACATAATTTTTAGTAAGATTTAATCCACCAATGAGTATATTTTCTTTTATTTGGCAACTCAATAAATGCATTCATTTTTATGGGAAAAAAATACAATCATTAATAGATCTCACAATTAATTAGGATGAAAAAAATTAACAATAAAATAATTTTATGTTTTTTATATTTAGGAATAAAAAATATTATATTTTATTTTTTATATATAGGACCGAATTATATGACATAATTGATTAATTTATCCTTATTATCAAAGTTAGTTAATTTAATTGTTAGCAGTGATAGATTCAAAAACCTTGTAAAGGGAGGTTGAATTTTTTTTCTTCCTTTATAATTGTTTAAATGTTTAACTTTTAATAAATAATAATTTTCAAAAAATTACTATTTTTATACATCAAATTGAAACTAATTTTTATATTAAATAATGATAATCTTAATTATTATTATTATAATAACAACAAGCATACAATTAATTTTATATAATTTTATATTAGTTATGAATTTAATTATTGTAATAAAATAACCAATAATTTTATACTAATTAAAATTAATAATTATTATAATAGTAACACAAAAAATTAATTTTATATTGATTAACTTAAAAATATATATGTATATAGATGAAAATTTTCAAGAGGGGATCTTGAGCTCTGCTCGCCCCTTTTATCTCTGGTTACTAACATTAAATTTGTTTATAATTTTAATGTTTTTTAAAATTTATTTTTAATTTTATAAAGAATCTATTTAATTAATTTTCATAGGAGAAAGAAAAATTTAAATATTTTTGTAAAAAAATAATTAATGCATGTAAAATAAAATCTTATAGTATGAGAAAAAAATTGACTGTATTTTATAAATAATAACTGAGGAAATACTCGTATTACTTAAAACAATTAAATAGCTTGTTACAAACATTTAATTACCTTATATTATAGTACTAGTATATCCAATGTTGTTGATAGTTGGAACTTGTGAAGCAAAGTAGGTGATCGAAAAAGACATGTCTTGAATCGGAGACAATTTTAAAAAAATAATTACAAATAAGAATCAGCCAACAATAGGAAGACACAAACTTCTTGTATCAATTGCTAAGGGCACAAGATTTTTTCTTTCCTGTAGTAAATTTTAATCAGATTATACATCCTGATTTCTGGTTTTGGAAGTTACAGCAAATACTTCCACAAGTCCTTTTATAATTGTCAGATTTTTTTTTAGAAACATGTTTTTACTTATTTGTCATTTTGAAGATTTAAAATAATATCACAGTATCCCCTAAAAAAAAATATCAGAGTACTTTTTATCAATTACTCTTTCCATTCTGTTTTAAATCAAATTTTAGCAAAACAAAAAACTATTGGACAGATTTTATAATTTATTTATGACAAGATAAAAAAGAATTTTTTGAAAAATAGTGCATATAGATTAATTTCCATTCTTATTCCCAAATTCCATCTATCTCTGTTGTCCTAAATTTATTTTACCAAATATTTCAAATGACATTTTTATTAATTTTGAATTTACTACTTAATTAATTTATTTAACCTTCATTTATTTCACTCCTTTTAATTATTTTATTTACATCAACTTAAATTTATTTTTTATATTTTTGTATTTTAAATTTTTAGAAAATAGCAATAACAAATACAACAACTTTTAATAAAACGGACAATTCTAATCGTTAAAAATAAAATAGATAACTCTTACTGCCTTCTATTTGGAGGAATGAGAATACATGTGGTCTATAGGAATAAAATATCAAAGCCACCTTTTGTCAAGTAAAAAAAAAAAAAAGAAGCAAACTTTACCACCTGAATGGGATATGGTTAAAATGAAGTAAAATTCTTCAATATTGTTTAACTATAAGTAATAATCCTCTAAAAAAAGTTTAATTATTCTTTACACTTTTAAATTTATTTATTTTAACATCTATGATTAATAAGTGATTTTTTTTAGTATTTTTGTGTTTATATTTTAATTCTTAAGAGGTTTTTCCATTAAAATCCGTTAGTTAAAGAATTTTAATGAAAGAGACGTTTTAAAAATTAAAATATAAATTTCAATGACTAAAAATTCTATTTATTAACTATAAGAATTAAAAAAAACAAGTTTAAAAACTATAAAAAATAAATGGGTAATTAAATAAAAAACCTATAAGTACTAATGCTCTTCTGTACGTATTCTTTTTTCTCTTTTGACAGACGTATTATTTTTTTCTAATGATTACACAGTACACTTTTACTTTGAAAGGGTTGATTCTGAAATCATACAACATTGCGCGTATGATTAAGAGTTATATATGTAATTCATAACATTTATTTTGAAACTGATTAGCCCAATACTTCACGCAAGAAACATCTTTAACGTATCAATAATGGAATTTATGATATATTATTAATTTGCTTGCTGGAATCGATATGATATTGGTTCGCTTGTCCCGATAACATGTCGGGTAAACGTAAACGATATGCAGAATTCATAATTGACGTTAGAACAAGATTATGGATGAGGCACTTATATTGTCACAGGGTGGGATGAGATCATGAGAAATGTATGGTCTATGGTGGCAAAGAAAAAATTAGTGTTGTTGAGGCAAGGCCATCTTCTCATGCATTTCAAATTTATTATCCTAGCTAGTTGATATAGTATACCGGTTGATGTATTCTGTGGATAGGAACATTAAACAATTAAATGAATTAATCGATCTTCTCATGAAAAACCCCTATGCTAGAGAGACCGGCTTCTTTATGACGAAAAAAGAAACTATGGAAATATCTATATGATCAATTATGCTGGGCTTGAACTATGTTTTCACGTTCTTTCTGCGTGTGATTATTATTAATATATATAATGATATTTATTATATATATACATAATGATTTTTTTTTATCAATTATACATAATGATCTTTGTGAAGTAAAGAGGTATTATTTATAAATAAATAAAAACGCTACAATTATTATTGCAACGGTTATAAATTAATGACAAGAAATATAGATCCTCTAACGCCAAAAAATACGGTTTACAAAAAGGCACGTTTAGCGAAATCATAGTATTCGTCATCATTTAGTCGTATTGTTGAGGCTACCAATATCATCATTTCTTATTGACATTGGTTTTTCTGTTCATGCATATTACAGTATAAATTAGGAGTGCATGGATGATCGATCAACTTTAATTCCCTTATTGAAGACAGACATTCAAGTAGTGTGTAAAGGTGGACTACCGAGTTACCTTCAATTCCCCTCCACAAATATAAACTAGAAATAGAATAGTAGTATTCATCGTTAGATTTTCTGAAAGGAAGGCCAGAGACACGAGACATATCCATCATGAGAAATATTCACAATGTTATGGAGTGACTTGGATTTGTTCAATCACAGCATAGGACGAATATTTTACATGAGCTAGCTAATCAGCGTGCTGATACTTCTTTCCGCTTCTGCGATCACATCTAGATCGTTTACTTGTGCGCCATATATGTCCATGCCTCAGTGTCATGCATCCAAAAGCAAAATAATTTGAAAGTGCTTTAGATCCGACGCTTCTCGTATTCTCGTGGAGGGTTGAAGTATTTAATCATTAATTTGGATTTTTTTTTTAAAGCCCAAAACAAATAAACAATATACTAAAGAAAAATTGGCACAAGAAGTGCCTAAGTTAAAAGCAATACAAAGAACTGGATTCTTTTTTCTAAATAAAAACAATAACTTGATGTGCTTGCATGTATTGATTTCAAAACTTTTAGCTTTTAGCGTTAGTGTTTTAAAAATAAATAATATTTGTTTACTTCAGATAAATATACTATAATCAATAAAATTCTTCTAAACATTTAACAATTATATATGTTTAAGGTTCACATTCGATATTATTGATTAAATTAAAATAATTAGATGTCAATTGATTCATATGGTTAGTCTTAATAATTACTATATGTAGTAGGAGTATAATTTTATTTTCTAAAAAAACATCTAAAATATAGTATTTATTAGCATTGGCCTTCATTAAATGTGGAAAATTAATTAGTTGGTAGCAGGCTAGAAGGGAATGTGTAGTTTATGCATGGCGGGGCCAGGGGAGGGAAATTGAGATGGTGAAAGCAAATGGCTACAGATATGATGATAGGCTATCATGTAGCAGGCTGCTAGTAAAAGAAGAAGATTTGAATCATTAAGTGGTGTAGTTAACAGTTGGGGAGCTAAGTAAGTGGGATTAATGATGGTGAGTGTGAAAGTGGAGGCAGGCGCAAGAGGAGTAAGATTCTAGACGTGGGACCTTACTCGATATCATTTCGCATTGCGCGACCAGTGACGAGTAAGTAAGTACGTACTACTACTATGTATGACTGGTTGGTTTAGTGAACTCATTTTCAAATAGGTGTTGGGTAAGCGAATTGGTGATATATTATTCATTTGATTTCAGTGACAAGTGTGAAAGGGGTGAATTGTGAGTGGTAGCGCTTTATAATAATGGGGCCATTTTGCTTTTGGGTTGTTTATATGGAAATTTTTTGGAGGACCCATTAGCCGTCATAATTGCCTCTCATCTGATGTTACTACCTATAATATATTTTTATAGCTCAAAGTTACACGCCTTGATCATGCAAATCGCCACACGCTGCTGCAGAGGCGCATACACACCAACACAACACAACCACGCCCTTACAAAAGCAGATTCTCAACTTTCAGTCCTCTCCAACCTAATTCCTAATCTCTTTCTTCCTCGGTGAAGTACTAAAAAGGGAGTCTATGCCAGTTAGATTTGTTTCTTCCTCGGTGAAGTACTAAAAAGGGAGTCTATGCCAGTTAGATTTGTATCTTGCCTTAGTAGAAAGAAAGAAAAAAAAAAAAAAAAACACAACCGAAGAGAGGATTAATTTGAATATCCTCACTTAAAATGGCTAAATTAATAGTTGTACTATTCGTGGTTACATGGTTGAATGAAAATTACCAGAAATAAACTATGTGTATATGTACATATATAAAGAGGGAGAGGGTCATGTTACATACTAATTATTATCCTATTAAATTGCTTCTTAAGATGAACTCTATTCTATTCCTTTTTTTTTTTTTCATAAACATCGATAATTTGATATGCATTTATCACAATAGGGGTGACATCCCAACTATTACAAATCTCATCAATAGATTAAAAATTTATATCATATAAGTCATCAATTAACAAATAATTAAGATTGGTTAAATTACTCATTTGGTCTCTATAGTTTCATGTTTCTTACATTTTTAGTTCCTATAATTTGAAAGTGATCTTTTTAGTCCCTATAGTTTACATTTTAATTCTCTTTTACTTCCTATAGAAACTAAAAAAAAGTAAGAAGACCAAATAAATAATTTAACTATTACGATAATAAATAGTCATTGTACTCTCCTAGTACAAGGAATTCCAAATGACTTCATAAAAATTTCTTTAATTTATAAGACTCTCGTTTTGTTAAGTCATTTTTTACAACAAAAACATAATTATTAGACGATAATTTCTTAAATCATGTCACTTTAAGGTTGCAAATTTTTTTTACCATAATGAGATATTGAATAATAGGAGTCAAGAATCATAATGAGTGATTATTGCTTTGCAATGCACACTTTGGTTATGTTTGATAAAACTACTAGAAAAATTATCTTGAAGTTGAAAGTTGGTAACAGAAAAGTTAACTTATTAAGTTATAAATATTCGATAAAATTAGTTGTCAAAGTAGTTGAATAATGTAAAATGACTAAAAAATAATAAAAATATATTTTATTTAAAAAAGATTAAATATATTAAAGGTAAAAGAGAAGAAAATATAAATAACTAAAAGGTAACATTTTAAAAAATGTTACTTCAAATAGAGCGTTTTAGAAAATACTAGAAACTATTAAAAGAAATATGTTTATCAATTAATAAAAAAATTAAAAACTAATTAAAATATTTTATCCATAATTCCAATATAAACATACATCAAGAGTACCTCAAATTTATTCATCTTTATTCATGTTTTTTTTTTTGGTAATTTTAAGATGAATATGTTCATCTCAACATAAATAATATTATGTTAACCTAATTTTGATTATTTTATCTCTGTTCCTTAGAAACTTATCTTACATCTTCAATAATAACATAATAATTCAGTAATTATTTAATCAGTCACATGTAATGTTCTATTCTGAAATTGATCTTTCTTTTACCATCATAATATCAACGTGAAATATTAACTAATTATATTAGTAATTCATCTTTATTGGATAGTTTTATTGATTGTCATTAGTGTTTTTTTATGAAAAAAAATGTGAGTGAAAATTGAGTTAAGTTTACAACTATGTTTTTTCAACTATATTTTTTATCTTAAAAATTTGAATATAAAATTTTATTTAAGATATCTGAGTTGAATTTCACTCCACCATGGTGGAAATTCACCTTTTAACTAAAGGGTGTCTTTGTTTCCAAGTAAAAAACATGTCAAAAAAATATTTAAGATAATTAGAGGACTTTTTCAAACTTTCACATAAGATATTAAAAAAAACAAGTCGAAAAATAAACTGAACTATGGCACATTTTTAAAAATTATCCAAATATGACGTTAAAAATAGGAACTGATGAAATAAAAATAAAGTTAAGATAGTTAAAATATTAATTTTACCTTTTAAAAGGAAAGGGTATATATTTTCGTAATCACTCTGATTACGCAGTGACAATGATATACGTCTTTTTAGTTAAAAAGATAATTTTAGTACTTTTGTTTTATAGCATTATTTGTTCCATGTTTTGACTTTTATTTAATTTCGATATTCTATATTGTTTCAATTTTGTCATTTCCATATCATGTTATTAATTTTGGTAGGTCCAATTTTGTCATAATTGATGAAGATGGACACAAAAGACAAGACGCCATACTTTTTTGCTATAAAAATCGTTATAATCCATTAAAAGAATTAGAATACAAAATAAAGTACTAATTAATTATAAAGGAAGAATGATAAAAAAAATAATTAAAACAAAAAATTTCCTGTTATCATAAAAATTGATAAATATATATTAATTATCATTGACGTAAAATATGATTTTATATAAATTTAGAAAAGAAAACATGTTTTTCATTTTTAAAAGAGTATATATTTCAATAAAGAAGAAAAAGATAAAAGGAGAAAAATAGTAATTAACATAGTATATAATGTGATGAAAAATAAGAAAGAAAGAAAAAAAAAGTCTAATTTATTTATTGAGCATAATGTGAGGTATTATAAATTATCTATTATCTAACTTTGATTACCACGTATAAAAAGATTAAAAAAATAATCTTAAGAATTTAGGGAACGTTATACATAATTCAATTAAAAAGTGTGCCAGTTTTTATTAAATAGTAAATTCAAAACTACTCGATAAAAAATAGAATCCACGTGATAAAAAAGTAAACAATTCATTTCATGTACATGATTGGATGTTGATTTTTTTTATATATTTTTTTAATAGTTATATATTTTCAAACTAAGTTATTAAATCTGCAAAAAAAAACTATTTTTTATAAGTTAGAAACTAAAGTTATTAAATGTACAAGCAATTTATAAAAAGTAGCGTAACAAGAAAATTATAAAAAGTGAAATCCCTTATTTAATTTGCTCTTGAATAAAAGGTAATCATCCTGTTATTCAATGTTTTGATCCCGAAAACAAATTAACTGTAAGGGATTTTAATGTCTTGGTAGTGAAAAGAAATGAATTGACGTAAGGGATTCATTGATCTTTCTTTTTATTTAGAGTGATATTGTATTTTTTAAAATAAAATATATTTAATAAGAGTAATTTTTAAAATAATATTATTTTCAGTGTTTTTATTTTTTATTTCAAGATATCTCTAAACTATTTTAAGTTTTTAATTATATTTAATTCAAATAATATATAAAAAGAACTAAATAACATAAATCATAAAATTAAAATTTAAGAATGAACTAAGTTATATTTTAACAATTCTGTAATTTTATTATTTTTTTGACTGAATTTTACTATTATTATTATTATTTTAAATATTTTTTATAATAACTGATTTATATCTTATAATTATAAAAATTAAAATATAAAAAAAAATCTTAACCTATATTATATTTGAGTTCAGTTCAGATTTAATTGCTATGTATTATTATTATTTTCCACCTCTTTCCAAAAATAGATTTTTAAAAGCAAACACACAATCAATTGAATCAAAATACAGTTATTCCATTTTTATTTTTTTGGTTTACTGTTAAAGTTTCCAATTTCCACTAATCTGAACACCAGGAAAGTCACCAACCAACTATCAATTAAGGGAGGAGGAACCAATGTGAAAATATGACTTTGGGAAATTAAAGCTGACGAGTAATAATATGTCCAGAGATTTCAAGTTCACCCACGCAAAAGAACCTTCTTTTATAATGGAACACTGACTTGGAAAACAACCCAACAGCAAAGAGAAGGTGGCATTTAGAAGCGAAAAAACTGCTATGAGCACTTACTAAACCATAAGCTCTACCAAACGTCATCATGGACCATAAAAAACCGTTCTTTATACGGATGAGAGTTTGAGAACAAATAACTACAATGCCATTATGGTTAATAGACCCCAATTTTGGTGACACAAATAAAATGTTTTTCAATTACAAAATCAAAGTATTAGTTTGGTTAAATGATGTAACCGATACTAAAGTGTGGAAGCTGTCCTTTAAGGATACTTGGATAGTTGGATAATACTACAAGTTACTGGTGGAAACTGTGAAAGGAGGAACAAGTGGAAGATGTCATAGCTGCTGTGATCCACCAAGCTTACCATAGTTCATATCATAATCTTTTTATTCAATATTGGTTTGGTTTGGTTTGCCAAAAAACAATTTAAAATACAAACCAAACCAATTAAATATAATTATTTTGGATTTAATTTTATTCTAAACTTGAACCAATTTACACACTTAAAACCCCTAAATCAAACCATTCATATAGAATGAACCTTTTCCCTCAGCCCCCTTTGCTTCCTTTTCTAAATAAATAAAATTAAAATAAATATTAAATTTAGAAGGGTGAAAATAAAACACCCCTACAAATTATATAATTTCATAGGCCGAAGGCGTGTAACTATCACGAAAATGCACCAGCTTTTTCAAGTGATTTGATTCATCTAAAGTGAAGGGTACACTATATTTTATTTTATCATAAATTTTACCATTGATTTTTTAATTAATGATTATTATTATATTTTATCCTCTAATGTGCGCCTATCATTTTGGAGGAACCAAATCCCTTTAAGTAAATAACTAAAAGCAATTGAACTGATCAAATGGCTTTTAAAAGTAAATATTCTCATTAATAATTGAGATTTGTTTGGAAAATTGATTTAACCGTAATTTGACTTGTAAATTGATAATTTTATGATTCTAATTTTAGAAATATTAATCATAACCTTTGCATGGTGCATATTCTCTGCCTAAAAAAGTTCATTATCCAAGCAGTTTTTTTTTCCTAACCAACATTTTCATTAGATTGTCATTTCTTATCTAACTTGCATTTGTCATACGGTTTTCCAACTTCTTTATATGGTACACTGAAGTCTAATTACCTTTATCATACGGTTTTCTAACTTCTTAGTTTAGTCTATTGAAGTCTAATTTCCTTTATCAGAAGATTTTCCAAATTCTTAATTTAGTTCACTTTCATCTAAATGTTTATAATTAGGTAGTTTTTCTTTTTTTTAATCACTTCAATTAGGGTTTCTGATTGTTATTAGGACTCTAAGATCTTTAAACTTGGATGATTTAGGTCAACTATGAAATTAATCTTAAATTAAAATTTAGTTAAACTTAAAATTTATCGTTTATTTTCCCTAAAGATATATCATACAAAAATAAAACACACATTTTTTTTTATACAAAAATACAGACATAAAAATGTGTATTATCAAACATCTGTTGGGTCGAAATTCTCCTATGTTTTTGTATAGATAAAAGATTAAAAAGATAAAATAAAAACAGACATGAGAGGTTTTCTATTGTCCCGTTGTTGTTAACTAATTTATTGAGGTGTCGGGAAATCTTTTTCTAGCCTCGACTTAAATTCTGTTGAATTAAATTTCCCATATCTTAATGCAAGGCCGAATCTGTCAGAGCCAACTATAAGTTTTTTGGGTCCAAGGTACAATAAAACCGAAACAACCGACTAAGAAGGCCCAAAAGAGGTCCAAAATATTGTAATGCCATAAGACAAAGACCCAAATGTTGTACACACAGACATGATAAAAAATAATATAAAATGAGCTGATTATTTATTTTTTATACTTTAATTAAAAATATAAAAAATGAGAAGAAGAAAAATATTTTCCTTTTATTTTTTTATTACAAAAAAATAAGAAAAAAATGGAAAAGCTTTAATGTCTCTGTAATATGCCTGGTTAATAAAAAATATATTATAAAAGTAGAAAGACCAAAAAATTAACAGCTAACTTAATTAGAAGTTTTGTCATCTTATGTTTACAAGCCATGCTCACGTCTTCATATGTGTGTATTTTTTAATTTTAATTAATTTCAAACATTTTTGTCATTTTTTAATTAAAATTGAAAAGGTTGCATTTTTTTAAAATATATATGTAGTTTTAAATTTCACATTTCATCGAAACACACATAATAGTAAGTCCCAATGTTTTTGTTTAAGTTTCAACAATTCATAAAAAATTAAACTAAATTGTGATAGACAAGTACCTCGGACGTCTTTTCCACTAACGTTAAGAGGCTAAATTATAATCTTCTTTCAATTTTTGATATGTGATTCAGATTTTTTTTATTTTTTTTATGAATTTAGTTCTTAAATTTTAAAAAATTCATAATTTTGATACAATTAACTATTT
The DNA here is from genome assembly GCF_000004515.6 of Glycine max. Classification (NCBI taxonomy): domain Eukaryota; kingdom Viridiplantae; phylum Streptophyta; class Magnoliopsida; order Fabales; family Fabaceae; genus Glycine; species Glycine max. The sequence goes on along the minus strand of NC_038242.2, from coordinate 1,293,657 downwards.
TGCATACGTTGACGGTTTAACTTAATGGTTAACTAATAACGTGTTATTATTGTGATGGGTGAAAATTAATATTTAATAATTAAAAAATAATTTAATAAATAAAAATGTAAAAAATATAAAAAAGTAAGCAGAATTGAATATTAAACCAAAATAGTTAGTTTTTTAAAATATAAGAATTAAAATAGCAGAAGAAAAAAATTATGGATTAAAAATTAAAAAAATCAAAACTAGGTAGTAAATTGTTTTAACGTGTGATTTCAACAATTATGAGAAAAACTAGAAATAATTGTCGAAAGTCTTAGTGTGTGTCCTCGTGTGAAAATTAGTTCTACTTGTGAACTAAAATTATATAACTTGGGTTTTTTTAATTTTTGTTTTGGTTTATTTTTCTGTGTGTATCACAGTCAATAAAACAAGCATATTTGTTAGGTGTCAAATTTATCCTTACCTTGTCAAATTGTTTTGGGATTGCATAAAGATATAAAACACTTATATATTATTTGACATCTTTAGAGAGAGAAAAGAGAAGAGAGATAAGAATATATTATAAGTGATACGATTTGATAGAATGAAAAAAATAAAAATAAAATATTAAAAAAGTATTTGTGATATAGGAGTGTTCATATATCATTATCATTGCTCTTTGAAATTTTTATCTATCAAGTAAATAAAATATAAATTTCATAATTTGCATAAAATAGGACTGAGTATTCTATAAATTTGAACATGCATTCTAAAAGTTTACAACTAAAAAAAAGTACCTATATGCACATAAAGTATAATTGAAGACTTATTGAATCCTTAAGAAATTGACTAACAATGTAACTGAAAAATAAATGGTAGATAGTGTATTATTGTGGAGGAGAATTAGTTCGTGATTTGGGGTAGCCATTGTTGTAATGAATCGATGGTGACCGACGCTGACTTGTTTGACAGACTTTCTTTCCTTTGGGTTTGTATTTTATGGCTCGAGCTTTTTCTAGGGTTCCCAAAACCTCTTTTGTAGACGGTCGTTTCTTTGGGTCAGTTTCTAAACATTTTAAAACAAGTTGAGCTATTTGAAATGCAGCCCTTAATGAATATTGCTCGTTCATCCTTGGGTCTATTATCTCTTTCAGTCTCTTTTTGTCATGTAGACATGACATAGTGCACTCCACCAAATTCTGCATACCCGCGGGCTGATTTGTGTCTAGAGCTGCCCTACCTGTTAGCATTTCTAGCAGAACAACGCCAAATCCATATACATCACTTTTAACATAGAGATGACCTGTCAATTTTGAATGTATAAATTTCTCATCATAATATATAGTGATTTTTTTGAAAATTGTTATTGTGGAGGAACAAACATGAACAAATTATGATTTTAGAAAATTTGTTTTAAAATCCCAATTCCTAATAATCAAGTTCACTTTTCTAATCATTCCATTCCAAGTTAGTTGACATCGATAAAAATAGTAAAACAAATACGAACAATAGCTTTAAAAATAAAAATAAAAAACATACGAACTTAAACACTAGTTTTTGACAATTTAAAATTATTATTCTTTAATTAAGACTCTAACACATGAGAGCATATCAAATGAAAATTTTCTTATTATAAGAAATAAAAACTACAAATATAAATCGTTAAATCGTATATGAAAGATGAAAATTAAAAGAATATACATAACTTTTAAAACTTATTATGTGATCCTTAATTAAATTTTAATCTTTATCATTCATATGTTGTTTGACTTGAATTTATAGTATCTCTTACCTCATAATAAGAAGAATTGTTACTTGGTACATGATACATCATATTAAACTTTTAATCAAGTAATATATCAAAAATCTCGCACGCCGGCCAGCACGCGTGTACACTCATGAATTCATACACAAACTTGCACGCAGAGAGAAAAATGCACGCACACAGAGACACTTGCGCATGCAACGACAAACACACACATTACTATGTCTTTGTGTGAGAAAAGAGGGGAAGCAAATTGCATGGTACCTGTAGCCATGTATTCTGGGGCTGCGTAACCATAGGTGCCCATAACCCGCGTGGTTACGTGAGATATTCCATTGACGGGGCCAAACTTTGCCAACCCAAAGTCTGATAGTTTCGCATTAAAATCCTGATAAATAAAAACCAAGAAAACATTGTGATCCATTTAATGGTGGATAATAATTTTTGTGATTGTCCCCTCAATACACATAATAGAAAAAATTCAAGTATATATTGTTGTCTCAATAAAAGATTCGAAGATTTGATCATCACATATACATACCCCATCAAGCAAAATGTTAGAGGACTTGAAGTCTCTATAGATGACAGACTCTTCTGATGTGTGCAAGAAAGCTAGACCTCTGGCGGCTCCTATGGCTATCTTGAGTCTTATATCCCATGAAAGAGGTTCTGGGCCACCTGCAAGTGTAACGCAACACGATCAATTAATTAATTAAACAAAAACCCTTATATCAATTTTGCTGTCACAAAATATGTATGTTGGTTGCTGGATTTCCTACTTCTGAAGAGGTGGCTTTCAAGGCTTCCCTTTTGCATGTATTCGTATACGAGTAGGAAGTGATTTTCCTCCCAACAGTAGCCAATAAGTTTAACCAGGTTTGGATGAGAGAATTTCCCCAAAAATTGCACTTCACTCTGCACCAAATATTAACATAAATATTATAATATTGTAAAGTGTTTTTACAACACTCATCAAAGAATTAATAATAGAAAAAAATTACATTAGAGAGGTTTTAAAAACTACAATAAAAATGCATAAGTGATACTTTTTGTAAGAAGACTTTTTACTTTGTTTTCTTAATTATTAAAGACTTGTGAGTGAGTAAAATAGAGCAGTCCAAACAACGAAAGACTTGACCCCTTAATATTATATGACTCGTGATACTTGACCTTCACAATATATTACTTTTATACATTAAACAAATATGGGTTCATATTGTTAGTCCAAGTAATTACACATGGATCAATTCTTGCAATGGAAGACTTGGTAATTGTTTTCATTTGGAATCACAACCAATAAAAAGTTCATATTGTTAGTCCAAGATAAACTTTAACGTAAACTTTATAATTATTTAAGACAAATTTTTAATTAACTATGTCTTAAGGATTTTCTTTTGTTTATATATATATATATATATATATATATATATATATATATGTGGGAAACAATCTTATTTAAAACACACTAAATACTATATGTGGATTGAAATAACCTTTTTTCATTAGACTCAAACTTGTTGGTATGATGAGATTTGGATGCTAATGGGTGTTTATCAATCAACTGTATCCATCACAAATGTGACAAATGTAACACTAATTATGATTGAGGGAGGTAAGAGAAATCGACGATTTTTGTTCAACATGGACTTCTGGAATTAAGTGGAGACACAATTGAAGCCACTATCAAATTAAGTAACCGGCCGGCACCATTTGAGGTGGGTTATGTATCTTTTATATACTAAACTCAGCATTCAGCAAGGAATCTTCTGATCTTTGTTAATATCTGTCTTAGATGCAAAAATATGCAATATAAATAGAAATTAGTTAAAAAGGCATAAAGATTAGCTTAGTGTACGCCACAATCATGAATAGTAAAGACTTTATCCTTTTGGCGCGCACTGACAAACACAAATACATTGAATCACCATGATAGAGGAATAATGAGGAATGCAAAAAGGAACATATATACCTGCCATTCTTGTAGACCCTGGAGGCTATCGGGGTTAGACTTCTTCACAGCCACGGGGATTCCAACACCAACTCTTGAGGGCTTGAAGGTGTTCTTATCAATCCACCCTTTGAAAACACGTCCAAAACCACCCTCGCCTAGGACCGTGTCTGGTCTGAAGTTTCTGGTCGCACTTTTCAACTCATCCAACGTGTAATTTATAAGATTCGTGTCTGGTCTGAAGTTTCTGGTCGCAGATACTAAAAGAACATAAAGGGATTAACTGAAACTATATAGCTTGCTAGCTAGCTAGGAAAATAAATAGGGGTTAATTTATTTTATGTGAATGATGCACACACACACACTTAATTGTATATATCAGATTATAATCAAGCATAATCATATGTGTACCTGGGGGAGAAGGGCGTGGATTATTGGTGGTCTTTCTGAAACAGTTTCCCATGAGCATGATAAAGTGGTGATACTAAAACTAAGGGAGCAACTGAACAAGTCTATATGATTGAAAATGAAGTTAACAAGGTTGTCTGAGTTATGATATAATAAGGGTGAGGGCGTTCCACGAAAGAGAGGAGAAATTGAAAAGAAAGAGCCGTGGCAGAGAGATCTAATTAGGCAATTAAAAGGAAGAATAGTACTTGTTGACTTTTTCTTTGTATGTGTTGTTGTCTCTCGATTATTGACTTCAAGCTTGTAATTAAATAGTCCCACACTTGGTTTCTTCTTTGTTTTCCCACGTGTGGCCTGGAAATTATTGAGGCAATTTGGTTGCAATTCGGATTTGTGAAATATGAAACATTTGAGTCCCCATATTTTGTCACGCTGAAGAGCCTCGTGGGCCGGGATAAGATATCAGAATCAGACATGGCCCTCTTCCAAGAAGACTTTTTGCAATGTCATCAACACTGAACATTCACACGTTGGTGTCTCGCGCCAAAGAGGAACTCCGTGCCTAGACAAATTCTTCAAACAATTCGTAAATTTCTAGCTTTTATATGTAACCTCATTCTCGGACATGGACCAGATCAACAAACACTTGCTTTCTTAGAACATTTTTTTGGGCTACACATCTTTCAAGTTTTTCGTGTTCATATAATTTAAAGAAACGAAAGTAAAATCAAAACCTTCTATATGGAAGCTAAGTGGTGTTCAATACTTGGTGTTACTGTCCGTCCACATATTTAAATTTAAAAATTGAATTGGTAAATATCATATACTGTAGCAGACCCATATAAAAATGGTTCGTTGAACTAGTTCAACCTCTCAACAACGAGAGGGAATAGATCCGAGGACCTTGACCTCTTAAACCATTCAGTCAAGACCGGACTTGGCTACATTACACGTTATGAAGTAAAATTATTATATATCTATACGCATACACATAATTAATATTTAAATATAATTATGACTTTAATTTTCATATATTATTGGTGTAAATTTTCTTTATATTTAAATAAGTTTAATGTCTATGATAAAACTTGAATTATTTTAAGGTAATTATTTTAAAAGTTAATAAATTATCATATCTAATAAATTATGATTAAATGATTGTGTAAATTTTTTTACATTATTAATATATAATTTATTTTTATTTAAATTTAGTATGACGAAAACAGGTCTCATTAATTTTATTAGCAAAGAAGGTACAGCTATATAACGTGTTACATCACATAAGACTTCTTCCCGTCAACTCGGAAAAATAATATTAGTTTTTTATTTGTTAAAAAAAATAGAACAAAATTATTTATAAAAGAACAAAAATGTAATAGCAATGTGATATTATTGCGAATCTCGACCATTATCATTTTTTTTCTTTATACAATTGACCATTATCACTCTGTTAAATGTAGATATTCGTTTGTTTTTCGGTTTCACCTTTTCTTTATTTTACAATATATTATTTATTCATCCATATTATCATTTCGTTTTAAAATTGTAATACAACAATAAAGAATATAATTAGCATTTTAATTTTTATAAAAACTGCTTAATATTTCTATTATTATCTCACATTGTTCAATAAATAATTATTTGTTTATTTTATAAAATAACAATTAAAATGAAACAAAAATTTACTAAAACTACAATCACAAGAGAAATGAAGGGAGTAATTTAACTAGTACAGTATCGTTTATATATACTAGATTTATTTTGATAGTATTTTTTGTAATAAATACTAATAACAAATCTCTAAGGTAATATTTGGTTTAAATTTCTTAAGTGAATTTGGGATGAAAATAGTAAAAATTAACGTGAATCTTACACATTTACACTCTAATTTAATTTAAGTATTTTTTTTTTCATTTTCACATATCTTTAATTCCTTTAGATCAAACACAGATTCAGAGAGGAAAAAAAAACTTTGTATATGAGTATGTGCTAAACGCGCGTGGAGCAGGGGTTGATTTTGCTTTTATGCTTAGGTACAAAACAAATCTCTGTACTTTTTCATGCATTAGTGGAGAATTTTAATCTGAAAATCCTGTGATTTTGTCATCATCACGTTACGATCAACAAGTTGGGCTATTAATGAGCTGCAGATGACAGTTTTGTTTTCTTTCTTCATTTTCACAATCGTTAGAACTTAGAAAATGTAGAAAGTCAATGGAAGAAACTAACAAGCCATGCAAATGCAATGAACGTTGGACATTCGTCATGCCACCTGGCCCAGTAAGTCACTTTTTAAGTCCATTTAGATCTTCGATAAAACGTCTGAATAAGGAGGTAAGTATATTTTAAAGATATTAATTCAAGATAAATAACAAATTTTGTTAAGAATTACGATAAATTATATTATTATTTTTTATGAGGATGTCTCAAAAAACATTTACATAAATTTCTGATTATTTTTCTAACAAATGTTTTAAAGACAATTCCTCAGGTTCTCTTTTGAATAAATAATGCTGTTATGTAATTTAACTCGAAGACTAATTGACGAAAAGAAAAAGCTCGGAGACTACTATGTTGCCAATTTCCCTGTAAATGCATGAATTGGTGGAAAAGAGAAGAACAAATATATATCATGAGTGTTAAATGGGATCCACCGATTGTTCTGGTCAGTTTCAATTGTATATTTGAGGAGGTACACTATTTAGGACCAAGGCTTTTACACCAAAAAAAAATAAATTTTTATATGTAATAAAAAATTGAGCAATCCAAAGAGAAAAAAATGTTTGTACTTGCTTTTTTTTATAGTTTCTAGATTTTAAATAATTTCATTCCAAAAAATAAATTAATTAAACAATAATTAATTATAACTAATAATTGAGCTACATGATATAAGAGCAAATAGTTTATAAATTGAGGACAAATGTAAACACTGTTTAAAGCAGTGTCATCCAATAAAATATTGGCATGCATGGTAAACTTAATAACTTTATAATTGATTGAGCTGGTAATGTTGTAGGAATCATTCGGATAATTTAACTATCTTAAGAGTAAGGCATTACATTTTGTAATCAATTATTTTATTTAACTGACTATAACTTTTTTTATTTTGTTTTATCTAACATTGTAAATCTCGCCCCTTCTACTTTTCCCCGTTTGTGTGTTGATATATTTACACGTAAATTTTAAATTTGATATTGTTGGTCGTAGTCGTAGAGCTAGAGGCCTTAGAGCTAGAACTTGGTTTTCAGTGAGGGAGTATGTTGAATCTCACTACTAGTAGGGTCACCATCACATGAAAGTTCACGTATTGCATTTGACATCATTCATGTCTTTTTTTTAATTGCTAATTTAACCCTGTGATCACATAATTTTAAAAAATATAAAATTCAAAAATCATATTGAAATTCATTTTAAAAGGTTATACATAATTTTGTCACAAAAACAATTCTATTATTTAAATATAATTTATATAATATTTGTTTATTATTTACTGAGTTTTAAATATATAATATAATATCTAACTTTTGTTATTTAGTGATAATGAAACACAGGGTAAAAAAAATATCAAATACATATTTCATCCAATTCTCTTATAACCTATCTAACCGTCAAAATTAAGTCTTACGAAAATGATACTTACATCAACATTCCTGAAAATATAAAAGTAAATCCTGAAACAAATAGTCCTATGATTTTGGGTTTATGCGTCATAGAAGATTGGACGTGTCACCTTGAAGCAATTTAAATATTTGACGTTAAAATTTGACTAAAAATGTCTAATAAATGAAATATTCAGTAAGAACCTTCTCATTCCGAAAGGTTAAGATACTTTTAATTTGTTTCCAATATGTTACCATTATTTTATATATATATATATATTAGACATGTTGTATGTGAATGTATGATCTTAACATAAAAAAAAACAACTAATTATAATATTAATAAATATGAGACTTTACTTTTTAATTAATATGCTCAATACACTTTTTTGCCTTTTTTGGAATATTTTTTTAAAATATATATATATATATATATTTTTTAAATTATATTTTAAGGTTTAATTTTATCATTTAATTATTAAAAAATACAATTTGATTTTTTTATTATTATATCGAATTACGTCCATTCTTTCCACAAACCCGGATCCATATCTACAAAACCAAATCCACGCCCACCACCCAAATTCGTAAGCGAGAGCGGCTTCGGTGACGAAGGACAACGAATCCCCGACAACAAAGGTTGACGGCGAAGATGACAGCGACGATAAAACCCATATCTGTGTTGTTTTCTCAATTTTTATTCTGATTGTGTTTTAATTGTTTTGATTTGAAATGCTTAGGATTTTGATTGTGTTGATTTGAGGTTGTTAGGGTGCTCATTGTGTTGATTTGGGGTGATTAGGATTTTAATTGTGTTGATTTGGGGTTCTTAGGATTCTGATTGGAATTGATTTGGGATAATCCGTTGATTATTTTTTTAAAATTATAATAATTAAACTGGGGCTTTAAACCGCAACTTTTTTAAAACTTTTTTATTTAAAAAAATAAAATAAATATATTGATATTTTTTAGCTGTCATGGTAAGCAAACTTAAACAGTCACAGATTACCGTTTAACGGTAACCGTTATCCTTGGAAGGAAAGGGTAAAATTAAAATGTTTCAAACAATTTGAGGGACAAGTTAAACATTTTAATAATTGAAAGATTAAATTGAATCTTAAAAAATATAATCAAGGGGTGAATTGTGTAATTAAGGGAAAAATTGTATATAATAATATTAACAATTTTTTTCTAAAGCCAAGATAAAAACAACTATTTTATAAGCTCAATTTTTTATTCTTCAAAATAAGTCGATGTGATCCAAAATTTTATTTTAAAAATTGAGTTTTTTTAAAAGAAAAGAAAAGAAAGAGATAGACCAATTCAAGCATAGAAATACTTTTTTTTAAAAGAAATAAACATAGAAATACTAACGACCTTGTATCATATCCTCAAAATTTTAGACATTATAATATAGTAATGATATTTATATTTTACATTTTTATAATTACGACTAATAAAATTGAACTTAGTTTCATCATTATATTTGTAAGAGCAAAACCAGTGTCAAGACACCCAACCTCAAGCTTAGGTCGTTGGAGTCCAACTTATCAAAATTCTTTGGATGAGATTTCTTACATATAACATACTAGCTAGCGTTAGTTGTAACAACTCTTACAGTCGAAGTAGCCTTAGCTCTTAGGTGATTGCTAAACTCAACAACTATGGTCTGAGACACCAAGTATGTAACACACTTAGAGCCGCATTACTCACTCAACACTTGTACCTCAAGATCTAGTCCAATCTCTACTATAGCATGATAAATTAACAAAAAGAAGAACTACATTGATATCTTTCAAAACTCTGTCACTAAGCTGATGTTAGTGGGTTAGATAAGATAATTTCAAAAGAAAATTAATGTAATTTTTCCAAACAAAAAAATAAAAGTTTAGAATCTTTATAAGTGTACCTTCCAAATCCAATGCAAAGAAAAGTGTCATCACTTTTAGCAGAAAATCGTGGAAATTGGGAGGGGAAAAAACAGAATGAAAAAAATATTGGGAGAATGAAATGTGAAGGACACGGAACTTACGCAAATACGCGTTATCATTGAATCGGTGGGAGTGCTACTTCGTTTGCTTTGTGTTATCTGTAGCTGACTTTGGAGATAATAAATAGACTCTACTTTTCTTCTAAGTTGGTCAGCCGCTTTCAATAGTCAGTGCAGTCACATCAGTATTTGACACTAACTCTTCATTTGGATCACAATATCTTTTTTTCTTCATTGTTAAGTTTAATTTTCACACATTCACTATTTCGAAAAATCAAATTCAATTGATTAAATAGGATAGGTGAATTTTTTAAACTATTCGGTATTGATAAAATAATTTAAACAAAATCGGTCATTTATCGGTGAAAATTATGGGAGACTTAATAAAGTTTAGTAAAATTTTAGATTATGAAAACTGTAAAATAATTTTACTTTATTCATTTTTCAAATAATCAAACCCAGTATTTCCCAACAATCAAGTCAAGAGAATTGTGCTGCTAAGAAACAAAAGGGCATGGCAGACAGTTTCTCCGTGTGTCGTTGCATGCTTTTTTGTTTGCTAAAATATATACACACCAAGCAGGAGAAAATATAGCACCCATGTTCTTTGTCACCGTAACCTTCATAGCAGATTGTAATAAGTTGACCAAGATAACTTGATTTTTATTTCACTTTAATTTATTTTAGTACATATACTTATTCATTCCTCAAAAGAAATTATTTGACATAATTTAATTTTAAATAAAAAAAGTCGCTGAATAATCTTTGATATTACAAATGTAGCATTCATATATATTCTTTTGGACACATCAAATTAAAGGGTTCAATTATTTTTTCGTCCATTAAAATTTGAAAATATGTTGCCGTTGGGATAACGCGGAGAAACTTTATTACTTGAGTTAGTTATTCGCAACAAAAATTTTCACACATCACAATTAAACGGGTTTAAGAAATACTCAGTCGACTCAGTTTCATTTACACGTTGTAAAGACATTTGACACATTTCTCTCTCTCGCTATATATATATATATATTCTCCAACTCACATATCAAATACCGACAAGTTATTTTCCTTTACCATGTCCTCATTCTTTGTGAGCCTCAGAAAGGAAATGGAGAACTCAGAAGATTTTCTCAGTCTCTCTACCCCATGTAATAATGCAAAGAGAGTAAGACTCCCCTTGATCGTAACAATCTTGTTTTGCAACATAGTAGTCTCCGATTCATGTGCATCGTGACCCATGTAAATTCATGCATTTACACGGAAATGCATTTACATAGAAGTTATTTTCGTAACAATCTCGACCCATGTAAATTCATGCATTTACACGGAAATTGGCAACATAGTAGTCTCCGAGCTTTTTTTGCAACATAGTAGTCTCCGATTCGTGTGCATCGTGACCCATGTACCCTCCCCTTGATCGTAACAATCTTGTTTTGCAAAAGGTATTTGTGGTTGTGTGCATCGTGGCTCTCCGATTCGTGGCCCAAGGAAAAGGTGGAGTGATGGTTTTACTCTTTTTTCGAAGAGAACATGCAAGATGAGAGCTCAAGATAGCACATGCATGAACATTTGGATGCACATTATCTATGTTGGGGTTGGAAGCTGTATATGGTGATAACATGGGACTGGTACTAAGTGATAAAGTGGTTAAAGGAGCATTTAGATGCATGTCACCAACAACATTATCTGAGTTGTGGTACAATGGTGTATATGGTTCCAACAATGGACTAATGAGTGAAATTTGTGTTTGCATTGTTTGGGGAAGGTTTATTGTAGGAGAGAGTCCCACTCTCTTTGCATTATTACATGGGGTAGAGAGACTTAGAAAATCTTCTGAGTTCTCCATTTCCTTTCTGAGGCTCACAAAGAATGAGGACATGATAAAGGAAAATAATTTCTCGGCATTTGATCTGAGTTGGAGAATGTATATATAGTGAGAGAGAGAGAGAGAAATGTGTCAAAAATCTTTGCAACGTGTAAATGGAACTGAATCGACTGAATATTCCTTAAACCCGTCTAATTGTGATATGTGAAAAATTTTGTTGGGAATAACTAACTCAACAAGTAATAAAGTTTTTCCGTGTCATCCCAACGGCAACATATTCTCAAATTTTAATGAACAAAAAAATAGTTGAACCCCTTTAATTTGATGTGTCCAAAATCATTCATATATATTCTTTTGGAGAATATATATGAATGATTTTATTAAAATTAAATGTATAAAATAATTTTAGCTTACAAATAGTCAATTTATTTTACTTTTATATTTGTTTTCTTTTAAATTACTTGTAAAGAAATTTATCCAAAATAAGGCCTTAATGAATAAACCCCTGCTTAAGAAGAGAAAACAAATAATTATATTAGGTACTACAAGTATAATCCCTACCACTCAGTCGTGAAAAGAGAGAGAGAAAGATAATGGAAAGCACAAGGAAATTGGGGAATACAACAATTATTATGTTGTTGCACATTAAAGAGTAACAATTGTTTGCCTACACAAGAAAACCCAACTTTATGAAAGCTGTTGGTTTTAGCATATATTGCAACAACCTCTCTATAAGCCTGTACAAAATGGCGTGTTTTAATTTTTGAGTGAGTTGTGTAAATATTAAATAACAGTACTTTATAACAAAAAGCTTCAGTTTTGGTCTAAAGCTCAACAAGGCATCACCAGGATAGGTACAAGCTAGTTATAAAATAAAAAAATAAAAAAATAGGTACAAGCTACACCCATATTGCCGCTAATTTATCCTTAAAACAAGACCCGAGAGAAAAGAAGAAAGTACCGTATAAGCACAATCTCAAGCATATATCCCCGCTCTCTCTATATATACCATAACTTTCATTTATTTTATATCAGAGCTACCGTCACTCAATAACACTCCAGCTCCAGTCTGGTCTAGGGTGTTGCAAAATCAATGTCGGGAATAAGTTAATTAAAGCAATAACATATGACACTTTAAAAGCCTAAATAAGCATAAACTCATCCATTGCAATTAAATCAATCCACATGTTTACTAGTGCTATATCAAGAAGTTTATCTTCACTACTGCTGTGGCAATAAGTTAATTAAAGCAATAACATATGACACTTTAAATAGCCAAGTTGGTAGCTTACACTGACCAAACCGGTAAGGAAATCATTACCCAGAATCATACAGAAATGGGAGCTCAAGCTAGAATCAGATACCTGTAAATATTAATTTATGTCCATTTCAAAAGGAGGTTGTTGTGGTGAGCTGCACCACCATGTCTATGGACTTCAGGGATTACTATGAGAAGCTAGGTATTCCAGTGCAACAACAATATCACCAATAAGTGGACGGAATTTCGGTTGCTCCTGGATACACATAGCAGTTATAGCCATTGCCTGATTCAAACAGCGCAAGGGGAAGTTTTCTTGTAATAGAGGGTCAATCATTTGTACAAACTTTTTCCGGTCACTGAAAAATTGACGAGACTGTACAAGAAAAAAAACTAAACATAAGTAATCTTATTTGCGAAGAAGATTCATTTAGATAAAGAAATCAGTAAAGCTAAAGTCATATGTGACATGTCAAAGAATCCCAAGGATTCATTATAATTTATGAAGAAGGCAGGAAACGCCTTATAACACGCTAGAGTTTTCATAATGATTAATGAGATGAGACATGCTCTAATTTCTAGTTTTTCCACACTTTCTCATAAAATTTTATATGAGAAATCTCAATATGCTAGTGAAAAGATGAAAATCTAAAAGGAATCACTTGCATACAAAGCTAAGACTAACATACTAAACTTAAAGGGGAATTTCTTTTTAAATAAACTATACAAACTAAATATTTACCCATGAAACCAAGTTTTGCTCTCCTGGTCTTCTATTAGTATCTATTGCCCTACGTCCAGTGATCAACTCCAACAAAAGCACACCAAAGCTATATATATCAGATTTAAGAGTTAATTTGCCGCTCATGGCATACTCTGGTGCACAGTAACCATATGTTCCCATCACTCTGGTTGAAACATGGGTATTGTCTCCAACAGGTCCAAGTTTAGCAAGCCCAAAATCTGACAGTTTTGGGTTGAATTCATTATCTAACAAGATGTTCGCAGATTTCAAGTCCCTGTAGATAACAGGTGGATCTGCTTTACAATGGAGATATTCAAGGCCACGAGCAGCTCCAACAGCAATCTTCATTCGAGTACTCCAACTTAGGGGTTCTTTGTCTGGGTGAGGATCTGAAATGAGATAAAGTTATAACATGATTGGTATATTTAATCGTTAAAAGATGGTCCTGTAAAAATCACATAAAGAAGAAACTAATTTAGGGGTATATTTTAAGAGGAATTCCTAATAATGCAACCTATTCAAAACTAAATTGTTCTTCTCAAAACTTTACATTTAGGCCAAAATATTTATTTTTCTGAAATTTATCACATCTTGGCCTACACAAAAAACAGCTGTGACCTCTTTTAGCAAGTACAGAATAGCCCAAGCACAAAACCACTCCCACTGAAAAACCAGATGTGTTATCAATTGCGGATCGAGAAAATGGAAGAAACCCAATAATCCGTTATATCATATGGCGGATTGCGTCTTAGGCAAGTAGTGGAAGTGGCATATCAGTTGAAACATAAAAAAGTAAACTGTGTGCAAATAAATAAAAAAATGCATAAAATTGAAATTGACATTAACACAAGTTCAATTCTAAGTAGTCAAATCCCAAATAGCGGCATGTAGCAGACCCCAAAACCACTGAAGTGAGTAGCAAAAAGCAAGATAGCCGCTATTGCGAAGTCTAGAAAACAACATACATAATTTATATCATACACATAAATACTCTAAAATAGAAAAATACCCAAAATTATAGACAATCATGATTAATAAACAAAATTCATTGTACAATCACTGACATTTAAATCCAATACCAATTAAAAGACGAGAGCTATTGACTGTTGAAGAGTGAACACATTCAAATGGGAGACGAAAGGTCCCAGGGTCAACCTAATAAAACTAAAAGGGGTGCCGAAAAGACAAAAAATTAAAAACCCAAAAAAAGAGGGGAAATGGGGGGAATTCACAACCGCTTTTCCGGCTTCTCCAAACCTCCAATGCAAAACTCTTTTGCATCATCACAGGTCAAATTCACAACCACTACCCTATTTGCAGCAATAGCGGCGCAATTGACAACATAGGTTCAATTGGCTGGTGACTCACCAAAGATGACAAGAGGATGTATGACACATGCCACAACCACAAGACCCATAGCAGTTGCAGTAGTGGACGGAGTCTCAATTACAGATCCAAGGAATTCTGCAATGCAATACCACTATAGCAGATATTTAACAACACTCTCAAAATCAGCTTAGAGCCCCTACATAGTTAAATTCCAAAAGAAGGAAACAAACAACAAGGAATGTGATTTTCTCAAATTTTTCCTCCCTTATTTAGAGGAGCAAAATCCTTCTTTTCCTTCCCAAGGCCTATACCCCTTCATATATCTGCATGCATACTAATGAATCGGGGACACTGTCCTGATGTAGTCAATGACAAAACTTAGAAAGCAAGGAACGTGCATGTTTCTCTCCATACAGGACTAAGTTTATGGACACAACTCTGCTTACACAGCTAAACAATAACCAGCTCCAGTCAGTTTATATTTAGTTAGAGTCTTTCATTGAAGCAGAAAGCGTACAGAAGCTATTCACTCTATAAAGATATACTGCACTTATTATGCACAGGTTAATAGGTATAAAATATCAACAGAAAACAAATGATATATACTTAAGGTTAAAACTTATAAATAAACATACAAGGCTAACACAAATGAATGAATGAAAAAAAAAAGTTGTAATGTAGATTAAATACAAATGAATGAATGAAAAAAGAAGAAGAAGAAGAAGAAGAAAAAAAGCAAGCGACTTATAAAAAAATGGTGAAAGAACAGAACAGAAGAGTAAAGGTTTGATAAGGTTACCAAAAAGATGGTCTTCGAGTGAACCCATGGGCATGTACTCGTAAACCAAAAGCCTTTGATCTCCATCAGTGCAGTAGCCAATTAACTTGACAAGATTAGAATCGTGCAGCAGGCTCAACATAAGAACCTCCGTCACAAACTCATGAAAACCTTGCCTACCATCATGAATCAATTGTTTAACGGCAACATACTGTGATCACCAAATCAGAAAATCACATCACATTTAAAAAAAAAAAAAAAAAACAGAGAGAGAACGATCTGAATGAATAAATAGAATTGAATTGACCTCTCCCGTTGAAAGACGACCCTTGTAAACCCTTCCAAAACCACCTTCCCCAAGTAAGTTCACTTCCTTGAAACCCCTCGTTGCCTCTGCGAGTTCGCGAAAACCAAAACTAGCCGCTGCCGTACTAGTTCCTTTGTTACTCACACTCTTCTTCCCCTTCCCCTCTGCAATCAAACAAAACAAAACGAATCATTAGAAAGAAACAGTTTAAAAACAATAAAATTGAGTCTCGGAACAAACCAGAAGAAGAAGTAGCAGATCGAGAGCCATTGTCAATTTCAACCCTTCTCACATCTTTCCCACGAGAAACAAAGCACGAAAAGCAACTCATCGTCGCTACAGACAACTCAATTTCGTTTCAATTAATAAGATCCATATATAAGTCAATCAGAGTATTTCTGATTTCCCCTGGATCAATTTAATTTAATATAACAAATAAGAATGAGGTTGCGCAAAATTCAAATGTAGTTGGCAGAGGCAAGCTCGAAGATAGAATTTAAGACGCCTAGGAAACAATCTGCATTTGTGTTTTGGCTGTTAGTTCTGGAACTAGATGGAACTCACTCACTGTGTCCACATTAGTAGAGTTAGGTATTTTTTATTTTATTTATAACTATTATATCATAAAGAAAATCATTTTAATTATTATAAATCATTATAATATTTTATTTTCATTTTTAATAAAGAAAATAGTTGCTTTTTTGCACTTTTTAAGATAAAAATAAATCATAAGTCTTGGACTTTGCTTTCGTTTTTTTTTTTTTTTACTTTTTAATTATTATTCGATTTCTACTTTGGTTGCATCTGTGCGTCATTCTCCTGTCGCTCTCAATGCTTCTCTATGAGTGTAATGCGCATTTATAAACGTTACGGTCCCAGCCATCATCGCCTCCTTTCTGCTTTTACTTTTCTGCCCTCGCTCTTCTGCTGGTTTTGCAATCTTTCTTTTGCGTTCCGCAATCACGATCTAACCGTTGCCCAGAGTTAATCTATTAACAATGGCACAACTAGCCAGTGAAAAACCATTTTAAAAAGAGTGAACATTTATTTTTGTTCTTTAGATGTGTAATTCCCAGATAAATATATATCTGCGAGATGAAAATACTAATTCTCAAAAATATAAAAAAGTACACTACATATATTTGGCCATTCATTTTTCGTCACCATTAAAAATAATTATTTTACTAATAAATTTATGTCTATGTATAAGTAAGTTATAACAATGACGAATAAAAATTAACAGTTAATTATATTATTGCATTTTCTATATTTTTAGGGAATTAAATTTATATTTTTTATCATGACATGTTTATCCACACTTAAATGAGAAAAGTAACTATTTATCCTTTTAAAAAACACACTTTTCACTTTTCATTTATTTTCAAATTATTTGATAAAAAAGAATACAACAGTTTGTTAGCAACTGCTGTATGAATCACGGAACACATAGCACCAGGATCGATCTTTATTGTTGTTTAAAAAAAATTGAATTTGAGTCATTTAATACATAATTTTGTTAAATACTCAAAAGAATAAAAATTTCTGATTCAAATAGAATTGTTTTTAACAAAAGATAAAAACAAAAATATTGTGAAGCAAAAGTTCGGTGGTTCAGCTACTACCTGCATCATTTCTAGTATTGTGAATATGTATTTTTAATATAAATAACAATATTATTCATATTGAATGTTATTTGTGTTATTGATTAGAAAACGGTTGTGAAAAATATTATTATTATTCATTCCTTAAAAAAACATTATTATGCATAAAAGATATTTATAGTTTTAGACAAAGAAATAATATTATAAAAAATGGCTCAATCTAGGTAATCCAACAAACAACTCAATAAATCGATTGTGTAATTAGAAATTATCCAAGTGTCGTATTATTTTGTTCTTTTCACAGTTTAATTATTGAATATTTAAAAACACGTGTGTATTCAGTTTTTTTTTTAATAATTTCATTTAATCTCACACATATATACACACATACATTGATACATATAAAAAAAATTGTCATGTAAATATATACTCAGGAGAAATACCATAGTCGCTAATTAAGTTTAGTTTCCGATCCATATCTAATGTGTCTTATAATGAATTGCATGAATATGGCTTTCACAATTTCATGTATTACACGTGTGTAGCCTTAGCTATGTAGTATTACACAACCCATCGACCAAACTTGGTTGAACCACTCATAAAAAAATAAAAATAAAAATTGGTTGAATTAGGTTGGCAGGATTTAGTAATAAAAGGTGTAAATAGCCTGGTTTTAAGTGACACAAAATTGTCTACTTTCTCTGGCCCAAACCGTACGGCCCATTTTGGTATAAAAATGTGTTGATTCCATCTGGACCACACAAATTGTGTATATTTCGTTTTATATTTTATACAACCAAAAGGTTTTTTTATTATGTACTTTTTCACATCACTTTTATCTATGAGAAATATATTTTTATTCTATTTAATTTTTACAAAAAAAAATTATAGTTAATCATAAATATAAGTTACTTTTTTTAGAACAACGTAAAATATATATATATATAATTGACAATATAAAACCAACTTCTTCTAATTTGTATTTTTGAATGAAATCTGCTAGTAGCACGTCATCTGAACTCATCCGTAATACTTGATAACTAGTATGCTCCACATAGTGGAAGTATTCTATCTTCACATGAACCTTGCACTAAATTTTATCTTCCTTCAGAGAATCTATTTTCAAAGGGTACAATTCACCAGCTTCACCCTGAAAATTAAATTAAACTAGTAAATTATAATGACTAACTATTTCTTTTGTTTCACAAAAAAAAAAAATTATTTCTCTTGTAATATAAAAGAGTATAGCACATTTACTCTTGCAATATATTTTTCTTGAAGGTCTTGGGCGGTAATTTGAAGAAAATTTGCCGCTAAAACTCCCAAATGCATCGCAAAGCAACAACTGATTCAAGGCTCCATCACCAAAAAATCCCCATCGAAACCACACGCAAAATCAGCCAACTTGTCTGCCTCTAGAAATATGAGTACCAAATCTCATAAGCTTCCTGATCTCACCGAGGCACAACCAACATTATCCCCCTTCACAACTTGAGAATCAACCTGAATGATGATATTTTTTAACCCTTTTTGGTGCACTAAACGCAAACCTTGAAAATGACCCATAACTCAGCTAGAAAAGAATTTGCTCTTCCAATTTTCCTCGCAAAACCACATATCCATCTCCCTTCATGATCACGGACAAGGCCCCCACAATCAGCATCAAGATGCTGTTCTTTAATATAATTATAATAATCGGTTATAAATTACATGGTTTATTTTAACAAAATTTAAAATTAATATTCACAATGTTTAAACAAAATCGCAATATTCACAAAATCTGAATTTTCTAAGTTAAACGCTTTATATTAATTAACATAGTTATATTTTGTTTTTAATTAAAAATTGAATATTTAATTAAATTTTGGGAGCATAAATACGAGACTGTCACACGGTATTATTCCATAAAAACAAAATCATCCTTTTTATATATAGTATATTAGAATGACTTAGAGTACATAGGACAACTTCAATTATAATAAATAATATTGGAGGGAATAATTTTAGTGTTGTCATGTGATACAATATAAGATGAATAAAGTATTAAGAAATCATGAAATTGAAAATTAATTCATTGTCAAAAATTTAAATTCTAACGAGTCTGTATGAAAAAATTGTCGTTGCGAGTTGATAATATATCTAAATAGATTTTTGAAAAGAGTTTGAAAATCCTAGTTTCTGACCGAGATAAACATTTGCAATCATACCCACAGAAAAAAAAAATGATTCATTGATAGCCAACAACTGAAAAGATAATGGCAGATTGACGGAACTGAACTCCAAGGACTTAAATACGGAATAGTAATTTTAAAATTTACTTGAAAATTCTAAAATATTACCAGTAGAGAGATAATCTGAATAATTAAACCCTTTTAGAATTAACAAGTTAATTAAGGGTTACCACCGTCAGTATCTATCTATCCGTGTCTTAAGACGGTCAAAATCAGCGAAGAGCAAGAAGTCCGCAACGCGTGAAAAAAACTCGAGTTTACTACTACTACTACTACTACTACTACTACCTTTTGACTTCCACGTGTCATGGAAAGAAGTGCGTCGTGCCGAAGCTAAAGACACCCCATCTAATAATCCAAGAATAAACCCAAGATGTTGCAAGCACGTAAAGCTCACCATCCCGACGCTTACTTGGCGAATCACAAAAGTTGCACTAAAACACAACACAACAATCATCCACCATCCTTTCGTCTCTTTCTCTTTCTCTTTCTCCCCACGGCACAAGATTCATTCATACCCACTGTCACCTTCTCAACTCAACGTGTTCTGTTATATTATTACACCACTCATTCATTCTTGACTCTCATCCAGATTCAGCTCTGTAGTTTCTATATATATAAAGCCTCTCTCTCTTAATTACTATCTATAAACATTCTTCCAACACATTTTCACTTTTATTATAGAATCATATAATAATAATAATATGATTCTCAATAAAGAGAATGAAACCCGTTTCAACTTCCTTTTATTTTTCCCACCACAAAATTTGTGTCCCTTGGGTTCCAATATAAACAAATCAACAAGCTTACCCAAAAACTCGTCCTCGTTGTTTCCTAATTTCGTTGGGGAAACCATGCGACGGAGACCGCGCACCTCCTTCCTCGTCTCCTTACTCTCCATTCTCACCTTCGCTTCATTTTCCCTTTACCTCTCTCGCAATGCCATTTCCACTTGGCGCCCCTACTCCGACCTCAGAAAATTAAACGCCGTCACCAACCACCTCGTCCTTCACAACAGAAACAAAAACAACATCTTCAACAATCAATTCTCACGCCAAACACGGCGGGTGTCCTCCATCAAGGACACCTTATTATCCACCGTCTCCGTTCTCATCCCCGACTGGGAGATTCTCGTCATCGTCGCGCCAAACACGCCCTTATCCTCCTCCGACACACCCCACTGCCTCTTCCCCAACAATGCCAGCTCTCCGGCCAAATTCTCCGGCGTCCTCCCCTTCACCAACCGCACCACCTTCAAGTGCGACCTCCCCGAGCCGGTTCGCCGCCGCCGCATGTTCTCCCAGCCCATGCTCGTGACATCACCAACCTCGGAGACCGAGTTCCCGTCGCCGGCACCGGAGCTCCTGAAGTGGAACTTTCTCGTGTACGAGTCCTTCTCCACGGAAAACGACGTCGTCGTGTTCGCCAAAGGGGTCAACCATCGCAACGGAGACAACCGCTCCCCGGAGGAACTCCGTTGCGTGTTTGACCTCGGTAGCGGTGTCCTTAACGTCGCCGTTACGAGCTCCGTCCAAGAAGTGTTCCGTTGCCCTCACCCAGATCCATCCGAATTAGATTTCGATTCTCATTATGGCTTACCCAATAGAATCGGAATCTCCCTTGAGATCGTTTCAGAAAACACCGTCGTCCCGTCGGTCGCATATTACATTCCCAAGCCCGGGCTCAAGCCCAAGCTCATGACGAATGATCTATCCGTACAAGCCCGGCCCAAATATTTCTTATGCGCATGCACGATGGTTTACAACGTGGCAAAAGTCTTACGGGAATGGGTTATGTATCATGCCAAAGTCGGCGTGGAGAATTTCATATTGTATGATAATGCAAGTGATGATGATTTGTATGCCGTGATCGACGAGCTTCGAAAACAAGGTTACAACATTAGCACGTTGTTTTGGATTTGGCCTAAGACACAAGAAGCTGGATTCTCCCACAGTGTTGTGTACTCCAAATCGAAAGAACTGTGCAGTTGGATTATGTACGTGGACGTTGACGAGTTCGTGTTTTCTCCCTCATGGGGACATGAAACTGAAAATAGTGTTGTTGTTCCTTCGTTGAAAAAGTTATTGGCGAGGGAAATAATAAAGGGGGGGACTAGGGTGGGACAAGTTTCGATGAGGTGCATGGAATTCGGGCCTTCGGGGCAACGGCGGCACCCGGAGGAAGGAGTGACGCAGGGGTACACGTGTCGTAGGAGGGGGGAACAGAGGCACAAGTCAATGGTGTTGGTGGAGGCGGTGGACCCCAGTTTGAGGAACGTGATACATCATTTTCAAGTGAATGAAAGGAAAGGGTTCATGTCGAAGCAGGTGAGTGTGGAGGAAGGGTTGGTGAATCACTACAAGTACCAGGCGTGGGATGAGTTCAAGAGTAAGTTCCGAAGGAGGGTGTCTGCGTATGTTGTGGATTGGAAGCAGGAAATTAACCCTAATTCTAAGGATAGGACTCCTGGCTTGGGCTTCCAAGCAATAGAACCCAAGGATTGGACCCATAGGTTCTGTGAGGTTAGAGACCAGAGGTTGAAATCCTTGACCCGTGCTTGGTTTCGCTCCGTCACGCCCAACGGCTACAGAATGGCTTGGCAAACAAATTGATTTTTTTGTGTTACAGTTTACCATAGGTTGTGTTTTTTGTGTGTGTGTGTGGGGACAGATTATATTCTTCTCCGTCACCACCACCACCACTTCTATCCGTTTCTAAGCAAATTAAACGTTACATTCACATAGGAAAGGAAATTAACAAGTGGGTCGGGTGGATTTTTGCATGCCATTAATTTTCATTCTATTCTGTTTTTTCTATTCCTGTTTTTCTTTTTTCGCGTGGAATAGGAGTTATTATTTGTATCATGATCATTATTCTATTTTGGACCGATGCAGCACTTTGCCTTGCCACTCTCATCTATCAACAATAGTGCTGAGGCGGAGTTCGTCTCCGTTAATTTGCTTATCCCTTTTCTTCTTCTTCTTCGTTAGGAATTAGCAATAAGTGGTCCTTTAATCACTTCTAACGTGAAACAAGGATCAAGAAAATAAATATCACAAATAGCCAATATAAGTCAAAATGAGATTATTGTGAGAAAAATCATGTAAACAACACAGAGAATTTAGAACACTGATAATATTTT
Source organism: Glycine max (assembly GCF_000004515.6). Lineage (NCBI taxonomy): Eukaryota > Viridiplantae > Streptophyta > Magnoliopsida > Fabales > Fabaceae > Glycine > Glycine max. The sequence goes on along the minus strand of NC_038242.2, from coordinate 1,270,764 downwards.
AAGTAAAATTACTACTTACTACTTATTCAAGACATGATTTGTATCAAAATTATTACACAAGTACTTGAATCCGAGAAGAAGTCAAATATTTTTTTTTGTCTGAACACACATTCTAGATATTATTATGATTTCCAATGAGATAAATCTTAGGGAACAATTAAATGTTGTGATGACAAATGAGACCTAATCATTATTATTTATTAACCCACACCTTTCATCATAGACTTAGTGGTTAAGCATATACTATTTTTCACATTAGTTAAAATTAAATGTCTAAATCATTAAATAAATCATAGAATCAACTCTTTTTTCCGTAAACCATCGGAAAATTCTAACAATTATTACATACTATCTAATTAAAATCCGATTTACATTTGTTGTTGTACAACTTACGCAGCTCAAACGAATAGTATAACTTGTTTCGTAATTGAATTTGAATCCTATCTTGATAGTATTTTGTAATGAGAAAAAAAAATTAACAGAACTCACAAATAATGATAATCTCGCTGTGATTCTCTGTGTCTTTCTTTGATCAATACACTCTATCCTAAAGAAACAGGGGCATGATATAACATAGTGTTTTTGGATCAACTTACAAAGTTAATTTTTAAAGAAATTGATTTTAGAAAGTTATATTATTAGAATTAATCCTGAAGTGAAGTAATTCGTATTTAAATGTCTTTATTCGAAAAGTAAGTTGGAGCATATTGGGGATTTTATAATTATTTTTAAAGGTCAATCAAGATTTTATTAAAAGAATCCAAAGCAAGCACAAGATGTGCCTGAGCCAGGACAAAGCGAAAACAAAGAAAGCACCATATAGCTCTCATGGTACTGACAGATACAAATCTCCTCCCCATGAAGGAAAATTTATTTAAAAACCACCAGAAACCCATCTTACCAACGCATGAAATATCTACGCTCATAACATCTTAGAGACTCGCAACATATTGACAGACACTTGACAAATTCAGAATCACATCCTAAAATGCATCGATCTAATATATACTTATTGGGGAATTTATAATTCTCCACTATTTGTAATAGTTGTTAAACATTTAAACTTGATTTTCTTTTCACCACTATTTCTAGTAACTTTTGGATCCAACAATAGTGACTTTTGTTTCATATATACTCCTTACCAATACTAGCTATTAGCTGTTTATCATTATTTTCTACTCGTTTGTGATTATATTGCTGGATTTTTTATGCATGGTGGGGGCTTAAATAGTTATTTTAAGCAAACATGACTTTTTGATACCACAAAATACTATTCAACGCGTAAAGAGAGAGAAAAGTATCAAAATAGATCTTCTATTTACAGTGCTCGTGCTGCTAAAAATAACAAAAAGAAAAGGAGGGAGAGAAGGAAGGAATGGAGCAAGATGGTAGAGAAATAAAGTAAAGTTAGAGAGAAACAAAGAGGTAGAAAAATAAACTAAAGTTTTCTATACAAAAGAGACTAAAAATAGTTATTAATTTGTTATCCCAAACTTTCATTTCTTTGACATAGGCTTTGATATTTGATTTTGATAAATGCTACTTATAAAGCTAAAATGCATGAGTCCAAATTATATTTTATCTTTATTGAGTTAAATATATTTAAGATGCTAAGAGATCTTTTGAAACTTTAGTTTGTTTGACACGTATCATACTTTTTACTTATTGAGCTGTGTATATTTTATAATAGTTTTTGCAATATTTACAAACTCGTATGAGTAAACCATTAAATACATAATGTATATTTTTGAAACATTTTTCTTAATTCAATTAATGGTAAGTAGTGAGGGGAAGGGGGAAGAGGTGTAGGAAAATAGGGGAGGACAAAAGGGTCATTCTGTACGTTTTTAAAAAAGTAAGGGGATGAGAATATCAACTCTCATTAGAATATCAAGCCTTTTTAATCCAACTTGTTATAACACATTTTACCACCTCTAATTTAATCTCATCATTAAATTCATTAAAACATTATACATGGGTGATTTATAGCATTTAAAAGATAAATACGAGAAATGTACGAAAATGAATATAAAATGAAAAGGTAGTTTATAGCCATTAAAAGATAAACATGCCTGAAAAACTGAAAACTAAACGTGAATATCCTTTCTAATATATATAGATATATAGATATAAATAATTATTAATTATTATATGATACATTGAAGATGCGATAACAGGATTGTTTCCCAAAACAATATAGTAAATGGGGAGAAATATTGAACATTCAACGTCTCAATCGCACGTTGTCATAAAGACTTGACCGATACCAATTCAACTGTATACTTCCTGGTACGGCCAACCTCTATTATGAAGTCAACAAACAAAAATTCAGAAAAGGTTCTACTTCTAAACGCTTCTGAAATATATATATATATAAAAAGGCCCATTAAATTGTGTCTTTTCTTTCCTATAACATGACATTATCATTGTTAGTAAGCAATATGATAGGATTCAATCCAAAAAATTTAATATATCATCAGAGCTGTAATGCCAAATTGGGCTGCAACTGAGAACCAGCCTCTACGTTGGAATTAGATGAATTTGTAGTTCCAATCTCTCCATTTATGTCATTAGCAAGTGCAAAAGAATTTTGTTTAGTGGGAACTTCCGATCCCTGCCAAGATGATTTTCCAGCAAGCCCTTGAGACCAACTTCGTTGCTCAAATCCAGGTTCCCGTGCCAATAAATTACCGGAATCTAATTGACTTGATTTGCTTAAGTACTGACCCTTAAGAGAAGGACAAACATTTGTATGTGCAATGTGGTTGCTTATGGGGGGATCCATGTCAAACATTTGAGGAGCAACCCCAGCACTCGAAGACCCAGTTAGATCAGCAAGTCTTACCATCTTCATTTGGGATGGAAAATTAGAACCTAACCGATCATGTGAACCAAAATCATCAGAGTGCACCATGGATTCCTGCTGAATCCTCATAGGAGTTATGGATTCAGACCCACCAGGTATGTTGATTACTGGATTCAAGTCATTTTGGTAATTATTTATAGCCATGTCTCCACTTTGCAAGCCTGATCTATTTGCAAGGGGAAACGATCCAGATGGAGAAGAAAATCTACTTCTATAATCCTCTGGTACAGGATGGTCTGAAGTTCTACCCTCATCACGAACTGGGAAGTGTTGCCTCTGTGATGACCCGTCGTCTTCACTTACCCATCCAGGACCAAATTCATGTCCAGCTGGCAACACACCTCTGATTTTACTTGCAGCAATCTTCCAAACAACAGGACCAAGGTTTGCAGCAAAATGGGCTAGACTTCTTGCATAGCTATGCTTCATGTGTACTCCTACCTGGTATATAAAAAAAAAAAAAAAGCAAAGCTGAATTTTGTAATCAACTAAAAAGCCTTTGAATTTGACTGAGCATAAGATATTTACGACAATGTAGAGACAATAGAAGATTTTTGAAGTAGCATGATTCACAAAAGATATTTGCCTATATTGCTTTCAGGTTTACATTTTCGGGTTGAAGAAAAGAGGAAAAGAGTGAAAAAGAAAAAATAGAAGCTCGTACAGCAAGAAGTTGCTTGAATTCATCTTCAACTGTGGACAACATCGGTCGTTCATTTCCTAAAGTCACTGGATTTTTGTAAGTATCACGCCTGGTCTCATCAACTGCAAACTGCTTCTTTCCATATCTTAGCACAGCTTTAACAACAGAAGCTGCAAACAAATACATAAAAATGAATAATTGCAATAAATAAAGTCATTCGTTAGTCCCTAGTTGAATCCAGAAGGAATGGGACAATGAGAAAGTGCGGATATAGATACTGACCTGGAAATTCATTCTCCCAATCAGAACAGCCAGTATACCCTCCACTGTTAAAAGTGCTGTTGTAGGCCCTGGCAGATGAATCTGTGGGCTGAAATTTGCTGGGTACTTTTCTTAGATTATAACCGTTGGAGCCACTACCAATATCCGCACCAGAAGCCAGAGTTGCATCAGAAGAAGATTCAGGACCAACACGCTCAGAAGGAGGCATACCAAGTCCCAGTGACTTTCTTGAGTGCTTGCCTGGTGGCCTTCCTTTCTGCACAATTTTGGGCTGTGGTTCACTATCATCATCACTATCTTGTCTCAGATTCTCAAAGTCCTTCCTTGCAATCTCTTGCATGGCTCGGGCCTAAGAAAAAGTATAATCTTTACCTTTAACAGACACTAAACAAACAATAAAAAGGGATGGAAAAATCTTAGTTTAATTAAAGACTTCACCAAACCTGTCGATGGTAAATGGTATCTGAGGAATTATATTGCATTGCATTAGAGCATATCAAGAACACATCTATCTGCAAGAATGAAGCAACAGTGTGTTTCAAATTTGTAACGGACTAACAAGAAATATTTTACACAATGATCAAACAGTAGTCCATGAAACCCAAACTCCACTCAATAGCCAAAACTTACACAAAGGAGTTTTGGACTAATTAGTGAAGATCTGCTTCAATATGTAAATTTCACCGAAATTTGACATATCAGTGAATCTAAAACAGGTAACATGCCATGTAACATTCATCACTTGGATTTATAGTGATGTCAGACCAAACAATGACACAGCAAGAAAGACTTGTTGAAATGAACAGATGACATATAAGGAATGACTGTCCTCAAATAATACAACTTACTTGAGACAAACGATGTTATAAATTATCAGTTTTCCGAATGTTGGCTTCACACAAGAAACTTAATTAATCTAACAACAGCACAAGTTCCAAAAATCTTAGTATCTAATCTACCAAGCTTCATATAACTGTCATGCATACCTTAGCCTCAATTCAGAAGCATTATGCTATAGTTATATCAAAGCAAGCAAAAACGGGAGGGAGATGAGCTCATTCACTTGGCTGATGGAAGATGGCAATTGTTCATAAACACTCAAGACAGAAAATGTAGTAGCGAGTAGCAACAATTACTCGGCACTGTGTGCAACATTATCTGAAAATTATACTTCTTTTGTTTCAATGTTTTTTTCAAAGTCATGCCCAATTTCGATCCAGAAACAAATCAAGTATATTCTAGAAAGCTGTTCCGAAAAATTGCAGCACCAACCTCAAAATGTTCCAAGTCGGTATATAGCCCATCATCCAATTTCTTCCTCACAGTTCCAAAATCCATCGGGTGTTTAATGATGTCATGATAATCAGGAAGCTGCAGCAAACAAAATTTATGAGATGAACATTCAAACAGTGAGAACTCAAAAGCAAGGACTCTAATATCCTATATGCAGCATCACAAAAAAAAAATAAGAAAATTGCACCTCTTCTGGATCCACAGGCTCAGAGAACACCCCATGTGTGTCCTTTCTGCGAGAAGGTTGTGAGCAGTACAGAACATCAAATACCCAACTTAAAAAAAAAAAAAAAGAAAGAGGAAAGAAACAAATAACACTACTACAAGAGACACACTTTTGAAGCCTGTCAAGGATAAACAGCAAGAGCTTTTTGTCTGGCAAAGGCGTAGTGGGACCGGACTCTCCCTGCGAACCTGTCAACACATAATATAAAAATCGCCATCAATATTCCCCCACTATGCCATTGCATTTGCACCAACATTCAGAAAAACATCTCATAAAACTCTTCATTTCATATTTTCATACAACACATACCATGTTTACTGTCAGTCGCTTTCGGAACCTTCCAATCCTGCAAGCAAAAATCACCCACCCCATCATCAAATACCATAAAAAGACATGTGCGTCTGATTTTATAACACACAAAATCCACTTTTTATCTATAGTCCTCAAAAAAAGAGAATCGAAATTCAACTTCAACCCCCCAATAAATTATTTTTCTTTAAGAAAAAAAAAAAGCGCAGCACAACTCACGAGCAAGCTACTAAGCTACCACTATAGAGCCTTGTGTTGAAGGGAAAAGAACTAAAAAAAAAACTAAAAAAATGAATAGCCCCAATAATACTCAGAGATAAGACAAATTGAAGCTTTTATGCATATCCGTGCATAAACGAAGGCTCGATCTGGCGTACAGCCAATAATGAAAGATTAAAATTAGGGCCAAAAAGAAAGAAGCACTACCCACCACCAGTGCCAGTGCCCCACATAAAAATTTCCCCTAAATATAAATTAAATAACACGAAAATTGAAAACCTAAACGGTCAAACCAACAAACACACACACTGGTTCCCAGTTCAACGAGTTCACCACAAAATAAAATTAAAAAGAAAAAGAAATACTAGTAATATTACGCGCGAATTCCCAAAAGATAATAATAAAATAAAGAAATAAATAAAAATTGGCGTTCTAACATGAAGAGCCCACAAATCGGAACAACAGAATACAGAGAAGGTTAGGGGGGATTGTAATTGAAAATTGTAACAATGAAACGCACCGTTTGGAGAGGGTCAATAGTCTTGCGCCTCTTGTTGGGATCGGAATTGAAGGGTTGGGAATTGGGAAATAATGTTGGGTTCTGGAGATGGGAATTGAGACCGACCAGGAGCTTGTGTTTCTTCTCCTTGCGTTCGTCCTCGTCGTCGTCGTGGGGAACAGCGTTTTTGTTGGTCTTGTTCTTGTTGTTGTGGGAATTGGCTGAATTGGAGTTGTTGCTTTGTCGCTGCTGGTGGTGATTTTGCTGTTCTTTTTTGAGAGATCGCTTTTGAAGATCCAAAAGAGAGGGGCGTCCCTTCTTCTTCCTCTTCGTCGTGGTACTTTCAGATACCTCGCCCATTGTTTCCTCCTCTTTTCTCGCTCTCGCTCGCCAAACCAAACCAACACCTTCTCTCACCCCTTTTTTTATTTTTAGCAAAAACAAATTTATAATTATAACAAAAAAATAAAACAAAATATCTATATTCTCGTCCACGCGTGCAACTCACGTGCCGCATTTGTCTGTTTCTCCCCCTCTGCCCTCTGCTGCCCCTCTTTCTTTCAACACACCTAGTATTCGTTTGTACGTAAGGATAAAATTAAATGTACATATTGAATTGTAATTGAGCAGAATTTAGTAAATGTGAACAAAAATTAATAAAGTTTGGAGTATGTATTTAAGTTATAAAACCAAAGTTCATGTTAAAATACACCAAAAAAAGTTCTAAACAAAGTTTAAAAAAATTAGTAGCATATAATACACTTAAATTACAATTAATCAATCCACACTAAAACAAAGTTAGATTTTATATCTAAGAACTCAAATATAATTTCCTCACCAACATCCAAATTATGGTAATTTACAAAAGATTTTCATTCAAAATCAATCTTTGAACTCTTCTTCCGATGATTATAAAAAAATCTTGCATTCTATAATCTCTTTTGCAAATTTTATATCAATTGGTAAACGATATATATGTGAAATGAGTTATTGATTAAAACTATATATTTAAGAGAAAGATATATTATTGATTGACCTTTTTAAAAAAATAAATTATTGTTAGTGATTATCTTTTTAACTGAATTTATGTAACACAAATAGGATTGACTATAAACTATATAACCAAAAAGACAAAGTTACAATATTAAGAAAAAAGTTTAATTAAATATCCTATCTTAAATATAACTATGTATATTACAATAAATCAGCAAAACAATGTAATTGTATTTAAATGTCCTAATATAATTGTTATAAATCCTTTTCAAAAGATTGTATGTACAATTGTGGTTGAATATATTGTGATAAAGTAGTACCAAGTGACAAATTATATTAGCAAATTAGTGTTTTATATAATAAAAAATTTGAATATTGACTGAGTAATGTCGACATAAATGTATATTTCTAAAAATATATATTAGTAGAATTTGTAGTATAGTAGTTAGTATTATCCTTCTTTAGATTTTTATATTAGAAAATATATTGTCAATAATTATTAAATTTTTGAATTGGAAGCAAGAGTACTAAATCTCAAAACATCATTTCTTAACAACACTTAAGAGAATATATCATGCGTCAATTCAAAATACACTAAATTGTTGTTGTGGTGTGCAAATCTACATAATTATGGAGATTTTGATTGGTATTTTATGGAAAGATAAATATTATAAATACAATTAATCAACTTTGAGATACTTACCATAAATTTTTAAAAACTTCTTTAAAAATTACATTCATGTGTTTGCATGTTTGAGTTATATCCAGTTTTACATGTTGGAGTAAAATTATGATAAAATTTATCATATTCTTTATAACTTTAAATAAGATACATATACATGCATACGTATTTGTATACATGTTTAAAAATTATTAATGTTTATAGTTGTTTTTTTTCAAATAAATAATATATATACTAGATAGAACTAATCATTTATATCACAACCAAATAATTTGAAAAATCTACTTGTCTTTTATTATTTAAAAAATTATAGGAAACCAAACATTTTGATGAAAATCAAACAATAAAATAAATTTACTTATATATTTAAATTTTGAAAAAATTAACATGATAGAAAATGAAACAAAAAATTCAAAAACAAAATTTTTATATTTAGTTAACCACTTTGATATAATACTATTCTATATTTAAGTTTGTATAATAATAGTGTAAATGTGAGTTAATTAGATTTTTTAATAGAAATTACGGGTATCATCTACAAAATATAATTTTGCTCAACCAATATAGGGTTAATATCGACAATAAAACTCTATTTTACCCAGCAAAATTCAAATTTAAGTTGAGACCACATATTAAAACAAAAATCAAATTTACAGTTGATCCACATATTTTGTGGTTTAATTTAAAATATTTAACATGAGATATAATTGGTCCACATCAAAGTATTTTTTTTAATTTAGAAAACAAAATTAGACCCAAAAAAATAAAATAAAAATATCTAATCTTATGTTTATGTATAATTATTTTTTAAAAAAATATATAACATGATAATTGAGCAGCACAAGATATTGTATGTTATTTCTTATTTTTGTTTCTTAACACCATCTTATGCTTATTCCTGGTCCTCAATGACGATCAAAATTTTTTATCCATCAACAACTTTGTATGGGTCATGTATAGTGTGTTTTCGTCCAAGCCTACTAAAACAATTATAATTTTATAGCAATATATTTTTACATGTTTTTTTTGTAATTTTAAATATAATTAAATTGAGTGTTATAAAATTATAATCTTAGGCCAAATATCCTCTTCGTCGTGGTACTTTCAGATACCTCGCCCATTGTTTCCTCCTCTTTTCTCGCTCTCGCTCCCCAGACCAAACCAACACCTTCTCTCACCCCTTTTTTATTTTTAACAAAAACAAATTTATAATTATAACAAAAAAATAAAACAAAATATCTATATTCTCGTCCACGCGTGCAACTCACGTGCCGCATTTGTCTGTTTCTCTCCCTCTACCCTCTGCTGCCCCTCTTTCTTTCAACACAAGGAAACCGTGCCTCTATTTGCTTGTTGCTACAACTGCAAGGTTTTAAATTGCGATAACAATTTTGATTTTTGAAGTTACCAAATCCTTAACATTATACAAAATTATCAATGACCAATGCAATTGTAATTATAGTCACGATATTTTTATTTTTATTTTTGCTACATAGTCACAGTGTGATTGTAGAGTGTCTAAAAACAATGATATATCACAGTTTAAATAACTGACGCCAAATACTTTTTTAAGACTTTAGTTACATTAAAAAATGTACAAATATTTAACTTGTATTTTAACTGGCCCTGGCATAAAAATAAAAACTAGCCCTGTATATTCAACTCCGGAAAAAAAAAAACTGGCGAGTAATATTTACTTTTGTATAGGTAACTCCTGAAAAAAAATATTTGAATAGTTTTTATATAACACGGAATATCTTCTCAAAAAAAAAATATAACACATAATATAATTATTATTATGTTTATAAATTGGTATTGATACTTTTATGGGAAGTTTTTTATATTTTTATAAAAAAATATAAATAATTTCTTTTATAGTTTATAAATTTGTACACTTTGCATTGACACGAAATTTTCATTCGGATAGAAATATTTTTCTCGTTCTTAACGTATTAATATATATAGTTTAAAAAAAGTATTAATATGTCTGCATATAAAATGTGTATCTATCATAATCCAATAATTTATCTGATAATTTTGGATACTTAAAGAATTCTATATAAAATTTTCGTTCTAATGTGTTGTAAATATTTAGTTTTGTGACACCCGAAGCTCGAATGAAAATCCTGAAAGCTCAGTTTTTGGCAGTATATTAAGAGACCATTTGGAAAGCTGAATCCTGGGAACTTGCGGCATCACAAGAAGTCTCAAAACTTAGTTGCTGGCAATTTATCATGGACTTCACAAGGTTTAGGATGATGGATTCATAATGATTTTATGTGAATTTGATTCTAGATTGCGTTGGAGTTAATTAAGAATGGTGGTAACGATTTACACCCTCGTTATCCTCTGTTTTTTTCTCATTAAAAGGGTTATGAATACTGATTTAAACATATATTCTTTTGGTATTAGTATGAAATACTTTTAAATTAATTATTCGTGTATGTCTTAAATTTGTGATCTTTATCTTATTAATATGATACATTAATCAATTGAACTAATTAATCAATATTAAAAAATATATATAATTATATATAATACTAAAAATTCTAATGTATATTTAATAAATAGATAAATTTATATAATTAATTTTGTATCAAATAATTTTAATTTAATAATGTATTTTTTATAAATATAATTTTTTATTAAAGTTATGATTTTTATTTAAACCTATTATTTTTATTTAAAATTTATATATGTCAAAAAATATATTGTTAGATTAAAATTAATTGTTACAAAATTTATATGTATATTAAATATATATTATAAAATTTGATTTTATATATAACAACATTAATTATTTTTTAACATTATTGACATATTAGTTCATTTGGTTAAAACAACATGCTACTTCTCATCCATCTTGTTTAGGGGTGAGCTGGTGCATGTTAATTCTGATCCATCTTGTTTAGGGGTGAGCTAGTGCGTTAGTGGGACAGTCCATCATCAATTTAAAAAAATAAAGTTTAATATCTTATTTCATAAAATTAACTAAAATAAACAAATTTAACTAAAAATGTAAAGTATATCAATTGTTTATCCTAAATTTAATTTAAATATAAATTTTTCTATTAGTATTAGAGAAATTAAATTTATAAAATAATATATAAACAACAATAAATATGTATTTTGTTTTTTTCATAGAAAAAAGGGCAATAGTTGGGGCTTTTCATTAAGGATGGAAGACTCAGTACAAGTGGGAACTTTTTCATGAACATAGTTACAAGAAAAAAATATTGATGCCTTTGCAAGAGAATGGACAACATTATTAGCTTGTCTCCTAATAAAATTTACCCTAGAGTTTGGAATACAAGGGAGGATAGCTTTACATTTAACCATGATAACATGAAAATATGAAATTCAGATGAAGTGATGTTATTTACTATCATTTTACAGTCACTCTCAAAAATAAGGTCATGGTAGCCAAGCTCCATTTGTCCATCGAAGAGCATGGAGGAGGGCACAAGCTTTAGTCTCTTGAGGTATTGGGACTCTATTGGAAAAGTTGATCTTTTCAATTAAGAAATCATCATTATGTATTTTAATTTTTGAATAACACTATAAGCTTTAAAAAAATAAAGTGACAACCTAAAGCTTGAACACCTATTAGTATTTATATTTTTTAAAAAAAATATGTATGACATCAACTCGTCATTGGCTCCCAGGTTAGTGGATTAGGCAAAATAGACCAATACAAACTCACGGGTTAAGTCACCTAACCCATTGATCCAAAGTTTACATTGTCACCTCTACATTAGTGACTTTTTGTTGCCTTTGTTTCCTTTAAGCTTTTTGTGTATAAAAATATATTTTTTCTTGTGTGAAATATTTGTTTGTAATTCAGTTTTAACTATATAATAAAATTGATGGTTAAGTTTAATATATATTTAAACAGTCTTGATCATTTGATTATGAGGACTTGGATAAAATTTATATTCTTCAAAGTTTTGTTAATATAACTTGTTAAATATAATTCTATTTTTATAAACTATGAAAAAATACAAAATTTAGATGAATTCAAGCTCAACACAATAAAACAAGTACCAACAAATACTATCATACATTTGACATTTTAAAACTAATAGGCAACAAAATAATCAATGGGATCATAGTAGTCTAAGGATGTTCGTTGGTTGGATACAACTCAATGTCCTTAATTCAAATCGAACCAATTAATTTGTTTTGGATTTTCTAATTTGTTCATTTCTAACTCAAACCAAACTAGTGAAATATGTTGTTGATTGGTTTAGGTGTCGATTTTAGATTTTGTAAAGCTGATGACCCAGGCCCAAATCAATGTATGTTGTATTATTGGTATCTCACTAGTTTTCTATATTAATTACTTCTAACCTTTGCTCAATAACCCTTAACTTTTTTCTTGTTGTGATGGTTATAATAGGTCCTTCGAGCATGTAGTTACTTCACGTATCTATGTGCTTCACCAACTGAACCTTTGCTTGGATCTAATATTAAGAAATCAACACTGCTTGGTTCGTCACTTTTTCTTGGTCATACAGAGTAAGAGTTGCCTCTAAAATCAGTAAATCATCAATGCATAAAAGTTTCATCCATACGACTTCGTGCTTTATCAAGTTTACTTTATGTGTATTTCATCACTTGAGAAATTATTTTGCATCCAAGGGAAAACAAATCAGGCTTAGAGTGTAATAACATATATGATTTGCTATAGTACAAACCGAGTGTGTAAGTCAATTGTTGTAGGATTGTTTTAGCTTTATTAATTAATGGTTTAAGTTCAGGTTTTAAAAGTAATAACATATTGTATATTATGGATCTTTCACAAATTATATATATATATATAAACATTTTAAAATATACTAAAATATAAATAATTTGATTGTCTTCTTATTGTTGTTTAATTTTGATAAAATTTGACAAAAATAATTTTAATAATATGTAAATATAATTTAATGATTAAATAAATAAAAATCACATGCTATATTAAATTATAAAAAATAATATAATAATTATTAATGGTACACCAATGTAATTTAATCTCTCATTTATCTTTATATATAAGCTTTAGATGTCGTGTCATTCACTAGTGCCCTTTTTATTTGTACTATTGTTGGGAATTTTGTTTGAGCGTGGTTAAGTAATTGGACATGCTCAGAAATTGAATTTGAACCTTGTAAAATCAAAATATAAATTGCAAACTTCATTAGTGGAGGATTCTAGACCTAACCTTTGGTTGCCAACTAGAATAAATCTAAAGGTGTGTTTAGTTTAGAGAATATAAATACAGATGCAATGACTTGCATCTAAGCCCAATCATCGCACGTGCGCACCATGACCACCCAAATCCACCTTTGTGCACACGCAACAACACCGACCCAACCATCACTAACCATCGCATCATCATGCATAACTCCACCCTCACCACCTATGTAGTTGTCGGTGATGATAGGTGTCACAATTTTCACATGTTGGCGAGGATGAGGGGTGGAGAAAACATCATTTTGGAGGCGTTGGGTGATGTCATTGAGCATTGTGGCAAGGTTCAAGGAGAAGGAGTGGCCACTAATGACGACTTCCTAGGCACGGTGAACGCGTGCAACGACAACAAGTTTCATGGTTTCAGTGATCTTTCTGTGTGGGTTGAGAGGGAAAACATTGAATTGGAGAATGAGGTTTAGGGTTAGTGTGAGTTTTTTTTCCAAAGAGGTGATAGTGATGTTGGGTGGTTCTTTTTCATCATTGTTGTTTTGTTTGTTTGAGTTGACGATAGTCAATGTGGTGATGGTTGTGTAACTTGGTCGGTGGTTGCGTAGTGTAATCAATAGTGGTGGCACGATGGCAGTGGTTTCTATTGAAGAAGGGGAGAAATGGAAGAAGGAGAATGAGAAAAAGGTGGTGAGGTGGCGTTGAAGTGTCAGTGACAAAGCACGATGTTGTGATATTTCATCTGTCACATTATATTTAATGAAAGAAAATTAATGATGAGTAATAAAATGAAACCTAAAATTTTGTAGATACTTAATTGAAAAAAATAAATGTTAAGTAATAATTTTAAAATGAGTTATATTGCAAGTACGAAAAACTTAATTAAACCTTTATTTCTTATATAAATTTTCACTAAACACATGAAATTCATTGTCTCCTTTTCATTTCACTCTCTGGTTTAAATCCTTACCAATTATTACCAAACAAAGCACTAGTTAGTGGAAATTGAAGAAGTGTTTTGTTAATGCATATGAGCAGTGCATCTTTGTTTTTTTGTTAGCCAGAATACGCGATTAAGAATATAGCAAGAAGGTGGCGTTTTGTTTTGTGTGGCGGATAAAAAAAAAAAAATCAGCGAAGAATAAGTGTTCCATTGGAATGGGCTTTGGTAGAGACAATAGTTGTCCAATAAACAAGAAATATACTTATTGGGCTTATTGGAGCTGAACCGGACCAAAATCACAATAGAGAACACCAGCAAAAAGGGGCGTTGGTTTGGGCAGCCAGCACAATGATAATACACCCAGCAAAATAGTGAAATTTCATTTTTACCCTTCCATAAAGCTGATATGGACTGGCGAATCCATAAACCTAATACGGATTTAAAAATATATTTTATGAATTAATTTAAAAATAATGGTTCATCTTGGAAGCAAACCTTATTATTAATAGGATGCTCTAATCAATTAAGTTAGGCAAATTTTGTTATAAAATAATTAATGTCGCTATATATAATAATAAGATTTTCAATGTATATTTAATATACATGTAAATTTAAATAATAAATTTTGTGATAATTAATTTTGATCTAATAATTAATTTGTTTACATATATAAATTATAAATAAAATCATAAATTTCATAAAAAATTATATACATAAACAAATTAATTATTAGATCAAAATTAATTTATAAAATTTATTATCTAAATTTATATGTAAACAAATATATATTTAAATTTTTATTATTATACATAGCAATATTAATTATTTTATAACATAATTAATTTATTAATTATGTTGATGAGAACATCATATTAATAATATGAAAATCACACGTGTTGAATAATTATATGAACCATTAGTCTAATTCGTATCATGTAGATTGATTGATATCAATTTTATACAAAGCAAATGCCCGTAAAAGAGGAGAATGAAGACCGCGGGAACGCTGAAGGAAACACACAGAAAACACAATATGATGGAAACGGAGGCATACGCTTAGGAATAACGCAGCCATCGCAAAATAAGCGCACGGATCAATGACATGGCAATAAATTTAAATTCCCGCCTAAACCCCTGACCTCCCCTTGATTTCATTTCGTTTGCAATTGAATTTCAATTTCCCTAGGGGCTTAATATCTCCCCTCACTTGTGCCTAGCCTTATGTCATAGTATTATCATTCATTCTCATCTTTCTCTCTTCTCTCTCCACCCAAACCCTAACTCCCGACCCTGTTCCCCTCTCGGTACGTATTTCCGCTCAATTTTTCGTCGTTTTTCTGCAATTCTCTTCGTTTTCAAGCGATTTTCTTCGTTTTTCTACGAATTCACGCCGTAAAACTATCCTGATTGTGTGATTGCAGTATCCGTCATGAAAGGAGGAAAGTCCAAGACCGAATCTAAGAGAGCCGATCCCAAGTAAGTTTCACTCGCTTTTGATCCAACCATGAATTGTTTGTTTCTCTTACGATTCGACGCTTCTTACTGTGAAATAATCAAAAAAGCTAAGGTTCACGAATTTCCAGATCTGAGATCTGAGATCTCTGTTTGGTACGGCGATTATTTCAGATGTGTGCGTTTTACTATATTGTGGTTTTTTATTCTATTTATTTTGCTATGAATTTCAGACTTGCTGTGAATAAGAAGGGAGCCGCCACCAAGGCTAGGAAACCCGCCGGCAAGGGGAAGGCAGCGAAAGACCCTAACAAGCCAAAGAGGCCTCCAAGTGCTTTCTTCGTTTTCATGTAATTATTATATTTCTAACTATACGATCCATTCGATTTCCGATGCGCTCTCTTCTCTTTCCACCGAATAATTTTATCGTCAAAACTTTTATCATTGTCCAATTGTAAATCACGTTTTCTTTACCTGTTGTTGTTATTGTTTGTTTGTTTACCTTGGTTGTTTTCTGTAATTTATTTTTACACCTTAGTTGTTTATTGAGTACGCTATATCTCTTGGTCATGTTGGCGTGTTGTTTTATATTTGTATTGTGGTTGTTTTCTGAAATTTGTTTTGTAATTAAAGGGAGGAGTTCAGGAAGGTATTCAACAAAGAACATCCTGAAAACAAAGCAGTGTCTGCTGTAAGTGTATTTGTTGTTATTGTGTGTTGACAACATCATATAAATGGATCTCTCAGTTACATGACTTTAACTTAACATTTCAGGTGGGCAAAGCTGCTGGAGCAAAATGGAAGACCATGTCTGATGCTGTATGTAGTTCACTGTTTCTTGTTTATATGAGCAACAATTTTAGTTTTGGCTTTTGTTATTGAAATTTTATACATTGTTTAGGAAAAAGCACCTTATGTGGCAAAGTCTGAGAAAAGGAAAGTGGAGTACGAGAAGAACATGAGAGCCTATAACAAGAAACAGGTTGGTTCATCTTTGGTGACATGTTATTATTTACAGAAAGAATCTGTAATTTATTGTTCTCATCAGCCCAAGGAAAGTTGAATATGTGTTTATTGGTCTGTAATGAGCTGTTCTCATAGGCTTTTGTTTCATGTTGTCAGGCGGAAGGTCCTACTGGTGGGGATGAAGAAGAATCTGAGAAGTCTGTATCTGAGGTGAATGATGAAGATGATGATGAGGAAGGCAGTGGCGAGGTTTGTTTTCATAATTGTCTTGTATGGGTTTAATCGTTTTTTTGCAGTTTTCTTATTTTGTGCTGTTTATTTCATGCAGGAAGAGGATGACGATTAGAGAATGGACTGATAATTGCATTTATGTAGGTTCTGATGATTTTGATCATCTGTTGTAGGTGGTCTGGTCATTTCCTGATAAACATATTTCTTGCTTCCAAAAAATATTTCCCTGCTCCCTCCGTAAATTGGTTGTCTTTCCAAAACGTGAATAGTTTAAAGAAGGGAGTTCTTTATTTGTACTTCTAAATCCAACTGTTTAGTTAAGGGGTGTTTATCTCTTGTAGAGCTTTTAGTTTGATTTAGAGTTTTCTTGTTGAAATCTGGTTAAGTTTGTATCAATATAATTGGCTTATCATTCGCTTTCTGCTGTATATATGGTATTTATGTTTTGTTTAGCTCCTGATCTATGGTGTCACTTGATGACCCATGTTATACTGCTGATGCCATGTCTGTTGATACGTACCTGTTTTTTTTTTTTTTTAAACATGCTTTTTGGGTTGTGATGATCTGCTGTCTTTAATTGGCAGGGTGTGCCAACTGTTATTTTTTAATCCGAATGTCTCATCTTAATATGAAATTATAACTGCTTTTAATTCTGAAAACACTCAAGCCAGTATTTTATAATTTAAATTTGTTTAAATCAACAACTTTAAGGG
This sequence comes from Glycine max, assembly GCF_000004515.6. NCBI lineage: Eukaryota > Viridiplantae > Streptophyta > Magnoliopsida > Fabales > Fabaceae > Glycine > Glycine max. Next base: position 1,253,263 of record NC_038242.2, on the reverse strand, counting down.
GTCCGGATTGTCTTGAATATTTGCTGTTGTGGTTCGGGATCCGATTGTTTGGTGTTCTGTCTCTATGGATTGCTTGTTCATATTAGGCTTTTCTAATGTGGCGTGCTTGATTTTGTAGGATAATTGAGGAATGTTAGTAACATTTTCTGACACACTCTTAACTCTAAGTATCTCTCTTTTTAGATGTTAAAATTTATATTAGACGTAGATGTTGTTAATCCCTCAAATTTTGTGCATTTTTTGTTTCCTAATTTCTAGTTCAAATTTGAAAAATGTTTAGTTTCTTAAATTCATTTTTGAGGACTGAAAATTCTTATTTATTCTAAGTGTAACCAACAATTATAATATATAATTTTAATTATATCAATGATTTTGATTGTTTTCTAATTTAAGTTACTTAATTTGGATTGATTTACAGGTTGTAACTCTACTGCTATGGTTTTGTTAGCTAGTAGTTAGCGTCTTTTTTTTTCTTTTTTTAAAATATTAATGTGGATTTGCTGCGCATGCTGTTCTTATCAAGGCTCTAGGTATTCTGATTAAGGTTCAAGGCTCTAGGTATTCTGATTAAGGTACTAGTTGTGTTGAGTTGGTTTATATGAAATTTCTTAGATTAGTTATATCGTTCTGTTTGTGTATAGTAGAATTGTTTGATCGTTTTTTCATTCATGGTTGACAAATGACCGTTTTCTATGTTAGGTTTTTGTCGCCAATGATGGCGTAGCATAATGTGCATTATTTTAAGAACAAATTTCTATCAGTTTGAAGTAGCGTGTTAATCATGTTCTAATAACTTTGTGAAAGTGAATTTTTTTAGAGTATTGGGTTTGTTTAAATTTTTAAAAAATAACTTTAAAATATGTTTGATATAAGTGATTTTTTAAGAAATAGATAGGATATGTTTTTTAAAATAAACAGATTTATATTTTTTAAAGTAAAAGCAAGATAGACATACATATTAAAAGTAAAAATTGCTTATTTTTATTAAAACAAGTGTTTATTTTAACAAATATTTTTAAATAAATTGATGTATTGTTTGAAATTGTTTTCAAGTGTAATTGTCTAATTTTTTTTTATGACATGGTTAATTTAATTTAGTGCAAATAAACTCATCAGAAAAAAAAATAGTGCAATTAAAGTAAACTCTTAGGTATAGAATTTACTACCTGTTAAATTGTATAATAATTACATTTTTATAGAAATGCCGTATTATATTATTCCTCCTCTTTTAAGAATTTAAAATATATTTTTAATTTAATAAATTGGAGTCTAGGTTAAATTTTTTCTTTTAAATTTACGAGGCTTGAACAAGCTTGTTTGAAATTTTGTGAAGAAGTGTTTCCTATATCATCTATCGTGACTTTTTTCACTTTTATAATGTCTCTTTCTTTTTTCACGATTTCTCCTATCACTTCTTTGATTACTTTTTCTTTGCAGTTTTGAGGATTGAAATTTCTATCTTTTTACTGAATGAATTTGGATGAGGAGTTGATTATGATTACCACTTTTTGGTTTTATTTTTAATTCTAACTTTTATAAAACCTATTTTATTACACCTTCTAATAGAGATCAAATGAAAGTCTTCAAAAGAAAAATGAAGAGTTTGTAAGAGGAAGAATCTGATTAGGCTTGGAGGCCCAATAATAAGGACAAAGGCTAAGAATGCAAATGAGATGTCACTTGAACAAAAATCAACACCTACATATTCAAACTTAAAGTGAGAAAGAAAAGCTCAAGGAGCACTTGATCCAATTGGAATAATAATGTGTCAGTTATGAGCTAGCAATATTATTTTTCGATTTTATTCAAGTATTTTAAATTTGTTTAAATTGTAATAAAGTATTTCTTTGACACTAAATTCAATTTCTAACATTAGATTAGTCTACATTTAAAGTTTAAGATGTAATTTGGGTTTTTAGTTGCTAGCCTTTGCTTTTATTTTTAAAAATTTGATTTAGCCATTAACCTTATTAAAATGGAGGCATTAGTTGCCAATGAATAACATCAATGAATAACATTGCACTCCCTTGCATTTGAGCATATATGAATAAGATAAGAATTTCACTCTTTTGTGAGTTTAAGAGTTATGCTTCTTGTGGATTCTTAGATTAAACATTCTTGATTTTATATAAGATTTTCATGCCATTGGGGTGAATTTTTGCTGGAAATATCATTCTTTGTAGAATGTGATGTCTTTTTTCATCTATTGTTGTTATTTTCTTACTTCCATGTTTTCTAATTCTTGTACCATTGGTATACAAACAGTGATGGAGCTTCACGAAAAATGTTAGAGTGCCAAAATTACTATGGTTATATTATATAAATTAAAATATTTTTATAGTGCCTTTATTGCAGATAAGTTTAAGAATTTAATCATATATTCATATTAATTCAAATATTAGCTATTTTTAACCAATTGTCTTTTATGGTACGAAAATCTTTTATCTATGATATTTACAACCCTTCAAGTTTTTTTTAGGCTTTTTATACCTTTGTTTGCTACTGAATAAAAAAAATCTATATATAATTTTGGTGAAAAAATTGTAATAAAAACAATTTTTTCTTACAAAGCAAATTTTGTATGAGAATACATAAAATAATTATTTTTTCTATGAATTTCTTAATAAATATAAAGAAACAAAAATACTTTTTCCAAAGTTATAACACAAATTGTAGAAAATTTATGGAGAAAATTCAAAAGAAAATCTCAAAACTTACGGAAAAATTGCACAAGAAGCCCGCACACAAAAAGAATCACTGGTCCTGGTCATTTTTATTCGTAGCAATACAAGAAGGTAAAAGACACAAATAATTATTTCGAAAAATACAAAAACATATTTTATATTATAAAAGACAATTAATCAATGAAATAGTTAACCTATAAAAAAGTGTTATTCAATCAAGCATAATGAGCGATGTTATAAAAACAAGAATTTGAAATGCAATATTAACATACAATTGTTTATAAAATTAATAATAACAAAAAAAAAATTAAAATATGAAATCTAACTAGGATCGTATTACCTTCTGCCCCTTATAAGATGATACATCAACCTAACTGCAAAATCCCTTTTTATTATGCTATTTTCCAGATATTTGAAAAAGGTTTTGATAAATTCAAAAAGGATTTTAGAAAAATTACTTTTCCACCCGTAAATATAGACTCTTTTAATTAATTCACACCCTTTTTATTGTTAATTTGTATTACTTTGTCAAAGTTACCCTTAAGTTTATTGAGACTTATAATCTCTCTTTTTTACTTAATTGCATTCACGCTTAATTAATTAGTGTGTGCTATCTTTTCACCCATCCTTATAAGAGAGTTAATATATTTATCTTTTAAATATATAGCATTTATTGTAAAATGATAAAGGATATTTGGATAAAAAAATAATTAATGCAAAAGACAACTTTAAAAGAGTTTTACAAAAATGAATAAATAAAACTGAAAAAATAATTTTATATTGCGGGACGAAAGAAATATAAAATACAATTGAATTCTTTTGTTTTATTCTTTACATGCAATGAGGATAATAACAATGTGTTAGTACTCTTATCAAACAATGTCTACATAAACTTTCCTTGCATATGAAGATGCACAAAATTGTTTATGGTTGGTTGAAGTTGACCAAGGCTAGCATTGATGTTGTAGCTATAGTTTCTTATAGGGCATTAAGAGTTGTTTGTGTTCTTGGCGATCATTTAAACTTGATTTACTTAAATATAGTGGTTAAATAATAACTAATGACATCATTTGCACATCAGTCAATATTAACAAATATATGATTTTGTTTTCATCTTATTTTGTTCCTATTTTTTTTGTTTCTATTCCCATCACAATATTTATTGTAACTCTAGGTTTTTTTTTTATCTTTTTCTTTCCTAATTTCCTTCTTTTTTCTCTCTCTCTCTTTTCCTTTTAACCAATCCATCTTAAAATAAGGTGAATGTTTATATTTTTCCTTTGCATATAAAGTACTATAATATCTTGTATAGTAACAAAAAAAAAAACTATAATATCTTGAATGGGTTAGGAAACTTCGTAGCTAGTTGAGTAAGATTAATGTGGGCCTTTTGCACATTGCTTGGAGCTTGTTATAACATAGTAATGAAATACTCCTTTATTACAAGAGAGACATACCTAATACAATTTAATTGATGCTTCAAATATCATTTTCAACAAATGGATAATCTTTATATCCAACAACAAAATCATTGGTGTAAAAACTAAAAAGTGCTACTGTCAGCCTTGTTTAACTGAACATCTAATTCGCATCTTTTAGGCAAATCTGAATTTGCCAAAAATAGGCGACTATAAGCCACCAAATCTGCACCTCCATTGGCTATCACTTTGTTTCCCTCACTCCTATTGTAGCCACCAACAACAATAAAGTTTCGATTCAAGGCCTTTCGAATAGGCAAAAGGGACACGTCGGTCTCATGCTTTTCAAACATGGTGAGCATCCAGGATCTAATGACATGACACTAATGAAGCCGAATTTGCTCAAGGATTTGGTCATGTAAATGCCTAATGCTTGAGGATTGAAGTCTAACACGAACATGCTTTTTGGATTTTTGTGATTCCATAACATATGGTAGGATTGTTCTGGCACCGTTAACAAGAACGAGGTCATACAACTTCATGGCTCAGCCTCATGCTGCTTTGTATTATTCTCAAAGAACAACAAAGGGTGGATTTTTGATTGGGGAAGCCTCGGGGGTGTCAGACACTGCACAAGGGTAATCTTCCATTCTTTAGCTTTTATCTTTTGTCTGTTTTTCTTTCTCAAAACATTTCAGCAAAAGCGGAAAGCCTAACACGAACTTTGTCAGCTCCAATTTCATCAAATACAATCTTCACAATCATTAGTGGAAACCGACAACAATTTTCTAAGTTGCCTCCGTACTCTTCATCTTTGTCGTTCAAAGTGGAGTTAATTTTAGACTTAAATTATATAAAACCCATTCTAAAATACTTTTAAACAAATTTTTCTATGCTAGTAGTATTTATTACTATGATGTGTTAATAAAGTAAAATTTTGTTGAATGATTGATTTTGTTTTGTTTCTTATAAATATTGTGAACCTTACTAGTTCGTCACATATAAGAGACTAATCCTTTATACTGGACTCAATTCTCATTTGTGGATAAAATTATTTAAAGTATAGATGATTAAATTGTTAATTGTATAATGTGTATGTACGTAACATTTAGGGTGTCAAGTTATATTTTGAATGAAAAACTAGAAGAGTAATAATGCTAAGCAAAGCTTACCACCAGCTTCTATGGCATTTTTGGCTGCCATGTCATTGACAATCTTAGGGATTTGGTTCTGAGACACGGTGGAGGTGGGCATTTGGTGCCGCTACCTTGAACTACCTTATTTATACTTGAACTTTGGGGCTCCCTATCTGGTTGGTATATTATTGAATTAAACAAATGTTATCAGTATTTGTGACATATTTTTCTTCCCTTTTTTTGGGATTCACGAGAAAACAAGAGAAAGAAAAAGAAAGCCAAGTAAACAAAATGGAGAAGAAATTTATTTTTTCCCATAGTTAAATGTAAGGTTTTGATCAACTTCAAAAAGGATTTTAAAAAGATTATAAAATACTATTGAACTGTTTTGTGTTTTTTGTTTATCGTTACATGTAATGAAGATAATAACAGTGCGTCAGTGCCCTTAGCAAATAGTGTCTACATAAACCTTCCTTGCAATGAAAATGCATGCAATTGTTTATGGTTGGTTGAAGTTGATCAAGACTAGCATTGATGTTGTAGCTATAGTTTGTTTTAGAGCATCAAGAGTTGTCTGTGCTTTGGCCGATAATTTGAACGTGGTTTGCTTCAAGATGGTGGTTAAACATTAGCTAATAATATCATATTTTCATATCAATCAATGTTATATATATGCTTTTACTTTCATCCTATTTTCTTCCTCTCTTTAGTTTCTATTCCCATCACATTACTTATTGCATCTTTAGCTTTGTATCTACTTTTTTCTCAATCTTCTGCTTTTAACCCAATCCATCTCTCATAAATAAGGTGAATGCTTATATTTTCCCTTTGCATACAAAGCACAATAATATCTTGTATGGGTTAGGAAACATCGTAACTGGTTGAGTAAGATTGGTGTAGGACATTTGCACATTATTGCTTGGAGCTTGTTATATCATAGTAATGAAATGCTCCTTTATTACAAGAGAGATTTATCTAAATAAAATTTAATATGTGCTTTTAACAATCATTTTCAAGAAATGGATAATCTGTATATCCAACAACAGGATCAGTGGTGTAAAAAGTGCTTCTATCAGCCTTGTTTAACTCAACATCGAGTTCAAA